>NW_009647223.1:2030689-2100569 GCF_000708025.1 Charadrius vociferus | reverse complement strand
GAGGTGGGGGCTCTGTAGCTCTGCTCGTCCCTTACGCCGCTTGGAGCGACCCGAATTCTCATTTTTGTGGGTGCTGTTGTCCTGTCTCATCGCTTGGAGCTGCCGGTAGTCCCTGAGGTGAGTTCTCGCCCGGGTAAGTGTAGCTGGGTGGGGGTGGAGGGGGCGGCTGGTGTGACCTGGTTCGACCTGGTTCTCCTTGGGGTGCAGGGGGAGAGGGCTCCTGGAGCTGTGAGCAGAAGGGGGCTTAAACAAGGGGAGTGCTGAGATCTGCGGCTGTCAGCCTTTCTTTGACTCTGTGGCTAAGCTTTTGACTTCAAGCTATACTAATTAAAAGCAGCTTCTTCTGTAGACTTCTCGTGAACGAGGAATCACTTGCCTAGCTATGTAATGGCAGTGATAAGCTCTAGAGCGCCTGGCTGCTCTTAGCAGTGCAAGGGAATGCTCTGATCTGTTTGTCTCAGATGGGGCTGGAAAACAGTAGTGGAGTAATCTATTTATATAGGGTGTCCTCTAATGGTTTCTTTTTCTGGTAAAAAGATGTTTCTGCTAGTAAAATAGCTGGTATTACTCTTGACTGTTCAAGTGCTACAAGTTGAGCTAAGGGCTGCGTTGCTAACCTAGGAGATGTTCTTTTCTTATACTGAGGAAACAGTTAAACACTACAAAGAGGTGACAAAACAAACCAAAAGTATTAGATCTTCCTGTGTAGGATTGCCAGTGAGACCTTGCTACTTTCCCAAACTGATACAAGATCCTTTGGGAATATGAGCCTACCACATTCATTAATAATGCCTTCAAACATAAGAGTCTGTAGCTAAGCTGCTATGAAATGGTGTGAAATATAGGTTTGTTCCCCCTCCTCTAGGGACCAGCACTAGCAGCTATGTTGTCTTTAATGTGGTTTGTTTAAAAAGTGTGCTGTGGTGGAAGAAATGACAAGAATGATTTCCTCTTTTTCCTGTATGGGCTTTCCAGAGTGGTCTTATCAACCTGAAGATGGCAACACTGATCCTTATTGATAAGGAGAATGGTGAAGTTGGTGCTACTAAGAATCAGCTAAGGCTCCCTTCAGGATCTTGTGCGTATATGCTGCCCTAAGCCAGTAAGGGATCGAGTGATGTGTATAAATCATATTTGTTAGTCACTTTTTTGAACAGTTATAGTTTTCTGTTCTTATACCTACTTGTCTAACTAGTTTTGCTGAACTCTGAATTACTATGAAAATAACTTTGTGCTTTTGTCATAGAAGGGACTTATGTTCCAGTTATAAAAATTGTTGTTCACCACTTATGACAACTAGTTTTCCACCACATGTACTTACTGAAACAAACTTTAGGTTGATATGGTGCTAAAGTTTGCTTTTTTCTTCCCCTCACTCTCCAGCAAAAGTCTTATCTGAAAGAGTGCAAGTTAACACTCCACTTCCTAAAAAAACCCTCAGTACAACTCCAGCCACATCTCGGTCTGTGAGAAAGGCTCTTGGAAATGTTAATAGAACTAAAGAAGTCACAAGCAAGACGGAAAAGATAATACAGAAAAATCAGCCTTGCACTGCAAACAAAGTGAGTACAAGACACTTCTATGGGGGAGAGGGTGGAGAAATACATAGTTTACCTACTGTTGTGGCTTAAGGCAGCTAAGCACCACACAGCTGCTTGCTCACTCCCCCCTCAGTGGGACAGGGGAGAGAACTGGAAAGGTAAAAGTGAGAGAACTCATGGGTTGAGATTAAGACAATTTAATAACTAAAAATCTCCAAGAAAAACAAAACCAGCTTCTCACCACCAGTTGACTGATGCCTTGCCAGTCCCTGAGCAATGGCAGCCCTAGTGAACTTGCCCACCAGTTTTCATTGCTCAGCATGGTACTGTAGGGAATATTCCTTTTCAGCAGTTGGGGTCAGCTGTCCTGGCTGTGCCTCCTCCCAACATCTTTTGTACCCCCAGCCTACTTGCTGGTGGGATCATGAGAAGCAGAAAAGACCTTGATGCTGTGTAAACAGTGTTCAGCAACAGCTAAAACAACTGTTATCGATGCTGTTTTCATTATGAATCCAAAACATGGCATCATATGAGCTACTAAGAAGAAAAATAATTCTATCCTAGCTGAAACCAGTACACTTACATAGGTACAGGGAATACAACAGCTTAGGGGGCCCAAAATGGCAAAGAAGTGGCTCTAAACAGTCTGAGTTAATGTCTTGTTTGTATGTTAAATATCAGGAGTTTAATATTATGAACCTAAATGTTCTAGTGCAGTGATTTGTTGTCACCACATGTACTGCACTACATGAACTCAACTGGAGCACTTGCCCATCTCTAGCTTATTTGTGTTGAAGGTATTACAGTCCTTAGTTATACCTGAATTCTATGGCAGGCATTCTTGTCTGTAGACCAGTATAGCACAGGAAAACCCCTGCAAAGGTACTACAGTAAGTCAAATAATGTGGCTTTCCCTTTTTAAGATTACTGAAAAGACTGCTGGATTAGAAAGCTGTGATGCAGTGGCTGAAGAAGACTGGCCAGAAATAGAAAATATGTTTCCTTTTGATCCTCAAGGTAAGAACTACTGGTGTAACTATTAAAATAAATAATCAGGCTTTCATGAGTATGGACACTGTAAGACTTTGGGCAAGCTATTGTGGCAAACAAGCCACCATAGCATTTCTCTGGAGTCCTTCCTAGGACAAGGGTGCTTGCTATGTCTGAAATACCATCTTATTCTGGTGCAAACACTTCTAACTGCAATAGCTGTGCTCCAGTTATGTAGTAGTCTGAGTCCATTATTATGGTGGCAGGCAACCACTTCCAAGTAACAATGCTATAGCCTCTTAATTAAATGGCAACTAGTAGACAAGTATTCAAAGGAGTACTGAAGAGTAGACTTCTCTTAAGACTCTATGCCAAGATGGTAAATTGTAACTGAAGAGATTCCTACTGCTGCATGATGTAAGAGTTCGAAGATGAAACTTGTAAAGCTGTTCTTAGCACAGCCTGTTGCAGATCTTCAATCTTCTTCTATCTCAGTCCTTCAAAGCGTGTCCTTAAACCATCCAGTTCATGTGGAAGTGAGTGTGCAAAAACTGCTATACCAAAGATGACTACAGTGTTGGTGAAATACACATGCAGTGCTTGATGAAGTTGACTTACTATAGTGATTGGAAAGAAATTACTAAAATCTCCTGCTTTACATTAGTAGTTGTTATGCAGCTTAGTCTTTTGATAAGTGTTGGTGCATGGAATTTTATGGACAACTAAGGTGTAATTGCAAGTAAATACCCCATAAGAGGGGACTGTTGGATTGTGTTGTTTTGGACCTGCTCCTACTTCATTTAATCTAGGAGAATTTGCAGCTTCCCAGGCTACTGCTACTGTACACTGTTGCTAAACTAGTGTCTTTCTCAAACAGACTTTGAGAGTTTTGATCTTCCTGAAGAGCACAAAATAAGCAACATCGACCTGCGTGGTGTTCCCCTCATGATATTTGAAAGGACATATGACAGACTTGTGAACATGGTTCCTTCACCTGTGAAGATTGAAGAGATTTCATGGGAGTCTAGTAAGTGGAGACTTTAGCATGAGTTTCAGTACATAACAGTGCTCATTAGTGGTTTGGGAGGGAAGCTAGTTGGCTGCAGTGGTGAACTGCCACTGCTGCCCTAACTACCAGAATAGCACACTAGTATCAAACAGCTTTTAATATATAGTTAAGCTGAATCTAACCAGTCAACCCCACTAGTACAGGTAGTGGTCTCAAAGTGATGTTGCTGAACAATCTCTTGCAGTGCATTGCTAACTGGTCAGCTAGGTGGAACTTGCTTATGCAATCAAACAGTATTCCCCTTAGTCATTCAAGAGGCTTCTGCTAATCCACTGAGACCTAGCTTATGTTGGAGAGTATAAATTCTGGGTTTCATGAGAAACTAATTTACTCTATTTCTAACTTTCAGACTTGCTACAGTCAACTGCTGAGTTCCTTGCTACCCTGGATGAGATCACTGACATGCCACCTCCGAATTATGACCCTTAATGCATATTCTGAAGCTTCTATTGAGTTCAAATTTCATGTGGTTTTGTGTTTTAATAAAGGGTAATCTAATCTGTATAATAGTGACTTGTCTATTTTCAGTAGACCTGAGATGTAGGTAGTAAAATAGTCTCCCTTTCAAAGCACTATCTGACAAGCAATTAAAGCAGAGCCTGGATAAGCTTCTAAGCAAGACTAATTCACTGTTGTGAACCATATTGAGAACTTGGTATCTGCTGATTAGACTACTTGGTCATGATAGGTTAAGAGGTACTTCTGACCTCACTGTGTACATAACTTATACAGATTAGTTTTAAACCCTTGGATGTTTAATGGATAAAGGATATCTGGTGTAAATTAGTGCTAGAGCTAGTACTCTTCTGGAATTCTTCTGTTCTTGAACCTGTTTGATCTTCACAGTGGCTGTCTAAGATGGTACATGATGTACAGATGGTACAGGAATAGTGTGGCCAGCAGGATGAGAGCAGTGATCGTCCCCCTGTGCTCAGCACTGGTGAGGCCACACCTTGAATGCTGTGTTCAGTTTTGGGCCCCTCGCTACAAGAAAGATATTGAGGTGCTGGAGCATGTCCAGAGAAGGCTCATGGAGCTGGTGAGGGGTCTGGAGCACAAGTCTGAGGAGCACCTGAGGGAACTGGGGTTGTTTAGCCTGGAGAAAAGGAGGCTGAGGGGAGACCTTATCGCTCTCTACAACTGCCTGAAAGGGGGGTGTAGGGAGGTTGGGGTTGGTCTCTTGTCCTATTGGTTGTTAGTTGGAGAAGAGGAAACGGCCTCAAGTTGTGCCGGGGAGGTTTAGATTGGATATTAGGAAAAATTTCTTCTCTGAAAAGGTTGTCAAGCATTGGATGAGGCTCCCCAGGGAAGTAGTGGAATCACTGTCCCTAGAGGTATTTAAAAGACGTGTAGATGTGGTGCTGAGTGACATGGCTTAGTGGTGGCTTTGGCAGTGTTAGGTTGATGGTTGGACTTGATGATCTTAAAGGTTTCTTCTGACCTAGACAATTCTATGTTGGATTCTTATGCAGCTGTAGACTGCTTCTATTTGTCACAGCATTATGTGGCGCTTGCTGCTGGATACTGTCTGTGCTCTGTGAGGAAAGGCTGGTGGAACTCAATCCTTCAAATTATAAGCACACAAGTTCAATAATCTTCTCTTGCATTGTAATGGCCTCAACTCCAGTTCTTAATCACATAAAGTGAAGGCTGACCTCTACAACTGACTTAAGTTAAACTGCTTTTATAGTTCCTGGGCAAGTGATCTGATCTAGTCAGATTACAGTAGCCTGAGCTGCCTTTTAGTTCATCCTTAACATGAATCACAATGCTGTGCCTATGTTCTGGGCATCTGTTAAGGTAGAAGGCCTTTCAGTTCTTCCAAAATGCACCTGAGCTCTGAACAGGAGGAATTATCATCTCAGATTCACCATTAGCATAATGTGAGCCTACATAAGGGCAGGCAGTGGCAAGACCAGCTTTTCAGCTCACACTTACAGTAGTGTCTGAAGTAAGAAATATGCTTTAATGATGGTAAGCTGACTAAAAGATGAAAATGCTCTAGCTAAGGAATGGGGTTAATTTGGCCTGGGGTACTCCTTCCATGCCATCGTTTCTAGGAAAACTAAAATTGCAGGCAGCAAAGGAGCCCTTGTCTTTTCCGATAGGGTGTCTGGTTTGCAGGTGCTGAAGGGAATGCAGTTGCCCTGCTCTGATGGCATAGTAATGAAGGCGCCTTCTAGTCTTGAAAAGGGTAACAGGCCAAGCACAGAATACCTATTTTTCACTGTTTCCTAGTTTTGGATGTTTCCTCAAGGCATGTTTCACTTACTTAATGCTTTTTAATTACCAGGAGATAGATGGGCCTTTTGGGAATTGGCCTGTTGCAAATTCTGACCTTCAATCAAGTTGGTGTTGCTATTTCTGAATTATCAGGCATCTGATGAAGTGAAAACAGACTTTCATTCTGTTTCTCCCACAAACTTGTCAGGGTATCAGTTAAAATGTTAAACTGTAATGAATTATACAATACCTGGTCCTTAATTTATCTTTAGTTTCTTGTCTTTGGTTGGAAACTTCAAAGAATTCAGGGGAATATCAAACTAAACAGAAGAAAAAGATACATTTAAGGAAATTCTATATAGAGATTTCGGGTTTTGGCTGATCCTTAATTGCATTTTAATAGTTTTTGATACTGAAATAATTTGGCCATTTCAGCTGCGATTGAAGTTTGATGGGTATAGTCTACCAGCCACGGGAGTTAAGCCATAGTTATAAAAGAAAGTGACAAAATGCATCTTCCTTTGACTTCTTGTTTACCAGCTCAAATGAGCTGGGAGAAAACCGTTTGAGCGCAATTTTATAGAAAAACGCCTGTGACTAAGGCACTGAAACTGGTTATACAGTGCCATCTCGTGGCTGCTTATTATGCAGCCACACAAGTAAAAATAGTCATTGGCATGCAAAACACCAGGTAATGTGGTATGAGGTACCATAAGGACATTACGCTAAATCAACATAAATGTAGGTTGTAACTCTTTGTACAAACAGCTCTTCTGGAGAGAGACACTAGTGCTTTGTATGTGTTACAGAAGTTTATAATGGTAAAAAATTATTTTGGGTTAATTATAATAGTCACTGTGATCAAGCACATTAGATCTATTATTTGAAGCTCCAGGAAGAAAAGCTTTTTGTGCCATGTCCACATGTGTGTATACATGCACACATATCAAACACTAAAACATGCTTGCTGGTTGGGTTTCATACCAAAATGAACATGCATTTGTATAATGTTTGTAAAGGTGATAATTAGATGATTCAGATAGGCCTCTTGGTACTGATAGACTTTAATCTTGAAGCCCAAAAACTTGTTACTTGTGGGGACAGTGGAATGTGTGTGCAGAAAGTACAGTGTGAGTCAGAGACTCGGGAATACTGTTGGTCTGTCTGCATGAGAATGAGTGCTGCTGGGGTGTAGAACACAAGGTAATAATGCTGGAGTAAACTAAATGAGTTCACACTAGTGTAATTTATTTTACTTAAATAATTTCAAAGTCTAGGGAAAAAGAAACAGTCATAGGTTTTATGTCCTTTCCTTCACCCACCCCCAATTTTCTTTTTTTTTTTTTTTTGTGAAATTATGGGTGTTTTGGATGCAGAGGAACATATTCTGTAGGATCCTTTTTTGGGTGTTTCCTCTGATTTTCTACAAATGCTGTCTCTCATAGCTGCTGGCAAGCAATGCAAGGCAGTCAAAGTTAGGTCTGAGTAAGAAGCAAGCAAGGTTTTCAGGATTTTATCTGTAAATAGTTGAGATCAAAAAGGTATGTTTCATCATGTAGCCCAGAACAGGAATGTTGCTAGAAATCTTGTGTATGGGCTATGAATCTGCATTCAGCAACACAAGGCAAAAAAAAACAGTTTTATTTTTATTACCATTAGAGCTAATTAATATTTAGTGTTTAAAGACTGATTAGCTTTTTAAAATGTTGGCCATGATCCTCTTGGTTTAAAAGACTAAAAATAAATAAATGCTAATGTCCAATTTCAGACACATGTGTGACAAAACCTGGAGTTAAGTCTCTACAGCAGATGAATGATGAAATTAATTTCAAGTTTGGTTAGATATTAATTCTCAGCACCAAATTTTAGGTGACTGGGAATATCTTTATTTCCTACAGTAGTGTACCTAGTGTATTTGGGGCTTCGTGTTCCCATTGGGATTTCTGGTTAATGCAGGTCCAAGTTTTTGCTTTTACAAAGCTTTCTTCTGTAAATGTTCATCAGAAAGATCCATTTGTTTCAGCTGGCTTTTATTTCCCCCATTTCATGTACTTTTCAACTCAGCTGGCTGGGGTTAAAGGGAAATGCATGTTCCTGTGACCTGCATGAGAGCACAGCTGTGATGAGATTCTCAGCCTGTGGACTGAGCTTGCTGCCTGCTCTCAAGGAGATCTCACTCAAGGAGATCCCAGCCACAGAAGCATAGTCTCCTATCTAGAAAATGCAAACTCTTTCAGCCTCTGAGCTGCAAAACCAGCCGGTGTCAGCCCATGAATTGCTGCCTTCCTGAGATGCAGAGAGCCTGGTCGCTGGGAATTTTGCACTTTCTTGCCATTTCAGTTAGGTGCTAACACTGCCTTCTACTGGTGACTGAAAAATCAACTTCCTTAACTGTTTAAATGTTGGTATGACATACGCAGCTTTTATATTTATCAAGTTGTATTTTCTGTTGTGGTATTGTCAGGAATAGATGCAGCTTGAGTTCAAAATGGTGTCTGAGCACTAACCTGCACAACAGAAGTCCTATTTAAAACTGCTTGTAATGTTTTGGTTTACTTGCTTGATCAGTTTTTGCTTCCTGCGAAGATCTGAGATATTTGGGACTTTAAATGCATGGCTGTGATGAAAATGAATGCTTGCTTGGTGGCTTGTTCTCAGTTTGAACAAGCCTTAATAGGCTAGTGTAACTGTGTGCCATGACTGGGAAATCCGGATTGTAACCAAGTACACAGAGCAGGTACCTTTTTAGTTGGTTATCACTCTGAAAAGCATCTTCTTTGACAGTGTTCTGGCTGTGAGAATCCTTTTAAACCCTAACCTGAATTTCTGTAAGGAGAACTTGGAGATTCATATAAAAATAATCTCTTAGCAGGCTGAGTAAAATTACTTCAATGCGCATCAGATAATTCATCCTATTTGTAATGATCTGGCAGCGGGTGGCACCATGGTAACAGCATGTATTATGGCTTCTCGCTCCCGCAACCTGACAGCTGTGGTGTGATGATGTTTGCCTTTGGTACATCATGCGCAGTGCAGGCATCTGTAATGGGTTTCATTGCTTCATTAATGTGAAATGGAGGATAAGAGTCAGCACTAAGGAATTCAGTGTGCCTTTACTCTGTGACTACAGGGAATAGTATATCAGCCAAGGGCATTTTTATCTTTTGTTGTTTAAAAAGAACAGAAATTAGAAGCCTGGAGGCAATTGGTCTCTCTAGGGTTAGCAAAGCCATGAATCTTGTAACTTTTAGTTTCGCTGTAGTTTAATTAGCATTAGTGAAGTACTGCATAGAAATGCAATAATGTCCCTCTAACTACTCTGAAGTAGTGCTCACTGCGCTCCAAGAGACACAGGCACTGATCAGATCAACATGTCTATAATGAGGTTTATATACAGTTTATATATACAATATATACTTAGTATATATTTAGTAACTGGTTGTTTGGGATCTGACTGTGCAAGCATGTGTTTTTACGTATAACTTTGCAAAGCATGTAAGAAAAGCATAATTGATAAATTTACTTCTAACTACAGTTTGGGAGAAGTTAAAAGCATGGTGGGCCTGTTGTGCTCGAATGATCTACAAAATTAGAGGGAAAAGTTCTAAAATGGCCCTAACGTCTATTTTCCTGCAGTTGGATTGTGAAGAATGCCAGAAAGAAAAAGGAGTGTGCAAACAACTTACTGGGGTGGGTGTTCTGTGCTTTTCTAACAGATGAGGTAATCTCTCTCAGTTAATGAAGTTGGAGGGAGGTTTGTGGAGCTGAAGGCATACTTCTAGCTCTACATATTGTGTTTGAATTTTTGTGCTAGACAAATTATTTCTGTAAGTTGTATGGAAGGTGGAGCCTTTGGATGCCTTCCGATGTTGGTCTCCAGTGGCTCAGGCTGGGCTTCCTTTGAGTACTTCTGCTCAAAATATGTAGCCAATGGGTAAAAGCATCTTTTAAGTCCCTCTGTATCACATAGCCAGTTTAAGTGAATTGCGTCAGTAGAAGTGATTCCCCTTTCTATTAGTCAAGGGACAAAACTGAGAACTTGTAAAGACTGGAAGAGGGAAGAGCTTGGAGTTTATAAAGTATACGTTTGCTTCAAAAACTGTTCTGAGTCAGTATTTTTCCTGTAGATCTGACTCCTTTGCTTAAGGGTCTATATCAGGTACGACCACCTGAAGTGACATGAACCCATCCCAAATACTAACTTTGTAAAAGTTTAAACCAGGAACAAGATCAGACTTGGTTTGGTCTTGTTATAACTAGTAATGATGATTTACATAGCACTGAAAAAGATCTAAGATCCAGTCTGCAAGGATATCACTGAGATGCTAAACTTGTCTTAAGAGTTTCTGAGGACATTTAAGATCAGTAAGATGGAGGTACCATTTTGTGATGGAATTATTTTTCTCATATTATTTTTCGGTTACTTAAGGTGGAATTAGAGATGCTTCCTTTGAGATGGTATAATGATTGGTGTAGCTAAACACAAATGGATTTGAAAGAGGGGAAGGAAAGCTTTTTTGCATGGGACACTGAAGATTCAAAGAACAGCCATAATGATGCAGGGTGATAGATAAGATGTGTGCAGAGGTATATCCTTCTTGGTGACATTTCCTTCATTGTATCTTAAATTCAACTTCTAGATCCAGAGTGACCTTAACCCCAGCTGCAGTCCCTTCAGAAGTAAATCTCCTCCAACTTGGCCTTACCCATGGCTACAGTCCCTCCAGGAGTGTACCTGCTCTGTTGTGGGCTTATCCATGGCCACGCACTTTGAGGTGCTCTAGCATCACCTCAGGCACAGCCACTGATGCTTCAAGGTGTACCTGCTGCAGCATGGACTTATCCACAGCCACAGAGGTTGGCCTCCAACATGGACTTATCTGTGGGCCACAAACCCTTCAGAGGTAGGCCTGCTGCAGCACAGACACAACCATGGCCACAGATGCTTTGGGGTGTCCTGCTCTCACGTGGACTCATCCACAGGTCCCAGTCCCTTCACCTCAAGTTCACACTGGAGTTCCAGCCTGTCCAGTACAGCAGCACAGACACAGCAGCAATGCCCTGGCCATCTGTCAGCCCAGGCGCATCGCCATCACTGTTATCAGAACATTCCCAGGCACAGCAGAGTAAGGTGACAGGCAGTACAGCAAGCAGCGAAAGCAAAAAGCAGCCACTGACAAGCACTAGACTCTAATATACAGTAAGGTAAGCAAGCCCCATGGCAAGAACAGGAGCCTGCTGATTAATAGCCAAACAGCAATAACAGCTATAAATTCTTCCTAGCACATTCCAACCAAATCTGTCGTTATCTTGAACCCTTCAAGCCCTGTGTTGGATGCCTAAAAGGACTGTTGTTGTTTAACCCCAGCTGGGACCTATGTACCATGCAGCTGCTCACTCACTCCCCCCAGCGATGGGGCGGTGTGAGGAGCAGAAAAGACCTTGATGCTGTGTAAGCACTGCTCAGCGATAGCAAAGACATGCCTCTATTATCAACACTGTCCAAAACATAGCCCCATACTGGCTACTGTGAAGAAAATTATCTCTATCCCAGCTATAAGCTTCACAGATCTTAAAACAGCCAACAGAATGTCCCAGAAAACACTGATTTCTGACCTGAGGAAAACCTTTATTACCTTGCCATACCATTGAGGCATGTTCTGGCAGCAGTGCCCAGTGTAGATGGCATTCACGCTTCAGCTCGCAATTGTGGTATTTTGGGGTTGAATATTTTCCTTTGGAAGACAACTCTGGAGTAAATCACTGACAAACAGCTGTTTTTGAGCTATTTAAACATTTAGGAAAGAACCTTTTACATTTAGGCCTTTGGTTTGGCTTCAGGTATATGCATTTGGTTTCATTTCACAATTAAACCTGAGCCTCCTTGATAAAAACGTCTTTTGGAGATGAACTGTCAGACAGCCTCTCTTTGTGGCAAGAGCGTATTTCCAACTTGAGACAAGGTCCTGCAGAAAAAAATAAAGGCATGGTTGGGGCAGCTCTGAAGGTAAATTTGACCTCATTTCTTCTGCCCAGCAGTCCAGAGGTAATCATCAGCACAATTAAAAATGACACTTGGGTGCATGCTGTAAGTCCAGCCTTTCACAGCACTGCAGCCTCGGCTGAGCCCTACCTTTATGTGAGTCCTCAACAACTTTGTGTGATCTGCTCCAGTTTTTCCTAGAGACTAGGTCCTGCATCTCCTGCTCTTTCCTAACTCGGACAAAATTTCAGAGAGCACTGAGTAATGACAGTTAGGAATTTCAAAAGTGCTGTGGTCAGGAGGGGATAATTGCAGCTTATGTGGACACATCCAAACTCCCTTTTGCCTCCTTCCAGACCTGTAGAGCCTCATGGCTTACACACTATAGCTCTGTGGCTCTCCTCCCTCGCACTCTGGCCTTTTTGCCCCTTAGTGTCTGGCTGCACCAGTGGCAAGGTGGCTCCTGGGTGTTTCCTCTGGGACTGCAGCCTCAGCGTTGCCAGTACCTTCAAGGCGTGTAGCGCTCATGTAGGACTGAATTCTCCTGAATTGTGCTTTAGCACCACTTTGGGAATCCTACCTTTAGTCCTTCATAAAGTAGTCAAACTGTCATGTCTCAAAAACCAAACTGCTGTGTGAAGTCTCTGCAGAGCGAGTGTAGCTGAGCAGTACTGGTGGGACCTGCCATTTCCCTGGTGCCTTTTCACCTGTTGCCTGCTGTGGGTTGAAAACTAGTCAAAGTTCTCAGATTTGGTATTGCAGGTGTGGTGGGAAAGCCCATGGGGAGAACTTCACGTGTGGAGGCAGAGTTGGATGTCTCCACACCAACAGTGAGGGGCCGTGCCAGCACTGGGACAGGCAGCCCCTTGGTAGGAGTCGGAGAACTAGGCTTTCCTCACCACAGCCATGAGGTGGGAGCTCCTGATGCTGGCAGGAGAGACAGACCTCATCCCTTTGGAACGGGTGGCCCTTTACTGTGGTTGCACAAGGGACAAGGCTGCCCTTCTGGAGGAAAGACCCCTCCTGCCAGACTGCCACCTGCGGGGAAAGCCGGGCCCTCGTTACTGCAGTGATGATCATGAGCTCAGCATTGTGCCGGTCCAGTCTTCACCTGAGGATATAGAAACTAATATGAATTTAAATATGGGCACGTTTCTATGTACTTAACGCAAAAATAATTGTTTGCAATTCCTATAATGTCATGACTCTGTGGATCGACACAGGAGTCACGAGGCGTTTGCCATCTGGAGAGGTGTTGAACTTGCTGCGTTGCCGTTCAAGCAAGGCAGAGCCAGACCCTGAGTAAAAACAGAAAAGTCAGGGTGGCAGCTTTGAAGGATGAGGACAAAAGGCAGATGACATGATTTGGATTACTTGAGGATAACATATTCCACCAGTGAGAGAGGGCGTTAGCACTATGAATGGTCACACAGGATGGTTGTGGAAGGATCCAGAGATCTCGGTAGTGGTCTCTGAGGGGCTTCAGCGTGGGTGCTGTGGAAGGATGAGAGGGGAAGGATGTAGCTGACAGCTCTTGGTGTGAGGAGGGGTACAGGCGGCTGACGGAGCCGGGGATAGGAAGCGGCACGCCAGTACTGAGCCCGGGGGGAGCTGGTGGCAGGAGGCGGTGGCTCTGGAGACTCTGGGCAGCCCGGGGGACTCCTGGCTGTCAGGCAGCCGTTCCTGCCAAGCTGAGCCACTGGAGGGAGCCCTGCCGCTGGATAGCAGGAAAAGGGAGGACAGAAATAAGCTTTTTCTAAATTCCTCCCGTTGTGGGGCTGTGTCTGTGAGGCCTCAGCGCGTGCGGGGCCTTGGTCGCACGGCTCCTGCGTCCATCGCTGCTCCCTGTGCCCGGCCCGCCATGCAGCGCAGCCCTCAGCAGGGCTCCCCTGCGCGTCCACGGCCATTGCTTCCTGCGGCCACGGCAGCCTGTGTGTGTGACGTGGATGCCAATAAGGAGAATTCTCCTTGATCCTGAATTATAGACCCTTGTTTTACCAGAGGGCAGAGGCTGACCCTTTCTTCAAAAAGCAACCAAACATATTTCCTTGTGAACGGTGACAGTGTGATTTCTGTGTAACGACAGAGAGTGCCTTTTAATATTTCTCTGTCACTTTTCTCTCCGCTGCTGCTGCTCAAATTTCTTCTGACATCCAACCAAGATGCTGCTGTTAATCTTTCATAAATAGCCAGCTGGGATACTGGATATTAATGGGCTTAAGCAAAAATCCCTGGAAACGTTCACATTTCCCACAGAGTTTTTTTCCGGCTGCAGTGCAAGCGTACGCCTCAGAAGATGGCGAGATGAGCTGTGCCTCAGTGGGAGCACAGGGGAGAGCAAGCAGAGTTCCTGGGGACATGAAGTGCAAGTCATCCTGGTCTTCCCTCTCTGGTAAACTCCCCTCCATCCACAGAGACACAAAACCAACGCGTGCCTGTCCCTGCTGCAGGGGATGTCCCTGGGACTGTTGCGGGGAAATCCCAACTGTGGGGCCTTGCATGCCCTTACTCCTCTCCAGAGCAACAGGCAGTTCTCCAGCCTGCGAGGTGAATAACGTGGCCCGCCTTCCTTCTGAGGCAGCTCGGGCAGGTGTGAGAAGTCTGTGTGGTGGACAGGTCCCTGCTGGGGTCTGAAGAGCAGCGCTGAATACTTCTGCAGGGCCGTGATAAAACGGCTGCTCCATGCACTGATGAATCATCCGGCTCGAGAGGGATGGGCTGCGGCACGCAGCAGATCTCAGCAGGCACAAACACCCTCTGTGCTGGGATGTCCCCATCAGGGGATATCAGCTTTCAACAGAACTGTTTCCTCAACAGGAATATTTTTTTTGGCTGTTGTTATAGCTCAGTTCTGCAAAGTCTCTATGACTCAGTTTTGGAACAAGAAAAAAAAAAAAAATCAAGCTTGAATCAGTTATTGTTTGGCTTCAGTTTTCTGTAAGCCAGGTAAGCAAAACTGTTCCAGCTTCAGGAATCAATAAACTGACATCATGTTCAGCTAACCTATCGTCTTGTTCCTTACTCAAATACAAGGTGCTCCCAGAATTTATTAGTTCAGAGGGTTTTGCATTTCATTCAGCATGGTAGCAACCTCCTTTTAAAATCTGATTAGCCAAAATTGGAGTTCTTTGTACCCACTGCTTGTGGAAACTCCAGGCAGGAGAAAGCAGTTGTGATTCTCTGTGATGGATTCTGTTTATTTTCAGGGAATTTACCAATTTCTGTTTGTCCAAACATAACCCAGCAGCAAACAATGAATGACGGTTTCTTTGCTCTCAACCTCTTATCAGCTTGAAAGCTTTGTCTATACAGTTTTCTTCTTAAGGCTGTTTAGGTATTGTCTAGTCCTTGCTCATCACCTTCCTTCTTAAAAAATACACAAACTTTGAGAGGTTTTTTTAGCAGCTGTGTGATCCTATGCTTGGAGTAGAGCCTACTATATTTCATTTCCTGGATTTTGTGAAGGAACTTACACATTCTTTTAAGATATTTAAAATTGTCAGTTAAAGTGTCCCATTCTTATGAAATCAAGACTTCTAATTAAAAAGCTGACTTAAAAAATCTAATTCTCTAACATTTAGGAATGAGGTTCATTTTGTACATGCAACGTGCCCTGGTTCCAGAAGCATGCTGACCTATCAAAGCACGTGTGAGATTAAAAAAAAAAAGAAAATGGAAACATTCCTGTGGGAAATTGTTTCCAACAGCACAGCACTTTTCTAAGAATAATTGTTCTACTGGAAGATGTTCAAAACTTGCAAGTTGCAACCAGGTACTGGATTTTGCTTTTTACCTTCTACCCAGTCTTGCCCCAGTCTTTTTTTTTTCAGATAAGAAGTTCTCAACAGCTTCTTTCAGTGTTAGTAAACCTTGCTCTGAAGTGTTTTGTTCTTCCGTGCCCATCTTCCCACGCCTTATTCTGAGTTTCTTTTGAAACTAGGAAGGATCTGGAAATACTTTGCATTGCAATCTAATTGCCTCGAGGAAGCTCATACTCTACTTCAGTTGTGTCCTGGCTCACCAACCTGGTGTATGTGGCCGTGCTGTGACTCTTAAGTCTTTTGCTACAGTTTGCTGCTTTATAGAAAATTATTGTCAGACGAAGCAGAGGGGCAAGGGCCTTTTCTAGCACTGGAACTGAGCCAGTTCTGCCCATCCTCCAGATTTTAGGTTTTTTTTTTCAGTTGGAACTAGCATCCTATTTTTCCAATTAATACAGAGAGCAAAAAATGATTTGTCCTCCTAATAGCTTCAAAAGTGTGCTTGAAAGAGAGGCCAACATATTAGGAACCTGTTGTGCCGCCTGTGAAACAGCTAATTCTTTAACTCTTTTGCCCTGTTTAGGAGCCTGCAAAAGTTGGTGGGTATTTGTTACCAGCCTGGGATCTCAGTGCTTGTGTGACTGTCCAGGCTGAAGGGGTGAGTGTTGTTTCCTGGTGCTGCAACCAGGAATGCAATATTTTTGTGTGATGGGCAGTACTGTCAAATATCTAGAGTATAATTTTCAAAGCTGTCTGAGTGACTTCAGAACCCAGGTTCTATTTTTAGATGTAATTTGTGTGCCTGGAGGTGCACCTGCAAACGGACCTGTGCCTTTTGTGTACCTATCCCCGAAATGCAGATCCTCAGAACTCCTACCATAATGCTGCTGAGCTGTGGTAGCACTGATGGCTTATGGCTCTTCTGTTTACTCCAGATGAATTCTCTGATAAGCACCTGTTTCTAGGCAAGCAGCTAGAGTCTTGTTTATGCCTAAGCCCTGCTAAGATGTTCCTTGGCCTCCTTGTTCTGTGGAGGCTGACGTGACATTGTTTTCAGAGCAATGTCTTCTCCTGCGGGATGTAGGCAGAGTAGGATGGCAACTGAGGAGGAGGTGTTGGTGTTTCTATTTCCAGTAGCACAGTACTTATCTGACTGCGTGAGAGGCCAGTGTTTGAATTTCAAGATGCTTGAGGGGACTTGAAATCCTGATCCCAGCAGAGTTATTCTGGAGGACTCTTCTCAGCCACTCTTTCTGAGCGGAACTGTGCAGGAGGCTTTGGTGTGCCTGGGCAGGGAGGGGAGGAGCTGGTGGCTTGGTAGTTAGGCTGTTTCTATACAGAGAATGAAAACTGGTTAGAAGATACTCTTCTGCATGGAGAAAATCTTTCCTCCTTTGGGCTGTAGTCAGTGAAGCAGGGTCCCTTTTCCTCTCTGTTCTTGCCCTGCTGGCACTCTCTGCTGTCAGGTTCATTCACTCCGTTTCTAGATGTCCGTGTCCATGTCCCATGGCTGCGTGTCTGCAGTGGAAGGGGTTGCTGTTTGCTGTCCCTCCTGCTCAGGGCTGACTCACTTCCTGCCTTCGTGACTCGTTTGAAACCTTCCTGTTTTCTTTAACTTCTGACTGCAAAGCGTCTAGTGAAGCCATCTATGAAGCTTGTTACAGAAATTGTACTGTGCTGCCTGATACTACTTTGCATCATTTATTTTCACTCAAGCTGACTGATAGGGCAGCAGTAGATTTTTTTCACCCGTTGAAATGCTGCATTCATCTTGGCCACAGCCATTTGTCACAAGCGCAGGGTGCACGCAAGACCAGAGCTTATCACTGGCAGCAGCTCTCAGGCAGGAGCGAGGCAGCAGAGGTGCTGCAGGCCAGGACGGAGGTGCGACAGCAGATCTGAGGGTGCGCTGTAGTTTGTGTGGGGTCTGACTGTGTTGTACTGGCTCTCACAGTCTTGCTTTCGCAGATGTTAAAGCCAGTCACAGCAAAATAATTAAGAGAATGATAAAGCTGAATAGAATAACTCTGGCAGGGTTTCTAAGACACTTGGTCAGATAAACTGGCTTTCGTGGGAGACCCTGAGCAAAGCTGCAGGGGCTCTGGGCTGTTCTGGTAACATCCAAACCCTCTGTGCAACTACGGAGCAAAATTCTTCCTCCAGGATAAGAAATATGTGCATGTACATGCACTCACGTACACAAACAGACTCTGGGGTGAAGGTTAATGCCTCTGTATGAATCTCTGCAGGCATTTCCTACTGGGAACGCTTCCCAGTTTAGACAAACATGTCATGGAGGGTAGCTGCAGCTCTCCTGTCTTGGCACGTTCCTTCCTCTTTTGTGTGTCCTGTCCAGGAGCAGAGCTCTGTGGCTTCTGGAGGCTGCACAGGTCATCAGGAGTACACAGAGGGGCTGTTTCTGCCATTCCCTCTCTACTCTGCTACCCAAGCATGCCTGACAGCAATTCGCTGTTTGCATAAGAGGTGGGAGCACTGTGTCCCAATTTATATGCCTGTCACAGTGCAAAATAAGAATCGGCTAATCAAATCCTACCTGGCTTGCGATATGGCCATAGCCTTTTTAAATGTGCAAAGTGGTATATGAAAGGTGCATGATTTATAAAGTATTTCCTAGGTTTCTTTGTCAGCCCAATCTCTTTTGAATCAGTTGTATTGGAAATTAAAGCAATGAGACAGAAATCAGTAGGAGAGCACATAAAATTTCTGAGTCAATTCAGCTTAAAGAACTTTGACAGCTAGATGCAGAAAAGTAAAAAATAATATATATATTTATAGTGCGACAGGACAAGAGGCACAAACTGGAACACAGGAAATTCCATTTGAACATAGGGAAAAACTTCTTTACGTTGAGGGTGCCAGAGCACTGACAGGCTGCCCAGAGAGGTTGAGGAGTATCCTTCACTGGAGACATTCAAAACCTGCCTGGATGCGTTCCTGTGCAACCTGCTCTGGGTGAACCTGCTTTGGCAGAGGGGTTGGAGTAGATGATCTCCAGAGGTCTATTCCAACCCCTGCCATTCTGTGGTTCTGTGATATATTTGTATAAGGGTCTATATAACAGAAAAAGACCCACAGAACTCATCTGAAGGGGAACCAAGTGAAAGTTTTCTTTTAACAGTATTAAGGGAGAAATTCCAGTTTCTTCAAAGGTAATGTGGATTTTGCCATGGTTTTCAGTGCAACCAAGCTCCGGTCCTCTTGAAATTCATAACTCACGGTATTATTTCACTGTCTGTCACAAAGAAATGCTATAAGCAGGGACGGAAGATTTACAAAATCATGCAAGAAGTGACTATATGTCTACCGTGCTTTCTGAAGGCTATATTTTTTGTGAAAGATATTTTATATACAGGACCTGATTTATCTCTGATGCCTGCATGTTTTATATTGTTGTAAAGAAGTTAACTGGCTTGGGAGAGATCCTCCCTTCTGGGAGGACCTTCCTCCCCAGTGTCAGAAGGAAGTCAGCTCTTTATATTTATACAGAATACAGTGAACAGCAGTAAATAAAGCAGAGAAGCTGGAACTACCTGGTGGTGATGATACCATCACCTGGGCTGTGATTTAATGCCTTTAGAAAGCACTGCACGACCACACATTGTGTTTCTGATAGTGCTGCACTCGGGGCTGTAGTGTTACCTTGTTTGGCCTGACATAACATCACCTCAAGAAATTCCAACCACTGAATTAGGGTAAGATCTAGACTTCCTGTCAAAAAACAAATTCAGTTAGTCAAAACTTTCCAGATGAGATGCTAAGATGATAATAACCATCCTGACTGATGTCAGCTGTCAAGAGCAGTGCACAGTGTATTGTCTGTCTCTTCTCTTATCAGTCACTGTGTACAAGCTTTTTTTCCCCTCCCCTTTAGTCTTTGCTTTTGTTTTACAAAGCAACGTGGAGAACCTGTCCTGTCATCTTTCCTTTCTAAAGGCCTGTGTACATGTTTAGGCTTTACTGGATGCTTTTTTGCTTTTGCTGGGAAGATGTGCTGAGGACTGAGGAATGGGATTCTCTCACCATGGGACTCAGGTTGTTGAGCTACTTTCTTTCTGCTTTAGGTTATCCAGCTGTGACACACGCACATAATGAAACCTACCTTTTGGGACCCAGGAAACTTGAATAATCTTTGCTTAAAGAACCAGCAAGGATGTATTGGTCAGCAGGGAACAGATTAATGTAGCTCACTGTCTTTTACAAAGAGGTTTTTAAACCTGGGACTAGAGTGAGGATACATTTTGAAAGTTGCACCAGTGAGCACTGCAAATACAGCTGAATCCCAGCCTGAAATATGACTGTTCCTCTCTTCTGTGCAATGACTCATGCAAATTAATTTATGCATCCTTATTGATAAGCCTTACTAAGGCCTTTGCTTCTCTGTGCCCAAACTTGACCCAGGGCAGCATCTCAGAGCATGGTATTTTATTAGCCAACACCAGGTCTCTCATGCTGTTGAAAAGCAAAATCCCAGTTCTAGATGCTTTTGAAACTTTAGGATTATTTCCCACCTGGATCTGGACTCAGTGTCACTGGATTTGCCTTCCAGTGTTAATTGCTGCTGTTATATATTTTAGAATGGATATTAAAATGATGAGTGTTTTTTTGTCTGAAACCTCTGCTCTTATGAAATGTATCTTGTGTATCAGCGTCGTTGGAGACCTGTAAACCAGATCTTGGGATGAAACAAAAGATATTACATACTTTTGCCCTTAGTATGGACAACCTGAGCCTTTGTACTGACTTGAAGGAATGTGGTTATTAACAATAAATATCTTCGCAATTTTCCTCTTCTCCAAAGTAGCTGGTCCATACATGAGCTTGTTTTTTGTGGTAACCCTTAGAGTGAGTGTAGCAGAAAGCATCATAGCTCTCAGGAAAAGCATTTGATATGTTTTATGCTCTGGGAGTGGAAAGCAGATTAAGCCCTGACTGCTTGCAGACCTGCAATACTTTGGAAAATGTTCCTAGTTGCTTCCAGACTCATAGATGGAATGAGTTTTTCCAAGATCTTCAGAAGTTGTGTGTGACGGAGAACCTCTTGGAAGGTATCCTAGAAAAGCTCCCTGGCCTGACCGAGATGGAGACCAGTGGAGTGGGAATGATTTCCTGTGGGTGAATCCCGATTCAGTACCCATCTGAACTGGAAAATATTGGGAGGTCAGACTGTGGTGGTGAAGATTTACTTTTCCAGGGCTAAATCCACAGATCAAAGAGCAGAGCCTGCTGTTAGCCCGCGATGAGTGGCTGTGAAATGGGTTTGGAAACATCTGTCTAATGTCCAGTAAACAAATGTCTACACTGAACAAAACAAGGATTGCCACACCTGCCAGCTTTGCCGGAGAAGCCTGTGGGATGAGCGGGGAACCAGAGTTTCAAGCAATCCTTCTCTCTCAGAAACAATCTGCCTCAAGTCAGTGGTGAACAATGTTGGGATGGTGTAAGCAATCCGTGCTGCTGCTTGTGGTGCGCTATTTGTTTGTGGATAAATAAAGGCACTTAATTAACCAGGCATATAATTCCACTCCTTTTTAATAAGCTTGAATTACACATGCTGAGCATCTCGATGCAGGTATGGAGAAGTAGATTTGTTTATGCTAGTTTTCAACATCAGTCACATTATTTTGGATACCAGTGATGTTAGACTACAAGTCTAATCTCTTCTCCATCGGGGTCTTGCTTTTTATTTAGATTTTAAAACTGTATTCAAATGAGGTTTTGACCGAAACTGAATCACTATGTACTTGAAAGCTAAAGAGCTTATCATGCATCTGATAATGTTTTCAGGATTTCCCCAGATTAGACCGCGGAGTGTACAGACAGGAAGCTGAAGTATTGAGCGCCTGACCAGAGCTTCCTCCTGCGCAAGAGTGGGGGTTTCTCTGACTCGAATCTTTAGCTCTACATGCAGGGTCTGAGCCTTGAAACCTAAAGGATAAAAAGCACCCAAATCTCCCAGTTGGGTCCTCCGAGCAAGGCGAATGGAGCGCTTCATTTAAGCCCCGCTTGCAAGGTCAGCAAAACAGTTCTCACCTCTCCCCGCTGTTGCGTTACCTTCCTGGCTCTTTATCAACCAGGGAATCAGAGAGGGACTTTCCAGAGCTATAAACATGTGAGCTGAATAGATGGAATGAACCCGTATGCAAATGAGTTTTGATTCCCTTCCCTTTATAAAGTTAAAATGTTTTTGAGAGAGAAACAGATCCTCCAGAATGTGGGTGTCCAAGATTGTTACCTTGGACTGGCTGTGCCTCTCTCCCTGCTGTCTGTCTGTCTGCCTTTCTTTCTGCCTGTCTGTCTTTCCATTGTAGAGAACAAAGCGGAGTGATGTAAAATAGAAAATGAGAAATGCAAACCTGTGGTGATTGAAGAGGAGGAAGGAAAATGAAAGAGAAAAAGCTGAAGAGTGGGAAAAAGATAAAATAAAATGAATTTTGGGGATTCCACTGTGAGTAAGAGCTGAAAAAAATGTAAGCTGATTTATTACATGCTTATCTTCTGCCTGAGAGCCAGTACGCTTTGTATATGTGAAAGGTAAATTGCACATTAAAGATTGAATCAAAATGCCAAATTCTTCCTCAATTCCTCCAGCTTTAAACCAGAGTAATTCTGTCAGCTTCGATAGATTTACGTTTTGTAAACAGCAGCAGAATCAAGATCTAGTGTTTTAAGTAATTTTGAGTTATATCTATATGAAAGCGATGAGAAATTTAGAATGACTTTTAAATACTCTCTGTCAGGGAAGCTGCACATTTTCTGGTGCTTCTCTTCACCGGGCAGGAATTTTTTGCTCTTGTCCTTCCAGCACTGTTATGACTTTATTCTGAATCTGATGGCGATTCAGAAACAAAGGATGGTGGCAGCATTATGTGCATTAATATTTACTTTGCATTATGATTTATGTATATTCATATTTTTTTAAATCTGTATCTTAACGCACTTAAATAACAACTATTTAAACAGGGAGAGGATGTGAGCTAGTTGATGTATGTATTTTTTTCTCTCTCCATCAAATGCCACTGATTTTGAAAGTACAATGTTTGATTGCAGCTGAGGGCTTTGACTGGCTATACTTGGTTTTCTTTCACATCGATCCTTTACTTTTTTGAAGATGAATTATTTATTTTTTCTTCTATGTGCTCTGAGCTTATCTAGGCATCCAAAAGATTGTTTTACAGTATGGAAAAAAGGGATGGAGCAAATGCCACAGTTTTCCATGGTGGAATTTCCAACACATTGCCTGTTGGGTTGGAAAAGTGCAGAGATGGGTTTCTGGAGTTTGCAGGATAAGGCAGTTCCCATCCCTCCATCTATTAGCCATATTAGAGACAGGCAGTTACTCTTTTCTTTTTCTGAATAGTTTGCTTGCTGAAAAATGCAGTTTTGAATGAACGGAAATTATTTACAAAGGTCAACTGAGTGCAGCAAATAGTATTGCATAAATAAACAAAAAATAAAAATGTTTTAACATTTTCAGAATTAAGCCTTAATTTTTTTCTTTTAAAATACTGTTTTCATTTTCTTAATTGCCCTCATGCAATAATAATAATAGCAAAAAAGAAACAAAGTTTTTTCTTTTAGGCCAAAAAATACCTTGTAATATACTTAAAATTAACGTGTTTTTTCTTCAGAAAATAATTAAAAAAAAGAATTCCAGGTTCAGCCAAATGACATTTTTCTTTTGCCTTATTTTTCTCCTTTTTGGCTAGTGGATGGAAAAATTGCTAATTGCCATAGCTTTGGTGCAGCCCATTATTGGGACCAGCTATATTTCACGGTCATCTGGGAGAATGTTGAAATTTTATTTTCTGTGGGAAACGGTGATGAAAATGTGAATTATTTTGATGTTAAAAATGTGTACTTTTATGTCTTTTTATTGGTCAAATTAAACACATTATCTGTCTTTTCCAATAATTAAAAAAAAAGAAAGGAGAAAAGTCAGTTTTCATTATTGAAATTTCATTTTTGAACCAATTCCCTGATGTCGTGAGCAAGGCTTCAGCTACTCTCTCTTTTGCAGCTTTTCAAGTATCTGTATTCCATATCAGTTTGCTTTGGGGACGGGGCTTCACAGGTTCTTAAAACAGTTTTGTTGTTGCATAAGCAGGGCTTGGAGCTCCCGTGGCGGGGAGCGGGAGTTTGAGGATTGCTGTGATGGCAGGACAAGGGCCTGAGGTTGCAGTGGGGGCTCTTTTCCAAGACAGAGGTTTCAAATATGTCAATGAATACCTGTGACATTCTTGGGAGGATTCATTAAGGAGAAGTCTGAAAAAATTGATTCAAAGCTGCATTTAATCCTTTAGTGGAGACTGGATATGCACGTCCCTACTGGCAACTCTAGTGATCTTATGTTAAGTCTGTGCTTGCATCAAAGAATGTCTTTACTTTTCACTGTGATCATTAGATGTCAACATACTTGACTAAATATTCTAGATGACATTATGTTGAATCTAAATAGCACCTAAAATTATTTTCTTTAAAATCAGATCTGGTGAGCTCAAGGGGAACAAGATTTAAAATCTTGAATAGGAGGCGATCGTATCCCAGAGGAAGACAGCGTCAGGTCCCCGTAGGCTGTCTGTGTCAGCATTTCTCAGCCTTTTCTAATGGAGCCCCTTTGAAAGAAAAATCTTGGACCATTTCACGTGCCCGAAAAGGAGCTGTCTGCACCTGCAGGCAGTCCCTGGCAGCATCCAGAAGCTGGCTCTGACTCTGTCTGCCAGCGCTCATGCATAGCTGCCAACAGTATGGGAATAGATGTGCATTTTTTTATCTTCTAAATGATATTGTTCATGGACCAGTTTCTGGTGTCTGACAGCAGTGGTCCACAGCCCACAGGCTGAGTAATGCTGTCTAAATAGCTTGCAGTGGTTAGGGTGCCTTAACTGGGTCACAATTCATTGCTCTCAGACTACTTTATTAACCGTCATGTACCTTTGTCTGAATCAACTACGACCAGTTTCCACAGTACTTGAGCTATTTCGTTATTCTAATATTACACTGGTTTATTTCAGTGAATTAATATTGAAACAGGCCATGTATATATTGAAAGTTTGTTTGCTATGAATAGCAAATAGTAGTCTATGAATAGACTACTTTATTTTCAATAACTACAGTATAGTAATGATATAAAATATAAATACAGTAATCTTTAATATTTCAAGGATTTATATATTGAACCTGTCTGAAGAAAAAAAAATCTCTAGCTTCTAATGGATTACTAACATTACAGTTATTTATTACAATGTGTTTTTCCAAATAAACTCCTTGCTGGGACATATTCCTTTTTTTAAATAATGGGAGGGTTACAAAAAGGTGATTAATTGAAGTTTGTCTGTTTGTTTTCTAACTGCTTATATAGAGCCTAACCATTTTGGATTAGTAATATATAGTATTGTACTTATCCAGTCACAAATACTGTAAATATCTGTGTACTTTAAGCAGTTGAAACATAGCCAGTTCTTTAGAATTACTAAAAATGTGGAAATTGGAAGGGAACAGGAAATGACCATCTACACTCTCTCCTATTTGCATTTTTCCCCTCTTCCTATATTTCTGGGTGTTGAAAACATATCTGAAACATATGGATTGACCAGTCATTTCGAGCTCACTCCATTCCACTACATTTATCAGGAATTGATTCAGATGAAGAGTTCATCTTACCACCCTGCCTGCCTTTTCACAGGCTGGGAGACAGCATGTGTCACCTCCAGCATCTGCCGTGGGTACGGTGATCAGATATCCTGACCAAGGGAGGATTGCTGGGTTTGGCGACAGCTCCATATCCAAAAGGTAGGCCTTTTCCTTCATGCTCATTATTAGTCAGCTGATCTGAAATGTCTTATTTGTTTAGACTAAAAATGTATTGCTGAAATTATAAAGAACAGGTAGAGATGGAGTTTCACAGAGTTGCAAGGGCTTTTAACTTCTCACTTCTCATTACCCTTATTGGCATGCTGAAAACTGGCTTTTCAGCTACCGCTCCCGTTTCTTACAACATCTGGGCACAGTTAATACAGCTGTTACTGCAGTTGTGTCAACATGCAAAGTACATGTTTTAGACCGTTTACATCCCTCCACACTGTGTTTCATCCTGTCATCTGAGAATATATAAAAAAATTATGGAGCCCATAAACTTTGTATTTTTCAATACAAAAAACTTGCTGAAATTACGTCTCCAGGGCTGTGACCCATTATGGCTTAGTGTAAATATAACTGAAACTATACTATATTATAACTATGCTGTAAGTATATGCTATAGATATTACTAAAAATAATACTTAGTATTAGAAGTCTTTATTATTATTCCTGATAGCCAGAACTTTTTAAAAATATGAAATAAGCTTTTCATTATGCGATTTTCTGTATTACTGTTTTAACCAGCTGCAATGTACATACATGGCAGTCTAGGTGTAAATCTATGTTTTTCCTAGTGATTTATGCTTGGTATGAAGTTTGCCATGTACTTTTTCTTTAAATTAGTGAAAAAATGCAAAAGCCATCAGTAAGTTTTAGATCGAAAAATGAAATGGAATATGCAATCATTTTTATCTTTCATGAAGGAAAATGGTCTGTTGCACAAAGTACTGTGTTGTTGGAAAATGTGATTAAAATGGAGACAACAGAATTGAACCTCCAGATAAGCAGAGTGGAATAATTCTACAGGAGGGGAAATTGAATGTTTGTTATTTGTGACATAGACATTGGCAGTAGAAATACAACTATCGCTTGAAATTAAAAATGCATCCAGGAAATAACTGGGAGTTTCAGAAAGCATATTGGGAACAAATGCAATTGCTTCTGCCAAGCCCAAAATATGTACTTGGGCTAATACCAATTCATCATGAGATACGATTTTTTTTCCCAAATACAAATTAACCATTCTGATTTTTTTTTAAACTTTTTTTTTTTTTTGAGGGGAGGAACATGGATGGATGGACGGACAATAAAAGTGTCTGTGTAGTTCCCGGGCTGAAGGCATTGTGGACCTGGTGCATTTCACATCTTGAAGGGTTCAGGAGAAGGAATACCTCTAGGCTGTTCTTCATCTGACATTGCTGATAGTCATTACTGATGTGGTGAGAGCCTGGGATGTAATCTTGGAGCAGGGTGTGCTTAGCACCAGTGTATCAAAGTCTGATGTGAACTGTTGGATACTGGCAGAGTTGAGCTCAAGAGCAAAGCTTGGGTGTGCTTTTTCTTTAAGCCTGCACCGAAACTTTTGTCTTGGATTTTTCAGTGGTGAACATGATTTTTATAGAGCACTGAAAGATTAATAGCTTCTCTGCATGTGAGTGCACTTTGCCTGTAAATATGCATATTAGCATACTGAAAGGGATTAACAATATCTAAGGTGTGTTAAGGTATTGGCAATGTTTGCCTTGTACCTAACCAATGGTGTCAAGACTTCCCTTGTTGATCCTTAATTCACGAGCAGAGCCGCTCAGCTGTCAGTAGGAGTGATGGAAGAAGACCTGCTCAGTGTAGAAAGGGCTTGACTGTTTTTGGTGTGGTGTGGTGTGGTGTAACCCCAGAGTGGGGACAAGGCAGGCTCCCCAAGGCCCAGTGCAGCAGTGAGTCGGGGAAGAAATGTGAATTACGGCGCAGAGCGAGGGAGGCTGCTTGTCCTGGGCTGAGAGGGGACAGCCACGCCAGGGCGGGCAGCCAGCCTGGCGGGGGGATGTGGGGATGTTTCATCTGTGCGAAAAGTTGAAGAAACATGGGGAAGTTAAAGAAATTAGGATTTTTTACATGGAGAAGATTGGAAAGGTCAGGTAAAGGTTTTAAACATTGATGGTCAGTGGTTTAAATGTTGAGGTCTGGGTTCGTCATGCTGAGCAGAAGTTTCTCACTAACCAGTGCCCTACCAGCAAACGTGGAGGCGGGTGTAAGGCCGGTCTGCAGCTGCACCTGGTAGTGCTGTCACAGGGGATGAATGCGATCTGCCCAGCAAGCAAAATACCCTGCTGCTCTGCAGAGCATGCAGCCCATGGCCAGGCTTCCGAAACCCTCAGCTCTCACGCCCTGCGACATAGCGGGCCAGTTTTAACCTGAGAGCTTCTGCTGAGTTCGTGTGTATGGCTGCTTCTGGTGTCACTGTGGTCCTTTCTGGTTGTGAGATTTCAATTTTTTTTAATCTCAAGATCTCTAGAATGACTTCATCTTCCATTTTGCCCTCTTGTTTCAACTAACCAGATGTCAGTGTAGCTGTGAGATATGTGTTTTTCCACTAGCTGTGGGGAAAATGTATTTAACTAAATAAGGGTGAAGAAGATACATTATGCTCCTAATGAAATGTGACCATATTCATATTTTATTCCAAGTTCCCCATCGGTGCTAATTAATTACCACCCACGATGAGCTCATTTGAACAGTATCTGGATTTCATGTGAAGCTGCAGTAGATCATTGACTGGTTAAGAAGCATTAAAATCTTACTCTTTGGTTGTATGTTCAGACAAATGTAGATGTTGTATTCCAAAGAAAGGTAGTAATGGCAACATAGAGAATAAAAGTAGGGAATGATAAGGAAAATGCAGAGAATTTACACATTCCATTAACTTGATGGCTTTAGGATCTTTATGTTCTTTTCCTGTTAAAACATATTTAATTCAAAAGGAAACTTATGGAAGAATAGTATTCAGGCACTTAACGTTACTTAATCACTCTAAAAAGGTTTGCCTTTTAGTGTAGCAGTAAAACTTTATACGATGATTGCCTATTAAGTGTCTGTCCTGTAGGAATAGTTAATTCTTGTGTAATAAGATCTCCAAGCTATGAGGTACTAAGTGACCTTGCTGAACAGGAAAAAATAATGTTTTTCAAGGAGTAGATTTATGGCCTGTTGAAAAGACTCACCTCCTCACTGCTCTTGCAAAGGCAGAACAATATAATTTTATGGGCTGTCTTCTTGTTTGCAAATGCATGAATTTAATCCTTGAGTAAATGAGTTCTCAGAGGGAGGGGGGCACTCCACGAATGACACTGAAAGGATAGAGGATGGCACATGTGAATTTGATAAAGGCTCAAAGCAGAATGTGGCTGAAACTGGTATCATGTTTTTTAAGATAGGAGAGAACTAATGCACTGCGACGGTATTAAACTCAGCAGGCAAATTGTGAGAGAGAGTTTGACCTTTTCTCCTACTTAGTTAAAAAACCTCTAAAGTCAACTTACCTTGAAAATAACTACGAAATTATGAGGATGGACCATACCTGCCGTTTAGGGATTTCACTAAAACACCGGCTGTGCTGGTAGAGAACTCAGCTGGGCTGCCCACCCCAGGGAGACCTTTGGGACAGGTCCATCCCAGAGCTTTGGGAGGGTGCAGAGCTGCCTGCTGCAGTGGGCCCCACAGGTTCCCACATCTGAGACGCTCATCTTAAAACATATTCATCTGCGGCCCTGTCGTGGGGATGTCTGTGCTCCATGCTCGTCTCCCTTTGGAAGACGGCAGCTCTGCAGCAAGCTGCTGGGTCAGTGCTTGCCAGGGAAATGGGAGAGGTGGGTTTAGCTTCCCGTGAGCACAGCGCTGGGAAGTTGTGGAAGAAGCGAACCCTGACGTTCGGCTGCCCCTCTGGCCTGGGTGGGGGCTGCCATGGTGGGGCCACCAGCAGTGCCTGAGCTAGCTAGTTTAGAGCTATGGCAGGTCCATTTACTTCCTTTCGTGGAGGGGGATTTAACATTTTTCCTTGTCATTAGTGTGCCTGATTGTGCAATGCAAACGAGTTTCAAAGTTTGGTGTCCCCGGCTGCGCGTGCTGACCACGCTGGTGCCCAGGTAGTGCCAAATCCTCACAGGTACTCTGTAGAAATGCCATGCTCTTAACACAGGCGGGGGGACTGTCCCAAGGGCTGGGCACTTCCATCCTTTATTCTTCCTAATCCTTTCTCTGTTTTACCATATCATGTTTTCATTGACGATTGTTTGATTTTTTTTCCTGCTTGGGAGTGGAAAAGCGATTACTACAGAAGGGATGGGCTGCTGGCAAACGTCTTGTTTAACGTCAACAACAGTCTTCTCAGCAAGCAATACTCCGGGGAACAATCAGAAACATGTGACAAGCAAAATTTGTTGCTGTGGTATCCTATTTGAAAGTTGCAGATAAAGTTCTGTGTTATTTGAGGACCTTAACAAGAAGTTCTTTTTGTTAATTGTTTTTTTCTTTCCTGTAATAGAAGTCTCACAGAGTCAACTGACAGATCGGTGGGACTGAACTGGGCAGTGGGTACCACAAGACAGTTATTTTGCAAAAATGTT
This sequence comes from Charadrius vociferus, assembly GCF_000708025.1. NCBI lineage: Eukaryota > Metazoa > Chordata > Aves > Charadriiformes > Charadriidae > Charadrius > Charadrius vociferus. The sequence continues at coordinate 2,070,726 of NW_009647223.1, read as the reverse complement.
TCTTCAGAGGTTTCCCTCCCAGCAAGTGAAATAGTTAAAGAAGCATATTTTTAATTTCTGTTGTTTGGTTGACTGGTTCAACAGCCTAAGAAAACAATTACAGCCGTAAAGACATGGGCATGCTGTTGGATGCCACAGCGGCGGAGCTGTTGGATATCCTGCCAAACAACGTGCTCTGCGCTGAGCCTCTGCTGATTTGGCTGCATGTGTCGCTCATTTAGCTGAAAAAGTGGCACTGGGTTTTATCAAGAATCGTTCATTGCAATTTTCTCAGATATTTGTTGTTCATTTGAGATGAAGGTTTTAGAGATAAATTTAAGCGCTGTTCCTGGTTAAATTATTTAGAAAACCAGATAGTAATTGCTGTAGGACAGGCCGTACAAAGAATAAGGTTTTCATATCCATGCAGTGCTGGCTGCACAGTCATGGGTACCCCCATCTTCAGCTTGACTAGTGAGCTTTACTGGGAAAGCTTTGAATTCCTGCCAGGGCTGGGCAAATTTCTGGTTGGAGTATGTTGGGCTTTTTCTAGTAAAAAAAATTGGAAATACTCTGCAGCTTTGAATCAAATTACTTTATCAGGGAAAATCTAGAAATTCCTTGATGCTTTTTAATTTTCATTCAACATTTTTATTTCCAAAAATATTTATACTTATTTATGATTTAAGAAAAGCAATAATAAAACAAAATAATTAATTCTCTTTGAACCATTCTGTTAAGTAAATTTACTTAAATTTAGTTTTTAAGGCTAAAAGATTTCATCCCTTTGATCTCCAAATATTTTATCACAGACTTATTTTTTTTTGTTGAACTTGAAGGGATTGTTTTGTGATGCCTCATCTCACTGGAACATAAAGAACTATGTCTAAAATGTTCCAAATAAAGCTGAAATTATTTTTTTATAACTAAAACAACACTGTTTATCATGGTGCTATGCAGACGTAACATGTAATTTACAGATTCTTCTTACCCAATCTGTTTTTCCTCAAAAATTCTAAGTTTGGGGTATGAAGTTTAATGAAACGTGTGACTTCTCTTAGGTTTGGAGGAAGCAATGAGGTGTTTCCTGTCTGAGATGTCAGTCTGTTTGAACAATATATATCTGTAGTCCAACACTCCTGCTTTTAGGTGAGATTGTCACCCTGGGGTGAGGTCACATCAGACAAAGTTGTGTCAGAGCACAACTGTGCAGACGATACTGATGGCTTCTGCTTGCCTTTTGCCACCCAGACTCTGATGACTCTGAAGGGCTGCACCAGTGCCAGATTTCCTTCTTTTGAGCTTCTGGATGGATTATTTTGTTAACAAGATTGCTCTGCAACTCTGGAAGATTTTACCTCTGTGTTGTCATATTAAAAAAAAAGGGGGACGGAAATTTATAACTTACATCTTTGAAATTCTCAAAGGCTTCCAGAAAAGTGCAAAATGTTACACTGTTATACTTCTTGGCTATAAATTTTGGTTTTTATTACTAAGAATTCTGCTATGTGTTAGGGCACATTCTGTCTATGTGTGTGGCCACTTCTGGTGCCAAAAGAACACATAAAATAGCCTATTTTTCAATATATATGTCCTCGAGCCATTATTCTGCATCTGACCTACAGTCTGGGTAGAGTTGCTTTGGCTGCAGTGAAGGTTCCACTCTTCTGTTTTACAGCACCTGGAAGAAGGCCAGGCACTGGAGAGAGCAAGCAGGAGCATGAGATACTACTGTGCATCAGGACAGCCTTAAAATGAATGTCGTGTAATCTCAGCTTTGAGAACTGAATTCCATGGGTTGTAATTGAATCCGCTGTCAGACCCATGGGGCTCAGTTCTTCAGCTTGGATATTTCTGTCTTCACATACACGGGAGATCAAAGAAGCACTTGATCATTCGCTGACTCTTCTGGATGGTGATAGCAGCAAGTAGGAGAGAAAGAATAACTGATGCAAATCATTTTAACAGGGAAGTTTCATTGCAAAGGCCAGGCTCTCTCATGTTTAATAGCTATATACTGATTGTATCTTTTGTTAGCTGATGGGCTCTGTGTTGCTGCTCACTGTTAAATTCACTCTGTTCTTTCCTCTCATTTTTACCAAGGTTACATATAAATCCCTGAGATATGGTTGACTGAATAACAGTCCCCAAATATTGCAAAGTGGTGCAGTGCTCCTAATGGCAGCTATGGTGAGCTGCGCTAGGCCAGTGAAACCCTGAACCTCCCTGGTCTGAACGCCAAGTTTGTCAACTGATAATCTGCTGTAACCTCCACTGTCCAGTACTGCCGCTGTACAGTTGTTATTTCTTTGGCTTTGTCTTATAACAAATACCCATTTTCAGCCAAAAAAAATCTCAGTTGTGACTGTAAAGAATATGCATTTGCACCAGCCACCAACATGCTTACATAAACACAGATTTGCTTTCCTGAAGATGGTAATGTTCTCCCAAAGTGTTTGGATTAGGCAGCTTCTAGTGTAATCAGTGATGGCAATGTGTGTGCTGTTTGAAGGCTTGGCAGCATAAGAATCCCCTTATAGGGGGATACATTCAAGTCACAGGCTGATGTTTTTTTTCTTGGAGGATCTATGCTCAGATTTTTCATTTAGGCACCAGGCAAATAATATTTGTGGTTTTTAAGCATGTAAAGAGTTAGCATTACCAATAAGCTTTCCACCTCTTTCCTGCAATAGTAACACCTTCCTAAATTATATTTTTCCAACTCATTAAAGTGGATCATGCATTGATCTTATCCCTGTGGTGCAATGCTCTTAAAAGCATAGAGATATTAAAATCCCACAGGTGCAGGAGCAGCATGCTCAGCTAAGTAGCTAAAAACTGTCATGTGCCTTTTATTCTGAAAATGTATTTACACTAAAAATAATCAGATATAATCGCTGTTGCCCGTGGATACAGATGTACCTTCATACTGATGTGCCTTTCATATAAATTTTTATTCTAGGGGTTGAAGAGTTTCTTTGTGGCTATCTGAAATGTATCATGCTCACCAGTCTAGAGAAGAGTTCTTGGAAGGGCACACCGGTTCCACCAGCTCCTGCTGTAGGAATATCTATTAAAGAAGAGGGAGAAATGCACAAAGCAAAGGATGATACTGAAGTTTTTCTTTTTTCATTTGGCTGAAGGCGCAAAACTTCATGTAATTCCTTCACGATGAAGCCCAGCCTCCAGGCAGTGGTGCAGCAGAGAAGATGATGTGTGTATGGTGGTAACCACACAAGGCCACTGACGAAATCAAGATGGTCTTTGGAACAGGCACCTTTGCAGTCCCACCTCTTTGAGGGCAGTCCTCGAAATGTAGTGTAAGTAATGCTTTTTTTTTTCTCAAAAGTCTACAGTATGTCACGAACTAATAATAGCACTATTGACGTTATCTCAAATTAAGCTTAAGTAGTTAAAACATGGAGGGGTGAACAAGTCACTATGGTGTAAGTGAAGGAACAGATGCAGGGCTGTCGTCACTCTGATAATGGCTCGTGCCTGCAATCATACTCACAGGAAGGGCAAGGGGGTTCCTGTGGTGGGTGTGAGCCATGTGTGTGTACCCCCAGAGTGGGTTTCCTCACTACCTGCAAATTCACACACCAGTTTGCACACCTTCGGTGAACTGCAACTGGGACATCACTACCAAATAGTTGGTAGGTACGTCTGCACGGTGCTGAACCTCCCCAAGTGCCATGGACTGCGTGTGTCTAGATCGAAGTCATGAAACTTCTGTCTAGCTGTCGAGCTCCAGGTCTCCATGAATGTTGGACTTGCATGTAGGAAAACAGTCATACAGCCCATGTGCAATGAAAAGGTAGTTGGTATTTTTGTTCTGAGCAAGTACATGTTCTGATCATAGCTGTTCATGTGAGAAATAATGAAGGAAAGAGCTGTTCCCAGAGTTTGTTATCCTCAAACCTTTTTTCCCTCAAAGCTGCCTAGGTGTTTTCTGTGCTCTACATCTGCTGCTGGGTGAGAGAGAACAAATTAAAATGATTAGGCACAGAGCTATTTTGAAAGCAGAAGCAAGCCTGCATTTCAGCCCTGCCGTGACCGACTATTCAGTGCGTTCCTCCTTTGCTATAGGCTACTGTAGTTACCGTCAAACCTTGCTTGCCCGGGATGACAAGGCATCTTCTTTTCAGATATTCCTGGGATCTTTAAACCAGGTAAGTTTTCAAGTCCCAGACTGTCCTACTGACAGTGCTGTGTCTTTCTAGCAGAATAGAAAGTATTTTTAACATGTGGTTTCAAACAATATACCTTCTGTCTGTCTAATTATGCTGCCTCGCAGTATACACTTTTATTCTACTTCACTGTAATGAGGGCAGTCCTCAGGATGCCCCAGCCTGCAGCTCACACCCCAGCCCATCTGCACAGGGATACGTGCCTTTCAGCACACCAAAGTAATGCAGTGTCACAGTGCCAAAGGTAAAGCAACGCAGTGACTCATTTCCTGACACTGTCAGATGTACAACGTGTTATGTGTATTAATTGATACAAGTCCTTACTGAATTCACTGGCTTTGTGCACAAGCACCAGAAGTGAAAGCATCACAACTCTGATGACTGCATCTCTTCTGAAGGATTTTCTCATCTTGTCCTGTTCCCTGACTGGCAAAACTGATCTCTTTAATCTGGTCCTCTAAATGTTTCATTTTGGAGTGAAATTCTGATTTTTTTTATTATAGTTGTTTTCCTCTTGGCAGAATCATTCCAGTAAATTCAGCAATATTTGTTAGTGCTGCTATAGATTTGAAACTTGATTTGGGGGCAAGTAAAGCTTTTGCTAAAAAGATATACCCTCTCTATATCTTTTTCAAGCTGATCTATGCCACCTTCTGGCACTTATTCACAGATCTTACTCTGTTTATTTTGTTCTGAATAAATCAATGAACTGAATCCCCCTGGTACAGCTCTGGCAGACCAGCAAGGCTACCTATGTTATGCAGATGAATAAACTGAGAGTCCAGACACTTAAAATGGAGAAGCAGCCCTGCATTCTGATGCATGTTGCTGCTCTTCACCTGTGGCTTTCTGCTAACTATTCACAACAAACAAATGAGGACAAAGTCCTACACCTTTTGTCTCCAGGTCTGAGCGTGCCCCAGAGTCACCCACTGCTGCTGCTTGTGTGGTTTGCTGCCTCCCCCTCACTTGGCTGATGTTCTGTCCCCAGTTCTTGGTCCTTGATCCCTCACCTCGGACCATCTCTCTTGTGTTTTTTTGGCTTTTCTCTCCCATATTTTGTGGGATTTCCTTTTCCTTTTCATCTCTCTTGTGTTTTTTTGGCTTTTTTCTCCCATATTTTGTGGGATTTCCTTTTCCTTTTCCTTTTCCTTTTCCTTTTCCTTTTCCTTTTCCTTTTCCTTTTCCTTTTCCTTTTCCTTTTCCTTTTCCTTTTCCTTTTCCTTTTCCTTTTCCTTTTCCTTTTCCTTTTCCTTTTCCTTTTCCTTTTCCTTTTCCTTTTCCTTTTCCTTTTCCTTTTCCTTTTCCTTTTCCTTTTCCTTTTCCTTTTCCTTTTCCTTTTCCTTTTCCTTTTCCTTTTCCTTTTCCTTTTCCTTACTTTTTCTCTTTTTCTTTTCTTTTTTTTCTTTTTTCATTTTATTTGGTAGCTCATCCCTCAGGACTCTTTTCTCCCTGCTTCAAGACAGTGCTTGAATCTGGTGGAAAAAAGCAAACCTCCGGAGTGCTGGAGGGGCTTGTGCACTACTTCAAAAGCAGCATGGAAACATGGTGAAGCAACACAGAGAAAGGAGTGGACAGAGGCAGCCAGAGAGAGACCAGCTGCTTCAGCACTTACAGGTCTGTAGGTGTTCGCATGTTTTGCATTGCAAGTAAGGTGAGAAAAGTGCCCTGTGGCATTAAGCACTGCTCCCTTTTGCTGCCTCTCACCCATCACCTTCTCCTTAAGCCTCTGCTTTTCTTCTTCATACTGTGTGTGCCTTGTCCAGTGAATGCTGATGAGAGGTGTTAGTGCAGGCTGCAGACAGGCATTTATTCTCAGCAAATAATCTCAGGCTTTTTCAAATGAGTGGCTGTACATTGCACGCTCCTCTAGAGATGGCTCTGCTCTTACTGCCCTTTGGTACCCCAAGACAAGATAGCTGTTGCCGACTGTGGCTCATCTTTTTGGCTAGCATCCCTTTTTGCTTCCAGTAAGATGATGGGTTTATGTCAGGTTCAGTAATCCTGATGTCTGCACAGCTGAGAGAAATAGCACTTTAATGTGAGCATGAGTGTGCATGTGTATATATGGAAACTACAGTTTTGACAAGCCGCTCATCTGCCTTGGAAAAGAAACAGCAGGTCTTAAAAGCTATGGAGTTGCAATATGCTGAGTAAGGTCACTAGCTTTCAGTGACTCACAATCTGTTTTTCTGGCAGCCCAACCATACAGCAGGTTGTGCTTTTTTTATCTTCTATTTCTTTCCTTTAAAAAAAGTCTACATCAGAAAAGTTAATACCTAAAGATATCCTAGAAAGTCTGTCCCTTCAACGGGATACATGCACTCAAGTGTAGAAATATCTGTTCACTGGCATCCCTCCCTCACTCTACTGTACTAACCTATTTTTCATTGGCAAAGAGACACTTTTAAAATTTACATTAAGTTAAAGTTGTCATGAAAGATATTTGCTAGGTTGTGTCTCTGGTAGTCATCCTTGTTTTCCATCTTCTGACAGCTCACTGCTGACCTGAAGAGGAGTCTTGGGCAAAGCCAGCTGAAGCTGCCTGTGCCATTGTCTCACTGAGGCACTGTGGTGTTTCTGGCTGCCATTAAGTATCTAGTTTCTAAAATGAGGGACCTTTCCATTTATTTTTTTTTTTTCAGTGCCAAAGATAGGACCTACACTGCCTCAGGACTTAAGGATAATATTTGGAATTGGTCAAAGAATGTAATTTGTTAGAAGAGCCTGCAAAGATAGGATTTTTTAACTTTAATTTTCCTCAATTTTTTAAAAGCTTTTATTGTGAATTTCCCCCTTTGCTTTCCTCTCTCATTCTTTTACCCCACAAAAATGTTGTTGTCTGCTATCTGTTGACAAAACTATGTATCTGGGAACAAACAAACCTACAGTCATTGGGAAAGGCAGCTGTTTTATTTCAAGATGTGAAGGAAATTTTTAAATCAGATTTGAAATAAAAATGCGCCAGCCAGAAGATTTGTCTGCATTGATTAATATCTGTTGCTTGTCTGCAAACCTTGAACTCTGCTGCTGAGCAGGTGATGGCAGACCACCACAAGCCTTCATGCGTTGCCGTGGAAGTATCAGGCAGCACTTCCACTGCACTGTGGAGGTACCTCTTAGAACCAGGTCATAGATAAATGAACCAATTTGTATAAGTATAATCATCACTGGGATGATTCTTTCAGATTCATAATAGTGTATTAAATAATGATCGTTAATTCATTGTTTTGGAAAAAACCCTAACTCAGCCAAGCATTTCCACTTTCTATAGATAGCAATTCAATTACTATTGTGCTGGAGTTAAATCTCTTGGTATTCCTGTGAGAAATTTTAGTCTTTATTTATTCTCATTTTATAGACTGGGACATAGGGACATACTTGGCTGAGGACACAAAATGAATCTATTTGAAGTTTTCTAGGAATTTTGCCATAGTTAATATCACTGGTTGAAAGGCTTGAGTATAAAGGAGGCTGCCAGTGTTGTCCGTAGCCTAGCCCTCCTCTGAACAGATGCCTACAGTGCAGAAATGTCCATTTTCTGCTTGCACTGTTGCTCTGCCTATTCCTGCCAGGGAGGGATCTTACGAGAGGAAAATGCCTCCCGAATCACCAAACACCATCAGAGGCAAGACCACCTAAATCACAGCCCCACTTCAAAAGCCCCCTGCTAACATTTTAGTTTCACTTGTTTTTCACATTTCCTTCTTTCTGTGTTTTCTTGTGCAAGCTCAGGCAAGTAAGAGCTTTTCCCAGATACAGAAATTTGCAGCTCTCATGGCATTTTTAGGCACACTGCTGTCAATCAACTGGTTCACGCAGAAAGCCCTCCAGAGCGGACGCGAGGCCCCAGCACATCCTTCAGTGCCTGGGCACTTGCACCATGGTAGGGGCTTAGCAGTGGAAATTTTTATCTTTTCTTACATGAGAACAAAGCTCCTGTCTTGACTGAGATCTCACACAGTGCTGACAGCATTTGCTGGGGTGCTGCCAAATAACAAAGGGCAATATTTTCTTTAAAAAGCAGAAAGCATATTAAAAGTTTCTATGCTGTGTTTGTGAAAATCTCGGAGTCACTTGATTAGGAGCTTGAAGTTGGTCGGACTCCTTCCAGCTTCCCCACTTCACCCTCGTTTCTGTGTGATACTGCAGCTGCTCTGATGAAAAACAGTTATTTAAAAATTTGCTTGTAGCCATGGCAACCTTCATGCACTGTATTTCAATTGAAACTCTAAAACAGCAGCAGAAGTTTCTTAATAGGATATTTATGAAGATTTTAGTCTTTGTACATTTTAAAATGGAAATATTCCATTTTTAAAGGGGGGTTATCAAAATCTCATTAATTTTGGAACTGCTTTTTTGTTGTGAGAGCTGCTGCTTAGCTCTTTTTTTGTTTTGCTTTGTTTTGTTTTTGTTGTTGTTCAAGACTCCTCTGGTTGCTTTAACTCTTGAGAGTCTAAGACCTGGGACACTTTCCAAATGCTTGCTCCTCCTATCTGCACCTCATCTCCTGCTCCCTATAGCAGACGGCTGGTTTTGTAGTGGCATGGTGGAGGGACAGGGCAACCAGTTGTGCTGGGATCAGGCTGGCAGGGGTGGAGCACTGCCAGGGACCTCAGACTTTGCCTTCCTGCAGTAAATAACCCAGGTGGTTTATTTAGCCCTTTGCCCATGCGGTTGCCAGGTGTCTGCCTGCTCCGAGAGAGAAGCAAATAGATGTACTTGCAGTTAGATTATGTAGTACCTCAATGAAATATCAATGTTTCTTCTCAAAGGTACAAAATTTCAGGGTGTATTGTTTGTCTAGGTACAGCCGCAGTAGGTTTTGACCTCACAGACAACTTCAGTGCGCTAGCTGCACCTTGGAAGGGTTAAATTTGCAAAGCTGCTATTTTTCTTTTGTTCTCTTTCTCTGTGCATTCACACCTTCAAAATCATGAGGATAAAATTAAGAAAACCTTGCTGAGACATACACTCTGCTGCCCTAAACCCTCTCGAGCCGTGGTGATATGTTCTGGTGCCTCCGAAGTGTGGATTAGGTCTAATTAATAATGTTTCTTGATCAATGGTTTTGACACAAACGCGTCAAAGGGATTTACGTCATTACAGCTGAAACAGCAAGGGCTTTTTGCTAGGAAGCTCCAGCACTGCAGCAGGGAAGTTTGCTCCTAGTGATGGGGTTTTTGGTCTCCAGCCGCTGTAGGTGCGTGACTGCCCCAGGTTTTTTTTTTCACTTGGGAAGGTTTGAAGCTACTGGTGTGTACTGGAAGCTGCCTGAGGTGTGGACAGGCACATTCCTCAGCTAGCACAAGTTATTATAACTGATCATAGGCACCTTTTATCCGTACCAACAGGATTATTCCTGACCCATATGGTGAAATGTTCGATTTTGGAAATGCCTCACACTAGGTTGTAATGAGCCAGCTGAGGAGGTCTTATCAAGGTAATCAAAGAGGACTTTTGTGTTTCTTTAATCTGTAGAAAAAAGAGTTGAATTGATCACATTTCTCAGAATACATCTAAGAGAAAACATGCAAGGGATGTGAAACGTGCAACACCCTCTGGCCCTCCCATTCTGCGTTTTGGATGACTGATGTTGTCTCCACCCTCCTCTCAGCACAATGGACATCCCAGTGTCTAATCTGTATGCCACATCTATTGCTGTGATCAGACCAGACAGGACCAGGACACAGAAGAATATACGCCTATTAGATAGGCAGGGCTCTAGAAGGGGAATTGCACTACTGCAAAAGAGATTAAATTAAATGATGAAACTTTGCAGTCCATTGACTGCGCTAAACCAACTACACTTTATTTAGCGTTGGGAAACTCTAACAGAAATTGGAAAAGCTGCCAAAGGGTCTGGAATTACATCTGTATTGGAATGGGAAGTTTCTGGTTCAATAAGGAATTAGAAGGATCAAAGAAAATAAGGCTGGGTGGGATCTTAAAGAATCCTCTAGTCTAGACCATACAATGTGCTGAGAGGCATTAACAGACATCAAGGAGATGCAGGGCTTGGGTTCAGGGCTGGATCTAGGCTGTAGCAGTTCTATGTTGTAAAATTTCCCTATCACAGTACAACCACATATCAAAGGATTTGCACGGCCCTGCATGCCTTTGGCATGGAGGTGAACACACAGGAATGAGGAGAGCTGAGTTGTGCCCGTCCTTCACTAGGTAACAGCAACGTCTTCTATAAACCGGCACAGCATGAACGAGGCTGGAGGTACAGGGCTGCAGAGACATCATCCAGTCATGTCCATCCTCTCTTCCACTGGATCTTAAGCAGGGGATAACTTGGTCAGCCCCAAGGATTAAAGCTCTTCTGCCTTTTTTGGAAAGCACCATGTACAGCATGCAGACACACAGGGCTTCACCGCATTGCCATCCGTATGCTGTGGATGCGGCAGGATCAATGCCAAACTGTGGATTAAAATAGCATTAACACCATCTACTTTGGGACATTGTACTGTGGCAGTTGTACCATAAGCCAAATCTTTCTGACTTAAGAAAAGATACTAGCTTCAGTTTGCATAGGGACAGTCAGGAAGCTATAGAAGCTGTGTTAGAAGCTATAGCATACCTTGTTACGTTTTTCTGGTTTGTTTGTTGGTTTTAAAGTCAAATTGGCTTCTTTCAGCAGTTGGGGAAAGTGAACACAATTAGAAGGCCCAAGACAGGGAATGACGCTGGGGTAATTTGCTTCAGTAGGATTTGTGCCCTATAAGCTAACTTGCAGCTGGCACCCCACCTTTGCTTAGATTTCATTTTAACGGGAATTTTCCCAGTCACTTTTTACGATGATAAGATGTAGATAGATCCAATTCTTTTCAACAATTCTGTGCTTTTAGCTGCAAAACTATAATGGAATGAAAAATGCAATTTGGAAATGAACCAACAATGTTTGTTTTGTTCTGTGGTTTCTGACTGAAAAAAGAGGCTTTTTTTTTTTCCCCGACTGAAAAAAGAGGCTTTTTTTTTTTCCCTATTACTCAAAACATGGAAACAAATTCTAACAACAACTCACAATTGGAAGGAATTAACCAAGCAAATACATGAGCTGCAACTTACGAAAGCTATTTTCAAACACTGTTTGAAGGAACCGCTGAATCACTGCACCTCCTCATTGCTCACCAGGTCGTGCTGCTGCTGCCGGAGTGGCTTGTGGCTGCTTGCATTGCTCGGACCTGTTGCACCGATGGCCTGGTGGAGCTGTCAGGACAAGCTTTTGCAGGATATCTTACATTGAAACAAATATACAAATATTTATAGGAAGCTTTAAATACCTGTCTATAACCCATCTGGCTTCCTTGTTTCAGATATAACACGATCTTTCCAACAAATCTAGTCCTTCTCTAATTTAATAGGTTAAGAGTTTTAAGACCCACTACTCTCCATCATTTCATAGGAGCTTTTCAGCTAAATCTAGTTGGTCGGTAACTTTAAAATTCATCTCTGTAATTTTCCTAGTTAGCATTACTCCATCCTGGGTAGACACACAGCAAGCTCTGGCCTCATATTTCTACTGCTTGGTTTTACTTTCCTTCAGGGATTTTTCTCTTTCTGCTTAATCGCGCAACTTGCATCCTCAGGAAAAAAAAAAAAAAAGTGCTGTGAACTTCAGGTTAAATAAAACCATCTCGTATAAACCGCGTTTGAGATCCAAGAAATCTTGTGCTAAAGCCTAATTCTCTGATGCAAACTCCTCTAAATTGGCTGAGAAACTGCAAAGGTGCGTATTTATTTGATTTATTTATAGGTGCCTTCTGAGCTCTGTCTCCCGCCATCTGGCTCTCGGCCCTCGGAACGGCAAGAAAAGTTGCGAAGCTCGTTTTGCCCATTAGAGGGCAGAAATGTAACGGCAAAGACGGCGCAGAGCGCGGTGGGGGAGTTCCGCGGCCGGGCAGGGGGCGGCTGCGCGCACCGCACCGCGCTGTACCGCACCGCACCCGCTTCACCGCACCGCGACACACCGCACTTGACCGCAGCACCCCGCGCCGGCCCGGCAAATCTGGGCACTGCGACAAACCCCGGGTAGTTTATAGATTGGGATCCGTGTTAATACACTCCCGTTTTTTTTTTTTGTTTTTGTTTTTGTTTTTTTGTTTTTGTTTTTGTTTTTTTAAATAAGACTCTTCATTTCAGAAGGGGAAGGGAAGGGAAAGCACTGCAAACTGGAGTGTGGGCGTCTGGTGAAATTGGTTGCTCAGTGTCTGTCAAGCATTTTAGGGGGGAAAACAGAATGAAACTTTGCCAGTTAATTCTATCAGTAGAAATTGTGAAGGGGAAGGTGTTTTGCTTTTAAGAATATTAGTTTTAGCACAGAATTTACTGGTGGTATTGGAACAAGTGGTAAAGTCAGTAAGGAGTGTTCTCAAAACCATTACTTCCACTGACTGGCACTCGGAATTTGTCGTATTCCTTTCCTGGACTCTGCAGGAGAAGAAATTCAGTGATCCCAGGCTTGTTTAATCAAAATAGCTCTGCAGTTGCCTTTGCTTCAGGGACTGTCTGTTTGCACAGAAGATTGCTCATCTGAACCTCAGAAACGCTTGCTCTAACTCCTTCCCCCTTCCCTGAAGAAGCCTGGTTTGCAGCAGCGTGTAGCTCCCTTTTGTCAAGCTGCCTGCAGAGCTACTTGGGAAGCCAAACACAGCTCTCCAGATTTATTAAAATGCATTGCTTGCTTTCTGTCAGCAGTGCTGATGTCGGTAAGAACAACAGAGCAAACACCTTAATAGGCAAGCCAAGAACCTGCGTAGTGTTTATCTCACGCACGCATGGAGTTTGGATATGGCTCAGCTATTGCATTGCAGCAGTGGTGGTTTTAGTTTTGAATAGTGTTGGAGTTAAGTACGACTGGGCCTGTGTAGAAGCCTAGATAGCTGCTGAGCTTAATACTGAGCTGCAGAGCCGATTGCCTCCAGGTCTGTAGTCTGAACTCAGACCCAGTGTGCAACATCCTTATGGGTGTGGATCTTTGGGGGCAGCATTGTGGCAAAAGAAAGCTTTTAGCTGGCTCGGAGTGGACGCAGAGGCTGAAAGACCCTGTCACCACAGAGGTACGGAGTGCTGTGGGGGCTGGTACTGTGTGTCTGCCACTCTCCATCCACACTGATGAAATACAAGAGCAAGAGGCAGCTCTTCAGGTGCTTTGCTAGAAGAGCGTGTTACAGAAATAGGAACAATTCACCCGGTACTGCCCTCCGGTGGGTAGAGCTGCCTTTCCACAATGCACAGAAGCACCAAAAATGCTCCTTCTCCATGCACGGGAAAGGGAATAGTCTCCTCTTCTGCCATTACTGCAGAACTACTACAATTAGTTAATAATTTTAATGGTAGGGGTATTTTTTGGATCTGAAAAGATATGTCTGCTGTCCAAATAATTTAGGTCTTTTTAATGTAAATAAATATTAAAAATATATGACAGAGTTAAAGAGACTCACTGAATAGCTGCACAAAGAGGCTGAAGGATAGCACTGAATTGCTGAAATAAAAATGCATCAGGGGATATAGACGAATCTCACCTTTAAGAATTGAACTCCCTTTTGTCTGAATGTCTAGTTGTGACCAGCTGGGGTTTGCATCCCATCTGGAAAGGTAGAGCCATTTGTTTAAAATGCTTAACCTTTGTTTAAGAGTTGCTTCAGTAATGACTCATGGAGGAGACTGCAGTGAACTGAATCACTACTCAAATTGTCTACTGTGTGAAGAATTTACTTGCAGAAAAAAGGTTAGTGAAAAACCTCTAAGGTCTAAGGCAATCACAGCCCAAACTGCTGTAAGCATTTTAACTTGCTAACTGCTGCAGTCTGGGCTCAGCCTCACTGCTGATGGCATTTTCCACTGCAAGATTGTTCTCCTGCTTTTCTTTGGATTATGTTGGTATTGCCCAATGTCCAAATATAGAGTAACTCAGTGTTTGCATTCAGTGCTTTTGTATGTAAAATGTGTTAATCTGTTCTAAGCAGCCGAGCTTCTTCTATAAGCTGATATTTTGGCACCTCCTTTGGTCTGTAGCTATTTCAACTTTCCGGAGCTGTTTGAAGGGGAAACGTGTCCTGGCACAGAAAGCAGAGCTGCAGCGGTCCCACTGCTCAAAGGCACTGAGGTATCTTCAGCTGGTGGAACTCTTCTGTCAAAGAAGTCCAGGCATACACAGACATGCTGAAATTGTGGTGGTAACGTTGCCGATGTGTGATTTCCTGTGTCAAAAGGAGGTGCGTTGTTCTTAGCAGGTGAAGGACTGGATCAGAAAGGGGAGGATTTTCTGAGGAGGCTGCGGTTTTAGTCTTCAAGGAGAACAGCAATTATGGTGAAGCTGGGCCTAAGGATGGCAAGGGCAAGAGGATAAGGTGCAACCAAGGATGTCTGTCACCAAGGATGTCTGTGAGCAGTCTCCACAGAGAGTATCCAAGATATTGGTGACTCCAGTAAGCCATATAGGCAGCCCTGCTTCTTTCTGCACTGTTAAGCCAGTTCTGCCCAGCAGAACACACCCAGCCTCCCGCAGCAGAGCAAACAACCTCCAACGCCTCCGTTTGTACCCAAAGAGAGGTGCTGCCTTGGAAGCTGTGAGGGAGGAAGGGAATCAGCAGACGGCTCTGCCTGCTGTAGGCAGAGCTGCCTGGTACAGCCCATGTCCTGCAGTCTTCTCAGCCTGTGCCGATCACAGGCTGAGGGAAGGACCTGTGCACAAGGCAGGGCTGTCTCGCTGTCATATTCCATCAACTTTCCTTGCTCATAATTGCCTGAGCATTGGACACTCAATCTTGATTCAAGCCAGGGGGAGTCTTGCACCTCCAAAGGAGCTAGGTGGAGAGACCAAGCATTTAATGGGAATCTGAGTAACCTGTTGGATGGGGCAGGGGGCAAAACCTCCATTTCCCATGGTAAGTGATGAAATAATTACATCATAAATGGCAAAGATGCTGATTTGATGGAGGATAAATTTCCCGAGAGCAATACTAAGATGACAAGCTTTCGGCCGTAGTGTGTCATTTACTGCTCTTCTTGGTGTTGATTTTTATAGTGGTTTCTGTGCAGCAAGTGGCTACTCAGCAAAATTAATGTGGCGGAATGAGACCCTCAGATGGGGTCTGGGATTTCATCACTAAGCTTCTCGCATATTTCACGAAACATATTAATGTTAGGCAAATCCATTTATCAATTACTAGTTTGCTTCCCAGCCCACACCACAAAAATTTCACCCAGGACTTCTTGCAGTGCTCCCAGGAGTTACTGGCAGAAGCAGCTCTCTGGAGCTAAAGTGGAAGAGACAATTTAATATGACTAAAGTTTAAAAAATGCTTCTGTCCCTTCTAATACAAATTATCTGTGATGAATTACCACTCCTCCTAGGGTTAGAATGTAAGCCCAACAGCTTCTACCTGGCAACCTTTAATAGCTGTGCATATGCAGCCTCTTTGCTCTGCGACCCAGGAGAATGGCTTCTTAATATTCCTCTTAAAGACTTAGTGCTTGCGTTTGGTTTCCTGTAAATTCATAGTGTTTCATTTGCAGCCAAACTGCAACAAAACCCACATAACGATTAGGAAGCCTTGCACGTAGATACAGAAAATGCAGTCACAAGATTGCTAAATAGAAATTGCTCTATCTTTAAATGATCATGAGCTGTCAGCTGTTCCTTTGTTCGGATTATTATAGACACACATAAAACATTTGATTGAATGCTGAAGTTTTCACCGGCTAGAATCCAGACGGATGTCTGATAAAATAACAAACACACCCCACTCCACCCCTCCTCAAAACCCCCTTCCTGCTTCGGCTGAATTTCTCCCTGTATTGAAGCCACTGTTTCATGGACTAAATTGGACAAAGCAAGCAAACAATCTCCTTCGCATTGATTTCCAAATCAAATCATTGTTAATCACATCAATATTCCCAGCTGATTCAACAGTCTCGGAGGCCAGCTTTCTGGCTCAAACAAGCTCCTCTGTATGGATGCCACAGAGCCCTCTGTGTGTGCTGCCCGGATTTGCTATTAATTATTGTTGGAAACATGCAGGTCTCATTCTCTCACCTCTTCTTTCTCCTCCCTTTCCCCTCACACAGCAAGGAAGAAACAGAAATACCATTCTTCACTTGACGTTGGATTTCTAACCTCTCTCCGTGATGTGAAGGCGGCAGCTGCCTGGTGCTAAAATATGGGTCCAGGGTACCACTGGCTCGCCTGTAAGCAACTACAATACCTCAGCCACTGGGAAGCGTGGCAGACATTTCAGTGTGGTGAGCTGCTAATTTCTGGGGCTCAACTCTGCTGTTTTGTGGTGGAAATCTGATAGGGGGTGTGACATCTTAGGGGGTATCAGAGCCTGCCTCCTCAGGCTGTGCTGACTGTGGAGCAGAAGCCTGCTCCTGCAGACACTTGTCCAAAGGATGAAGTTCAAATCCATGTGCATCTCTTTATGTTCAGTGAGGCACCTCTCATGCTTTAAACTAAGCAAGTGGCCGTGCTTTGGCAGAACGGCAATCCGGGCAGAACCAGTGGAGCTGCGGTCTGACTGTGGCGGGAGCAGCACTGGCGTTGGCAGCCCGCTGTGGGAAGGGATGCTGGCGGGACCCGGGAGGAACTCAAAATCAGCGCCTGCCCCCCCAGCAGCTCTGCCCGAGGTCAGGTCTCATGGCAGGTAGTGAACAACTCCTTCCCTCCATTGCAAAAGAGGGAGCAGAAAGGGAGAAAAGGTGGCAGATTCAAACATGACTGTTTCCAGCAATAACAAGAAACCCCAACAGTGTGTGCACACAAAGGCAAAGCAGCACACGCAAACACACAGCACATCATGCTCCAGTGTAGAGGAGCCTGCCTGAGACCGGATTAATGGTTTATCTGAAAAGGTGAGGATGAGCCTTGGAGACTGAAATACCTTCTCCGGGCTCAGCACAGCTCACAGGAACTCTGCCTGCGCACACATGGGCACAGCTGGTTGGGAAAGCATATGCTGCCCATTTGACATATAATAAATTCACCCTGTCTGAGAAGTAAGACTTCAGGACTATATCTGTAGCATCTATTAGGAATGGCAAATTAATTAGAAGCATGAACTAATTAACCCCCCTGCTCTCTGCCTCTTCCTTTGCCAGGGCAGTGAGGCTCATCCTGCTGTAAGCCCCGCAGCAGCCTGCGCTGCAGCCCGGGCAGCCCTGGTTTTGCTAATGGCCCATGCACTGCTCTCTGTGCATCTGGGGACCGAGGTGCCCTCTGCTTAATGAGGCCACTGACAGTTTGGTGCTGCTTTCTGTAAAAGTGTTCTCCCATGTGCCTTTACTGAAATTGTCTGTGGACCTGTTATAATATGGCCCTCAGCCAGCATGTGAGCTGTAGAGTAGGGTCACCAGCAGAGGCTGAGGTTGGGACAGGGTTTTGAAGGCTCTCTGCCTTAGACGTGGAAATCTGATGAGGCGAAGAGGGCTCTAGAAAAAGACATAAACTTCTCTTAAGATGGTTGAGCTGTTAGGGAGTATTGGTGTAACATACAGCCCTTTGAACTATCCTTTAGCAGAGCAGGCTTTGCATACCCTCAAGGAAGCTTTAGTCAAGGGGAAATTGGGGCTAACTTCATATCCGCTGTGGTTAACCTGCTCGAGACCATGGCGTCCTCTGCAAAGGGCAGAGACTGCACACAAGCCGGTGAGCACAGCAGGAGGCTCTGCAGTGGCTGCACAATCCGTCCAGGTCAGCGCTGCAGGTGGCTTCCCCCCACGAGAGCTCGTCTGTACTCTCTTGCTGTCACATTTTCCTCTCTGCTCACTTGTAAATCAAATTGCCACGTTCTCTGATTATAATGTTTTACTCCTCCAAAAGTTAGTGTTTGCACAGTGGCATCTGTACGATGCTATTTTCCCCTCTGAATAATCATTTTCATAATCTGAAACTGAAAAGAAAACCCAAACAACTACCATGGAAGAAAGGAAAATTCTCACAGAATAAATCTCCATAGACTCAGTTAAATTTCCCTGTAAATGCATATTACTTCTGGAGCTTCCTGTGAAGGCAGCAGTGAGGAGAATTATTCTGCTCAGTTTTTACCTACTGACCCTACCAAATACTTGCCTCAGCATGCTATCAGAGGTGGTGTAGAGCTGATGCATTCGCTATTTTCTGTTTAATAGAGCTAATATTCAAATCGAGTGATGTCGCTTGTCACAAATACAATTTCATCCTTCTACTGCACTTGCCAAGAACAATGCAATGGCCTCGCTGTTAGATACTGTGCTTGGTTCATTACTTTAAAATATGTTAGCACTTTGTTCATAATAGGTTTGATGGCTTAAACAATACAGGTGCTGAATTTTTAATGGTAACAATACGGTATTTATTTTATTTGTATTTGAAGAAGGATCAGGAAGCACAAGTACCTCATGAGAAAGCTTGTTTTTGTGAGACTAAATCCTGTTTTGCAGCTGTGCTGGATCATGCCAGCACCCTTGTTTGAGGTGACCCTGAAAATCACTACAGGTGATTTGTCATTTAAGTTTGTTATGAAAAATACTTCAGGGGCTCTTGAAGCACATGAGCGAGTTTTACCTTTTTCCTCGCAGACCAGCAGAAAGGGTCTGGCCAGCTATGGGGTCTAAGCTCTATGCAGAAGGAGAAAATCTTGCCTGTGCTCAAAGCAACTGTAGATCAGTGGCAGAGATGTGTCTTGTGGGGGTGCTAAATTTGACATAGGAGCACAGGCATGGGTTGGGGTTTCAAGATCATGTGGTCATTGACCCCATCTCCCCTATTTCCATCTGGTCTATTGAGTGCTATATTCAGGTCTGATGTGTCCAATTAATCACGAGATTGAAACCCTACCAAGTGTCCCAAAATTATCCTGCAATGAGCAGAGGATGAAGCTGCAGCAGGGTAGGAGGGAGGGGACCAGCTGTGGGTCCTCGCAGTGTGGAGCAGCTCACAGCATCCCGTGCTGCCAAGGCGCAGTGCTGCTTGGCTCCTTATTGGAGATACAGCCAGTGGGATATACAGCATTGTGGGATGCTTTCTACATAAAGCATCGCTGCCTTGCAGGGGCACCAGCCTTCCTAGGCAGAAGCACGGTGGCATTTCTAGATGTGGTGGTCAGCCCCTCTGCTCATGGTGGGCTTCAGCTGCCCCTTGCATGGCTGCTGCCCCTTCTCCTCCTCACCCGCCCCACACCAGCCCCTTTTCCTCAGGGGAACTACTTGTTCCTGTTGACAAGTCCACAAATGGCTTCATTGGTCTTTCCCCTGCTTGGGAAAAAAGTTCAGAGGCTGCACAAAATTTCCATATTGCAACAAGAATCTGTGGGCTCCCCTGGGTAGGACTCCCCAGTGGCGTGTGGGGAAGAGAGGCGACATTTTCAGGAAGGAACATTTGAGAGTATTTCTGCAAAAAACAGAAAATATTTTACTTTTACAGCCTTGTGCACAGAATTTGGCTTCCTCTGAAACTGGAAATTGTCTCACAGCAACATATGCTAATTCATTAGATGAATTTCATTCATTGAAATGCGAACTAGAGTAATTTCTTCCTACTTTTGAATGCAAATTGCAATTCAGCCTTAACTGTGGTGGTATTCCCATTACACAGGGCTGTAGAATGTCTATAATATTTACTTTATTCTTGCTTTTAACTTAGCAAGATCTTTTCTCAATAAGCTTCATCTCATCCCACAGAAGCCTTTTGTGCTGTTCCTCACAGTGCAGTTTTGTACGGAGGGGTTCACTCAGCTCGTCTGGGTAACAGCACCACCTGGGCCATAAGTCTCCTGGACACCTGGCGGGACCAGAAAGGACATATTGTGACTTACAGTTCCCTTCTTGTTTCATTCCTGGTGGGAAGCGGGTCTGTCCAACCTGCAGCAGTCTGATACTCACAGAGCAGGAGCCTGCTGAGGCGTAGCCAATATCTGGCATATTTTCACTTTGATTTAAATGAGCAATTAGTTAGTTAATAAATAGAGGAATTTGCTTCTATTTTGATTTGCAATTTGAATTAATGATTCTTCCAGCAAAAAGAAACTACCCCAATAATATCTTTATAACTGCGGGCTTCTCTTTGGACTGCTTACGAAAATGCTGCATACCCTCCATCAGTACTGAACTCGTACTGAGCATCATAAGCATTGAAAGAAAGAAGAGGAATAGTGAGAGGGAGAGGGAGGGGTAGAGAGAGAATGAAGTAATGTTTGCTTCCCCTCATATATTAGATTGTTTCTTAAAAATTGTTTTGATAACTTTTTTCTGCTCACAATAGACTTGCCTGTGTATTTATGTGTGTTATTCTCTCTGCATGAGGCTAATGACTGCCTGAAATCATTCACTGAAAGCAATTGTTTGGACATCTCTCCATGTACTTTAAAAGGCGTTAAAGTATAAGGTTTTTGTTATTGTTCAGCTCACATCTGGAGTTGACTCCAGCCCATGTCTGGCACTCCAAGTCAATAGCCTTACTCTATATTCCACCTGCATCTTTTGCTTTCCTGAGCTTATTCTGTCTGACTTGATACTGCTGGGTGGTGTGGTCACAGGAGGAATTGTGTGCAGGAGAGTGCTCCAGTTTGTAGTAGGAAGCTGGTGTGAGGAATTAATGCTTCTGTTGTGACAGAGATGGCAACAAAAGCAGAAAACTTCCTCATGCAGATGGAAAAAAGGTCTTTGTGATAACTGCGATGTTCAGAGGTGATACGTGGGTATTGAGCAATGGCTTTCACACTAATTTCCAAAGTGCTGTTAATGTCAGGCTAGGTCAGGTCTTGGAGCTTCCTTGCCAAAGGCTGCCTGGTGAGGTTGCTCCCCACCGCTGCGGCTGGCTGACGGGATTTGTTCCCACATACAGTTTAGCATAGTGAACACATAAAGTACAGCAAGGAGCAAACAAATCCTCTTTAATGCCCTCCCCTCCCATTCCAAAATCCTAGGGGTTTTGTGTGCCAATTGCACATAAGGAGGAAAACCAACTCAAGCTTCCCCCTGGCAGGGGCCACCAGAGCCATACTGCCTGTCAGGCAGCAGGAGCTGCCCCTTAAACAACGTAGTTTCCCCACCACATAACGTCATTGCTGCCACCTCCCACTGCCGTTAGACGTCTCCGAAGGGCTATTATTGCCCAGTCTATAGATGCTTGGGGTAAGCAAATATCTCAAGCTGAGAAGTCTGGTATTGGTATGTTACAAGAAAATCCCTCAACCTTAAAATTGCTTGTGGTAAAAAGCTCCAATTTGTAGATGTCACTGTCTTAACAGACCAAACCATCTCAGGAGTTTACGAATAAACCTGCTGTACACTGGTGTGACTGGTTATGGGGTGAGGGAAGAAGCAAAGACTGGCACAGAATACAAAGAAGCTGTGTTTGAAGGAAAAGCATCTCAACAAACAGTCTTAATCTTCACCTTTCAGTAGTTAAGTCACAGTGCAGCTTCCTGCCATTATTAGAGCAATTAAAATGCAATTACTTTTTCATCTTTATTTCAGTTGTTGAATAATTAAAGCCCCTTCACATCAAGTGTGATCCATAAAGGAAGGCATTTTGCATGTGAAAAGCTGCAAAGGGTGGGAGACTTCAGGGTATCGGCAGTCAGCAGCGAGCAACTGAGATTGGTAATGCTACAGTAAGCTGCCTCCTTTGCGCAGCTCTACAGGATCATGGAAGGAGGCCAATTGCTGGATTTCTGTACTTTATCTTGATTAAACGGCTGTTTCAATTTGGTATTCACTCCTTTCATATTTGTAATCACTTTAAGATTTTCATTTTATAGTATTCACTTATTTAACTGCTTGTTTCCTGCCAAGTCTAAAAAAAGAAAGGCTTTTCCCTCCCTTCTCCTTTCTGAGCTGCAATAAAGGCAGGAGTTTACACAAAATTACTTCTATATTTAAAGTCTCCTGATGTAAATCTCTGATCGCTTTAAATAGTCAGAGCTGGTAGATATTGCAAGTAAGTATTGGAGTGAAAGATCGTGAGCTGCGGGGGAAGGCTGGCAACTGCTGCAAGTGCGTGGGCAGCCTGATGGGCGTCCCTGGGCATGGGGGGGGACACCCATGGGACCTATGCGGGTGCCACCCCTCCCCAGATCCTCCAGAAGATTTGAGAGATTACTGTGATTCCTTTTCAGGTGTGTGCTGCCTACCTGCGAAGGGGCCGTGCCCCCCCATAGGCTCCTGCAGCACTGCGGGTTTGGGAATGGGAGAGCGGAGGCTGCTGGAGGCTCCGTGTTGTGGGGACTTCTCCAGTGATACAGGAAGAGGAAAGCTCTCCCCACAGGGCTGCAGTGGTTGCCAGACTGCCAGCAGCAGAAAACCAGCACCTTTTTGGTTCCTTATCACCAAAATTGAACATCATCCGTCTTGTATCTTAGCCAAGGTAATGGGAAAAGTCTAAATGTGCTGGAAATGATGAAACCCTCTGAGGTTTTAATTTCATTAATTTCATTTTCAAGACTAAGGAAATCAACATATTCTCAGGCATCTGTTGAACAAGTTAGCTTTATCACACTCATTTGTCAACACTTTTTTATTGATGTTGAGGGATGTAGTTTAAAGAAAGTGAGCAGCAGGAGAGTTAGTTAGAATTATCTGAGGGGAGCTGCTTTGGAGAGAGGATCAAAAGTAGTGAGCAAGTTCCAGTGCTATTGCCTGTTGGCCAACGAGTTCTGCCATTATTGTCCCCTTAGCAAAACCAGTGAAATGCTTTGGAATCCTCAGAGATGGCGGCACTGAATCATGTGTGAAATCAGTATGATCAGCCAAGGTAAACTCAAGGGTCACTACTAGAAGTTACTCCTGTGGACACATCAATCAGCTCACCTAGAACATAATTTTCAGATTACAGCCTAATAGCTAGGGCAGCTAAATCTCATCTGTCCAAGAATTCCACCGTACTGTAAACTGGGTTTAATTACTACATTTCAGGTACAAATAGCTTTTGAACTGCCTGTGTAACTAATTTCTGAAGCCAGTCCTAGAGAAACTTATTATCAAACATTTTTGCTTTTTTGCTCCCCAGTGCTGACTGGTTTTAGCACATACCTTCAGAGGGCACAGGGAAGGGCAGGAAGACCGGCCAAACAACAGACTTGCAGAAAATCAAATTGGTCCCAAAACTTGGCTGGTTGCAAAAATTTGTCAAAAGAAAAGGCAGCTGTGGCACAGCCCTGCCATAGCTGATCCACAGACAGTGGGGGCTGAAATCTGCTTTTGCCTGCACTCAGTTGCAGTGCTGCAGCATGGGGTTTGCTGGACCAGTTCCTGCTGTGCGTGGGTACAAGAGTCTAACAGGGTGCTGCGGAAATGACTACACAAAGAAAACTCGTGTTTCTTCATAAATACACTAGGTTAAAAATGAAAGGCACTCACATAAGGAAAGTAAAAGTAAAAAGTAAAGTTGTGAGCCTGTGGAACATTTGAATTTTAAATTGGGTCTGGTGGGAATCTGGATCTGGTTGGGATTTGTATCTGATTGCTACAGACTTCCAGGACCTGGTCAGTCCATTGCACAAACCTGGCCTAAGGACCAGGACTGTGTAACTGCAGGGACTGTGTTTTCTAGGTTTTCCTGACTATCAAAAGTCTAATTTTCTTTCTTTCTAAATAAATATATCCAGAAGATGTTACAAAGAGCAGTGAGTGGCAGGACTGTAAGTTGTGAGTCTCCTACTTCTTACTTTTCTTAAGTTATAGTGAAAAGGATAATGAAATGAGGGACAGATAACTGCAAGGGGAAATCTAAAATCTATAGTAGGAAGTACAGCTAAAAATGCTGGAGTCCAAAGGCTTCTTACAATGTGTGGGTTTTTCACATTCAAAAAGCAGTTTGTAGCCTTGATGGTGTCTGAGGTCTGAAAAACCCTCCCTATACTTTCTATGGATTTTCTTTAGCCTTCTAAAGCTCAGTGATATGAATCAATCATATCTGAGCGCCTCTGTAAAAATCTCATGTCCCTTCCACTATGAGTTTCACCCATCATTCCCATTTTCAATCAATAAAACAAAAGCCAACTTCAATCTTCATTCATAATTGGCACAAAAAACAAGTTTGAGGTTTGAAAAGAAAGTTTTGATCATTTCTACTTAACCCATCACTTCCCCCCCCCGCCCCAATATATCTGGTTTCTTCCCAGGTTTGGTAATAAGAGAGGCCTGGCAAGAGGGCATGAGTTCTCCTGGGGTTTCCGACACCACTGGAAGCAGCACCAGCCTTGCCTTTCATTATAGCTGAAAACCTCATAAGGCCACGTGTGATCGGAAGCCTTTTGAGATTTACAGAGATGGAAGTGTTGAATGACCAAGCAAAAGCTGGAGCAGTCATCTGAGCTAGCTCTCCAGAGGCACTGTTACCTCTTGGTCAGGGGAGATTTAGTCTCTTCAGCTCTGTTTCATACAACTCTGCTCTCTTCTGACTCTTTCCAGTTGTACAGAGGGGCACAAGGCTTCTTTATGTCAGACCCCAGGGAACACCTAACCTAGACCGTCCGCTCAGGACATTTCATGGACATCGCTAGTGGTAAGATCCATGTTTAAAGGGTCTGTGGGGTTTCATGGGTGTTTGGGCTTGGGGGACAGAGTCCCAGTTTTCATGGCTCTTTCTGGCACCGGAAGCATCATGAAGCACAGGCACCCTATAGCGGCTCCAGGTCACCGTGATCTCGGGGTCATTCATATGCAGTAATGAATTGCCCGGCCTTTCTGCACACTGGAGGTTTGGCTTTGCTGTGATTTTTGAGACAGGGAGGAAAGTTAAAGAGCAGATAAAGGAAAATACAGACGTTGGTTTGTGTTTGAGTGAATGGAGCCGAGTCCCATACCCTAGGAGCTGGCGTGCCTGTTGCCCTGCATGCTCAGGAGCAGGGGGGACAGAAAAAGAGGTGGTGTGAGTAAGGACAGTATATCACTGCTGCGGGAATGCTGGGTGCTTTAGGTGAAAATTAGAGCAGAGCCTGGATTTTTCTGCTTGTTAAATTAAGGCTAGCTGACTCCTTTACTTGCTTTTACTAGACCTGCTGGCCAATGTGCAGAATAGCCACAAAAATTACCATCATCACAGACAACCCCTTACGTTATCCACTGCCTGGTCTTACAGTGAAGCAAGGTTTACCCTGCTTGGTTTTACAGTGAAACTGTAATTCTGTCCTTTTTATCACAATCACTGCAGGGCACGAGGCTCCTCGAGGTGACAGTGCCGGGGACGACATTTCTTTCCAGGCTGCCATGCCTGGGCTGGCTGTGCTGCAATGAGAATCAGCAACCACAGGAGGAGGGTGGAAAATTACCTGCCAAGTCATTTGGTTTCTGTGTGAGTGGTCCCCTCCCAGCTCACTCTGCTGCAGAAGTTTTCTCTAAACACGTATTTCTGCAGCTTGCAGCTAATTCCACTTGCTTTTCCTCCTGCAATTTCTCCTGTCCTTGAATTTGATTGAACCAAGCTGTAACCGGTGTGGTATTCAGGGCTTGGAGGATATCATTGCATGAGCTGTGCTCCAAAAAATTCGAACAGTTGACCCATTGGTCTCCTCACCCCAAACATGCAGCAAGGCCTGGGCTTGACTTGGGGAGTTGCTGAAATTTTATTAAATTAGGCAATTTTTCTCTGCAGATTGATTTCTGTGAAACACCTCAGGGTATTTGCTAACATAAACATTGCTCCAGTGGCACAGACTGTTTGTTTACATCGATAGGAGGAAAAGAGCCCTTATTACTGAAATTTTGCCTTATTCCCTCAAGCTTCTCCCTGGGAGCCAGCACGTAGGCAATATTGATACCTGCTTTTTTAATTTAGGGCCAATTTTCTATATAGATGGATGTGACGATGCATAAATAATACACCACTTTGCTGCATGGATTGTTTATTCCAGCCCTCATTGGCATGCACAGTGCAGAGGCAAACCAAAAGCTTCTCTGGATGGGTATTGTCAGATAACTTGCCAGGTTGTTCCCTAGAGAAAATCATCAGGCACACAGAGCTGGAGTTTGTAAAGTCCTTCTATTTTATCCTTTCAATAGACTCTCTGCTGGTGCAGCAAAGTTCAGGCTGAATCAGCACTCCCATTAAAATTCGTTATTTTGAGGAATTTATAAGTTGCCCATGAAAAGAAAGAGAACAGGACATGGTGTGCCAGAGCGGAGCTCCCGGGATGAAGTCGTTCGCACTCAATTTTAAAAAGCAGACAAAACCGGAACGACAAATGCTGTTTGTGTACCGCAAACAGTGGTGCTGGGTGGCTGTCAGGCTGCAGCCCGTGGGCACTGGGGACATCCCGCTGTGTAACTCCGAGCATTTGGCCATCTGTGCCTGCGCCCCATCGTCCCCCGGCTCTGCCCGCACAGGCGGGAGAAGGGGCCCTTCATGTTTCGGAGGGCTGCTGGGCTCCAAGGGGACACAAATGCCTGGACAGCTTGTTTGCTGTGGAGCTTATCATGGTACATGATATATTCTACTTCAACAGATTATGAAAGGCCCAATTCTCCCATTAATTGCAAAATTCTCAAGAACTTCATTATGAGCAGGCCTTAAATGTGCAGTTTAAAGCCTTAATCACTTGATATGCCATATGCCATTCCCCAAATCTAATACTGTGAGCAAAACCCACTCCTAAGTGCTTTATGATGAACTCAATTTACAGCTGATACCAAATAATATTCAATTCTGTCTTACTGTCTTACTGTTGTGAAGTATCATCTTCTGCATTTTTTCTATGGAAGTACATTATTAAATCTGCTGAAATGGGGAGTGAAAGGGGTTGGATTTAGAAATGTTGGGTACTAAACTCTGACCTGCTCTTAGTCTGAGGGCAGTCTTCGTGTTTTCTGAAAAAATGGGGAATGGCGAGCAGCCCCTCTGTCGCTGCCCAGCTTGCAGAGCACTGGTTTGCATAATGACAGCATATTAAATTTACATTAGGTTTATAGTTTATAGCAGTGC
The DNA here is from genome assembly GCF_000708025.1 of Charadrius vociferus. Taxonomy (NCBI): domain Eukaryota; kingdom Metazoa; phylum Chordata; class Aves; order Charadriiformes; family Charadriidae; genus Charadrius; species Charadrius vociferus. Next base: position 2,043,651 of record NW_009647223.1, on the reverse strand, counting down.
CTCACTGGCTACATAATGCATGGAAGCAGTCTCAGCATCCAGATGCTGGAATGGCCCATGATTTTGGAAGCTAACGTAAGTATAAAGGCTTTTCCTCAGCTGACTGCATGCTGTTTGGTGTTAGTTGTTTCAGATTAGCAAGGGCCTACCTCTTCTTCCAGCATCCAGAGATGACAAGGGAACACACTATTGACTGGATTAATTTTTTTTTTAAACGTTTATTACTAAATTTTGCAAAAATGCAAGCAGGGAAATATAGGCCTGAGAAGCTTAGTCAAAGCAAGCCTATTACCCAGAGGAAATCACAGCAGCCTTGCATGTATTACTGGGGAAAAAAAGGAAGACAAAAGATATTTTGTTAAATGAGAGTTGTTTGGATTGTCTGCTGGAATTGTTTTTTTGGTTAGTAAATAATTGCCAGGCTAAGCTGCAATAATAATATAAGCATGGTAATAAGATAACGAATGCTGATGGATAGCTGATGTAAATTTAGATGAGTGATCCGACTGGCCGCAGAAGAGCAAGGTGTCCTAGTTAATGGGCAGGAAAGGCTTGGAAACATGAATATGTAAAGTATAGTGAGTGAGGCATAAGAGCCAAGTTAAAAACAATGTTTTAGACCTACTTTCTTCTGCCTGGTGGCCATCAACACGCCGCAGTCCTGTGCCATCAGCCTCAGGTGAGGAGGCTGCACGCTCGACGATTTTCATAGCAAAGATGTGCTAACACACGTAGCTTGTTTTCTGATGCACGTTCATCAGGAGGGCTTGGAGGTCAGTGGGGAGAATGGGAGTATTGGCTGCTTTTTGGTTTTTTTTTTTTCAGACGCACAAATTCTGTGTCTAAGTTAGGCTTTTAGGCTCCCTCCATAGTAAGCAGAAACAGATAAGCTGCCTCTATGGGCAACTATTCCAGTTGCTCCTGCCTTTCCTCATCTGTCTTGTCTCAGAGCCCCTAACTAGATTAGTGAGAAGAAATTAAATCATTCCCCGGAGCTGGCCAGGTTTTCCTACCCAGCCCAAATTTTTCTGGCAGGCAACTGGAGCCCTTGTAGGAACAGAGGGAGATGCTAGTTGGAGAGTTAACGCGTCAAACCCAGTACCGTCTGTCACACACAGCACTAAACAAACAAACAAACAAACAAGTAACTCTAATTTAGGTTAGACCAGGCTGTTAGATCAACGGCTTTGCTCCTGCCCATGGCAAGACGCTCACCTTCCTTGCTGTGTGCTGAGAAGACTCGTGTTGTCTCTACTTTCACCAGTTTAAGTGACCTTCCCTCTTCAAAAAGTGCCTAAAAACCTGGCTGGGCTGATAGGTGAGCACGGCAGGATAGGGACAGAAATTAAACATTAATGCCAGAAATACAGAAGTCTCTTTGTTTTTTTCTTAATTACTAAATTTCTATAAGCCTTCAGCTGAGGAGCAGTTCCCTGGAGGATCACTCACACAGCCAGCGTCACACATGCTCTTACGCCGACATCGCTGCCTGGACGAAAACCTCCCACGGGCACCGGGACACCTGATGCAAACAGTGCACAGCCCCAGGGGGACTTGGTAAGCAGAGCTCATAAGGCTGACAGTGGGAATAAATGCGTTTTGTGTGTTATAGGTGAGCGCCCTCAGCTCCACGTTAGCCCCACGGCAGCAAGAGAGAGTCCCTGGAGTGGTGCTGGGGGCAGTGGGGCTGAGCACACCTCCTGCCTTATCATGCACCAGCCGTACTCGGCTACCAGAGGCAGTCCCTTCCTTTCTCCAGGCTGACTTTACTCACGAGCGCTGCTCACGGTGAAGCTAATTGTCAGGGCGGTGCAGGGCCCCAGCCTGGCCTACAGTGCCGCGGTGGTTCAGGGGATGGAGGGCTCTGAGGAGCAACGGGAATGCGACTAGAGCTTGAATTTCAAAATATGATTTGTTGTTTCATAATTATTAGATCTGGGGCATGGGGAGGGGGGAGAATCTAGGGCTGGAGGGTGTGTATTTGGTTAAGCACTGTGGAAGGGTGGCAGCCGAGGGACCGGGGGTCCCTCCTTTCCTCAGGCACTTGGGTTGCAATGTCCCCATCACATACGTGGGCATTTTTCATGATGAGAGTGTGCGTATTGGACAGTGTGCGCAGAGGGTGCAAATATGGGACCAAGTATGCCAGGACCTATACCTTGTGCCAGCTCCTACTGCCCTCACTCCTGCTCTGAGCGGTGGCCGGGGACCCGGCGAGGCTGAAGGGTTCAGCTGGAGGTGTCACCAGCCCCTCGCTGGCGGCAGCTGCCTGACACCCCAGCCCGCGGAGCAGAGCTGAGCCGCGGTGGGTCGCTCCTCCCAGCCCCGGCACCAGGGTGAAACCACAACTGCGTGTTGGCAGGATGAGGCTGAGCCGCCGGCGGGGGGGATGAGCGGGAGGCTGGTGTGATTATGCTCCTAAATGGCTTTGGGCAAGATGCCTCACACGAGGTGGGGGGCTTGAAAAATTACTTGAGATGTGTAGCCAGCCCTGGCACGTCTCTTAAATGAGAACCATCTTTTTTGCTGGGATAATCTATCATACTTGAAACATTCTGAAAGGCTGTATCTTTCCCCCTAACCACCTTTATCATTTTAATTTAAAAGCTTTTTAAAATTATCGCCCAAATAAATGATAAGTAGTAACAGGGTAAACTGCTCTGAGCTCTCCATTAGTGCAAACAATGCAAAACGACTGTGCTCTATTTACAGAAAATTAATGAACGTAAAAAAGATGAACTGCACGTCATTCTAGTGATCGTAAGTTGTTTTTCATGCAAGGAGGCTTGCAGCTTTATACATTAAATTCTGGGACAAAAGAAACATCTCTGCAATATTAATAGTTGTAATATATGATTGTATGTGAATGGAATAGAAATAACATTTATTTTATTTAATGAAGACTAATGAAGTTGTTCTGATCTTTCCATTACAGTTTCAACGAGTTTTTCTAATCAAGAAGATCCTACTTTTTGAAAGCTAATTTTTCATTTTAAACTTCTGAAATGCCAGCAGAATGGTGAAATGCAAAGGCAATATTGTAGGATGTCAGAACATTTCCAATTCTAACGGGAAGTTGATGCATTTCAGGGGGTTTGTTTTGTTTTTGATGAAAAGAAAAAAACCCTCGGGCTATTACAGAAAAGTTTGTTTTTCTGTCATGGTGCCTTATCTATAGACAAATATGGCAGATACTCGTCAGTGGGATTATCCACAGCTTGATGGAAAAAGGGGGTCTGTTTCCCGAACCTGATCAGGGCAGAATATCGTGCAGTTTAAAATAAAGGACATAGTGTTGAGGGATGGAGGGAGGGAAAGAGGTAATTACTGAAACAAACTCCTCTAAGGGCACCAAAGTCAGCACAGCTTGTCTTTGAATAGTGCCCTGAGCTCTCTAAGCCTGGTTACAAATACTGGAAAGCAAGTAGGACCGTCGGTTTTTGGGGGGAGGGTATTTATGTTCGGCTTCACAAAGGAGCGTGGCCATAGGAACCCACTCCGTCTTTGTGATGTTGCAGAGGGAGGGCATGGACCTGCCAACAGTATGCATGGCTGGTAACAGGAGAAGGGCACTGACAGTCCCTTTGGTGTCCTGGGCACGTAGACTAGCTCATGGGCAGGACAGAGCGCCTAAGGCAGGCGAGGGGAAGCTCCTTAAGTGGGGTCACAATTTAAACCTGTATCTCTTCTACTTCCTGGGCAAATAAGGTAGCAACAGAAACGTGGAGGAAGGGAGAAAAGACAGCTCTGCCCTTTCATTGCTGCCTGCAGCTATGCTCCCCAAAACCCTGTGGAAATCCCTGGGGGTACTTATTGCTGGTGGGGGTCTGTATCTAGGTGGACCTGCCCCGTACTCCTCTGTCAGCTGCTGGGTTTCAGATCACGTGTTGCAGTGCTGCTTCTAGAAGAAAAAAATGTGAAGTAGTTGCACAGAATTCTGTTGTCTTAATTTCTGTCATATATATCTTATGCTGTGTTGCTGCTGCTACATAAATCTGCTGTCTAACAACTTCTCATAGCATTAATAGGGTTGTTGAGCCTTCAACATTTTTCACACCTGCCAGTTTCTTAGAATGCATCAATTATTTTCCTACCTGTGTTCACAGTTTTGTTGTCATTTGGAAAAAGAAAAAAAAAAGAAAAGAGAGGATTGATTTTATTTTTGATTTAAACAGAAGAACTGAAGTCTTCCATAGCCTTTATATAAGCACAAATGTGATAACTACCAAAGCTGATGGTGAAATCTGAACTGGTGAACTGCCATTTTCAGGCCAGCAGGTGTGAAGCTGAAGAAGCAGGACAAAAAAGTCATACTGAAAAATAAGATGAAAAAAATCACTACCTGTTAGTGCCATTTCTAGCTGCACTGATGCACTGAAGCACATGTAAACACCCACAGAAACACACACAAAATGTTTCTGTCCTATAACATTTCATTGCTGTGCACTGGGTAAAATTTCCCAGTATCATTTGTCTTGGGCTGAGAAGCAACTGTCTTCTCCCATTCCGCCTTTGCTTCCTTAGCAATTTGGTTTTATTTTGCCATCTGCCTTGTGTCCTAGGCTCCCGCCAACCCCTGCCTCAGTTTCTCTTCGTTCCCGTGCTCTCCCCATTAGACACCGCTTCCTCTCCAGCTTAATGCTGGAACGATGCCCTGGAGGTGGCAGGTTGGTGAGACCTTCCTGGCACCTTCTCTGGTGCTTCTGGAATGGCACCATGGCTCGCAGTGGCAGACAGGTTCTAGTCATATTTAGGAGCCCTGATGTCATACTAGCCTTTTTCTTTTTTTTTTAAAAAAAAGATAAAAAGGCTTTTTTCCCCATGTACTTTGTGCTTTCCCTCAGCAGTGTCACCCACACATTTACTTGACTTCTTTCTTGCCCTTACACTCATAAAATAGAAGGCTGACAATTTTAATAAGTATAGACTTTTCTGCCTAATTGAGATTAACATAGACAGTTAAAGTATTAGCACAGGAGCTGAACCTTGGTGCCTTTCAGGAATTGCTCATCTATTTGCTGGGTCAGGTTCTGATTAGTTATTTTAACACTTAAATATTTGTAGTGCAATGTCATGGGATAGACCTACTTATGCAGTCCTGCCCTTCACAGCGTGCACAGGGAGAAAAGCCCCTCCCCAACATATGTACATACGTGTACACACACACGTGCATGCGCGCACACACACACAGGTGTTAGCCAAAACTGTGGGCATCATCCATCCTTGTGTGGTCAGGAAGCAGTGTGACCCAGCAACCTGCCCCTTTGGGGCCCCCGGCTCATGCTTGTGCCTGTGTGGGTGACTCGAGAGGCTGCTGCCCTCCGGATGAAATGGAGCAATAGAATGACTCCAGAAGAGACAGACATCACACTAAATTTGTAGTGGTTGCAACCACCAGTAACCACTGGGTTGGTGACCTTGAGCAAGTCACCTTCACCCATGCCTCTGCCATCCCCAGAAACACGGCGTGATTGCTGGAAGACCTGCCCCGCTGGCCATAAACTCTTTAAGGAATAGAGGTGGATTTTCTTAGGGTTTTTTGTGTGCTTTCGTGCTTTTCACATGTGGTGGGGGAGCGACAGCGTTCTCATGCACCCGTCACTGCGGCTCCGGGGTGCGGCAGCAGCGGGGGCAGCAGGGCAGGGAGGGCAGAGGGCTCAGCCCGCGGCCCCAGGGGAGGGCAGTGAGGCGACCTCTTGGCTGTACCCCAAACCCCGCTCCCCGCAGCTACCTCTTTCCCCATGCTGGATGCTTCCAGCAGAGACCCAGCCCCGCAGGAGCTCTGAGCTTTGCCTGCTAATGACAGCCAGAGGCGGCTGGATGCTGCTCACCCTGCTCTGCGGTGCCCGCCGGGCTCGGCGCTGCAAGAGGTAAATCTAGAAGGGGCCTTAACCCACAGAACCCGACGGCCCTGCTGTATTTCCCAAGAGGTGGCTTTGTCTCCAGTTACCCTCCCCCTCCTCCTCCTTCCTTGCCCTCTCTCAGTTTCGGCAGCGTAGAGGTCTCTGCTGGCTCTTCCCATCACGCTTTATAAAAAACCAAATCCACGTTGCAATGGAAGCAATTCAAGGCATGGCAGAAGCCGTCGGGAGCAGGATTTGGCCTCCGGGGGAGCGGGGGCCCATCTGTGGCTCCAGCCAGCACGGCTGCCGGCCGGGAGCTCGGCACACGGCCGGGGCTGTGGGCGCAGAGCAGGGAGGAACCGGAGAGGGGAAAAAAATAACACCCAGGGAAATTATTTATGTGACTTTGATTTCTGCACAAATCTTGCCCTAAAAAGGGCACAGCTGTCACTCCATTTGTCAACATCAGCAAGTAATTATGTAAAGAAAAACATCATTGTACTTTTGACTTTGATGCTTGTCGTATCGGCCAGAGACCGATAGATGGACCACTTGGATTACGCGAGGTAATCGCAGGGTGTGAATGCGCAAAGCTGGAAGGGCTCCTCTGGCTTCAGCTAAGCTTGTTATTTTTTTCCCTAATAATAGAGTGAGAATTGAGAAAGAGAGAGAAAATTAGCAGTAGAAAAAGCAGCTCCTCTTTGTGGAATAGACAGTTTAATTTATTCCTGAGCACAATGTACCTGAAGAATGATAAGCAACAACTTTGATATCATGCTAAATAAATAAAAAAGAGGTTATATAACCTAATTTTCTCTGGGTCTTACAGCAGTTTCTATTTTATCAGCTTTCATTTAACCGGAGCAAAATTAATAAGATGAGAAAAGTAGGGCTACCTGGAATACTACGAGATTTCTTAAAATGAAAAAGAAAGTGTCTGTAAGCTAATTATTTTGTGAGCAGGTCGCTGCATGGCAGTTCAGGAGGGCTGACCTCCAGGAGCAGCTGGTGCTGGGCGAGTGGCACTGATGATGGGGTCCTCAGGTCCCCAGGCTGGCGCCCGCCGGCAGACTGAGTGACTCCACACGGGTCCTCGCCCTCGGGCTGGTCGGGGTGTTTGGGCTTGGGACGCCACCGCCCGCGTTGTGGAGGTGGGGGGACCAGGGGAGGAGAAATGTCCACCCGAGCCTCAGCGGTGTTGAGTGCAAGCTCAGTGCTCCCAAGCATTGCAACCACCCCCAAGATTTCAGAGGCAGCTAATTAAAACGGATTAAAATGATTTACTCCATGTGAGAGCACAAGCAGCTCTTTAGTTAATAATTTCCTCCCATTCTCCCCTCTCGTTCCCCAAGAACAAGAACTAAGTAGAAAAGAATGGAAAAGATGAAGTAAACATTTTTTTATGTATATTTCCAGATTTTGATTCTGTTTGGTTTAGAGATGAACCAACACTACACCTGCAACAAGAGGGGATGGTGACAGCCATCCGCCTGACTTCCCCACAGCGTCTGACGTTCACGTGCAGCAACACAGAGCCCACTGGTCTGCCACCAGCTGAAGGTGGCTTCAGATACGGCTTTAGCCTTTTCGGCTTTGTGTATGTTTTAAAATCAGTCTGGAAGGAATAGTGGATATGAGGGTTTAGATGTAAAATTCCCCATTAAAAAAAAAAAGCAGTGTTAGGTAATTTTTTTTTTTATCTCCTGTTGCATTGCAAAGGGGGTGTGATCATGCATATAGAAAAGAAAAAAACCCACAAACCACCTGTAAAGAGGCTCCTTTGCAGCAGTTTTACTTTTGATGAGTAAAAGTAACATTAAGCCAAAGAGGAGGGTGTCGGTGTGTCAGGTTAGCTGGTGAGGTGAGGGGGAACTGCATTAGCGCAGAAATCCAGCCTGCGGAGCTGCCGCGGGTTGTACTGCAACAACATCTTTTGGACTCAACGTTTCTGAGAGGCTTAAACCACCCCAGCGAAAGGGGGAAGGTCCCATCCTCTTCAGCCGAGGGGCCTGTTCAGCTGCCCGGCACACAAAGCGTGTCCTCCTTCTCTGCCCTGGGGCTGAGCTTAAAGGCTTCTGGTAAGGAGCAGAGCTGCTGGGAGGAGTGCCCGGGAGCTGGCTCACCCTCCTCCCGACGGCGATGCCCGTCTGCCAGACACTGGTCCCAGGGCATAAATAACTCTCCTAACGGTCTGACATGGAACTAAACCCCTTACTTTACACGCGTTGTAACTGTGCTGCTGGAAGTGAACTTGTACATGCAAATTGTACATCAGTAAACAGTGACAAATGTGGCCTGATTCCTCGGGCGTTAGGCATTTACATTGGTATCTTTTGTGCGCTGGAAACACGAAATGGGAATGGGAAAATAAATTAGCCAGTATTAAGGCTTATTTCACTCGGACTTATCTTTTTTTTTGCAAAAGGACGAAGCTCCCTGGTTGTGCAGCACATTGAGAGACACTAGCCATAAAGAAGCCATGGGTGCTTTTGGCTCGCTTCCTGCAGCGCTTACTGCTTTCACAGCGCTCAAATAATGATAAACCGTGGGTGCACATGGCTCAGCAGGTCGTTACGCAGCTCCCGCTCTGGCCCGCGGCGCCAGTCTCACTGCTTGTCCCACAGTGCCAAGTGACGTACAGACAGGGGTTATAGGCAGACGCTTGCCTTGCACTCCGGCTATCGGGCCAAGGGCACCTCTAGCCCAAAATGCGTCTGAGAGGTCGACTGAAACAGGCTGGGGGCAGCTTCGTGTCAGAGCTGCGCTGCAATTCTAACCACTGCTGCGGACTCACCTTCACTGTACCAACAAGCTTTCCCCTGTGAAGAAGGTAATGCCAGAACATAGCAGGCTGCAGATACGCTTTGCACTCGATTGAGGTAGAGAAATATATTGCAGATGGTATTTACTTAAAAGACAAGTAAATTTTTATTTTCGTGTCTGCTTGGAATAAACCTAATTAAAAGCTAAGCAGAGTGTTTTCCTCTTCACTTAAAATATTACAATTAGAGGCAACATCTGTGTTGCACAATTTATTATTTGTATACACAATGTTGTAAAATACACTTTACCAACATTATAAACTGGTGTACAAAAAACCTGCAACTAACTAATTAAACAACATTAAAATGCTAATCTAAATTGGAGTAAGAAAACTCAATATAATTTCTTGTCTTTAAAGTCTTTTTCTTATTCCATTACAGAACCCCAGGGAAACTGTGCTCTGGGGGGGTCCTTCCACCGTGTATGAGGTCTGTTAAATACTGAGTTGAACTCAGTATTGGGAGGGTAGAATTGGTGAAATGTCCCGTAGACTGTCCTTGAATCAACAAAACTTGAATCAAACAAGACTTCAGGGGTCACAGTCACTGCCCCGAGTGGCACAGGGAGCAGACTTGATCTCTGCACCTTATGGTATGTGGTGAGGACAGCTTTTTATGCCCAGAAGTTACTAACGCAGAACACAATGGGAGCCCTCTCTGCAAGGACAAGGAATTGCTCGCTGCCATGCAAGAGTCCAGCTGTGTTCAGCTTCCTTCTGCACTGGTGTTGCATTCAGTCCCTCTCTCCCTCTCCCCTTATCTCTCACCTCAGCCAATTCCTTAAACAGTCCCTTCCACTTCCATCCATCCTGCTGCTAAACCCCTGCAGGGGTCGCAGCCTCCCGGGAGGCGCAGTGCTTGCAGAAGACCTTTAGTCCCATGCCTGCAGGTGTCTGGGCAGGAAGGTGGAGAGACACAGGAGCCAGAGTGGCTGCGCATCCTCTGGTGTGTGGTATGAGCTCGACCCATCTGCGGAGTGACTCAGACCCTCAGGAGACTGATTAAGCAGAGGAGTACCTCTGTGTGGGTTATAAATAGCCTAAGGAGTACACAGCCCATTTCAAGGCAAAGTCAAAGGATGACCTCGATTGTCATCATTGGCAGCTTAAATCAGCCTATGTGCCTTAGCCCAGAGGTGGATCAAACAGGAGTGCGCGTAAGAGCAGGGGTAGCTGCCAGGAGAAACTCCTTCTCGGGGAATTTCACTGGCGACTGTCCTCTGCCGCTGTGTTACCTGACTGCACCTCCAGCCCCGCATCAATAACTCTGGATGGAAACGCAGACGCGCTGCAGGTTAGCAGGCACGCTGTGAAGAAGCTTGCAGGCAAGACCCTTCAGACGTTTAAATCTCAGGTGATGGATTTAGCTGGGGTACTAGGGAGTAGCCTTTCCCACCGCCGGAGCCAAGTTTGTCAGGGACTCTGAATTGATCTGAGCCACTGGATGCCTACAAGTACAGCCCTGCCGTTAGTGAGCAGAAGTGGGACACATCAGTAGCAGGTCTCTTTTGGGAAGACCCATTAACCCCCCCACCATGGTTAGTCCAGAGATATTCAACAGGGGTTTGTCTCACCTCTGCGCTTTTAACCTCAGCCATGAGCTGCTTCTTCAGCTCTGAGAACTGATTGCATTCTCAATTCTACTTAAGCTGGCAGAGTATCTTCGTACAGCCCATTACAGCTGCCAGTCATCAAATTGCATAATTTGCATAGATTTGATTAATACAAAGAGTTTTTATCCATTTAGAACGGAAACTGATTTTCTGTTGCCGTTGCGCACACAACGCCAGGAGACGAAGGTACATCGGGCTTTTTTTGCCTTCCTGACATCTCCATTCCCGCCGCGTGGCTGGTGCACATCAGCTCACAGAGGTCCCTCACTGTGCAGTCAGCGAGGCACATTTCAGGGTGTTCCTGCTTGCTTCCCACCCACCAGCAATCACTTTCATCATGCTGCATTTTCTCTGCACACTTGCCACTTTTCTTCTATCAATGAGATGAAATACAACAACCTGATACTATGACACAGCCACCAGAGAATGTATTAAAGTGAAGCTCATCACCTCATCAGCCTATGGGTTGCAAAGTATTTATACAACAAATCAAACTCTTTTCCTCCGAAATGAAGCCATTTGTCTCCTAAATGGAAACTTCCCTATGATGAAGAAATCCAAAATTCCATTGTGGTCACAGCTTCACTTCAGCGCTGCTTTTCTCCAGTAGCTACAGAGAAATGTAATGACAAAAAAAAGTAGAAAATTGTATTTTATTGTGTCAGTGAAAGGTGGGGTAAAGTGAGAAAGGGAAAGCTTACTTAAAAAAAAAAAAGGCAGAGATAGTTTCTTTTACAGATGGAAGGTGGAACCGAAAGCTCTGGAAAGCCAGATCAAATGCCATACCGATAGATTCCCTCAGTGATTAATTAGTTTGTCAGAAAAAAAAATCAAACAAACTGTGTTTTTCGTTGTTTCTTTTGCTGGATCACATGTTATGCTCTTGGCGATCCCAAGGGGAGCCCTCCACTGCTGTCTGTCGCAAACCACGTTGTTCTGGTGCTCTCTGCTCAGTCCCAGGCTGCTCCCGCCTACAGAGAGCACAGGAAGATAACAGAAAAACCTCGATGCCTGTGGGGAACAGTTATCGTTGGGGGGGGATTATCACTTCACCTTTTATTGCACTCTGTTTTGAGGCAACAAGGCTTCTGCTGTTCAGTTCTTTGCACTGCGATCTGCACTGCGCAGTGACTTTAGGACAAAACGAGCTGCTCGTCCTCTCTCATGAAAAATATCCCATGTCTGGAAGGGAGCTGAGGACAGAACGGGGAGGGAGAAAGCGTCACGATGAGCGTGCATCGCCTCTCTGATCTGGTTTGGTTTCATCCTAGCCTGCGGAGTAGGAAATGTTCTGACTGTCTGCAGCAATGCCAGAATTAGATGGTTTTTAATTACCATCAGTCATTATGTATGTTTGTTGTATAGCCAGTGTAAGAGAAAAATTGTTCAATAAAATTTATGTTTTGAGAAGCTATGGGAAACTTGCAGCATAAATAGATGTGTATACATTGCTGACAGACCTTGTGGCATATATGTTCTTAAGGGGAAAAAAAAATCATATTTAACCACTGTGGTAGTAATAGTGCATTTATGTTGCCCTAGACACCCCCTGGGCTCTGCTACCCTTCCCCCGCTTGGCAGAATTCAGTGAAAACCACTGGTGGGAAATGCTAAGAGAGGAATAACCCCAGGAGAGTACTGGCAAATAGATTTCTCTGAATTACCTAAATATAATAGATTTAAACATTTACTGGTTTTGATAGACACCTTTTCAGGATGGCCTGAAGCTTTCTCTTGCCACTCCAGTCAGGCCAGAGAGGTAATTAAAGTGTTGCTCATCTGCCCTTAGATTCACTATTGTTACATGAGCATGGAGTATGTGGTTAATTTAAATTAAATTACGATAAGTATTGTGTTCATATTTCAAATGTTACTGAACATTTGGACAGACAACTAGAAAAAATAAAAACAAGTTACGAAGTCCAGCTGTGACTTGAGAATGAGTATAGAAATAGGTTAATTAAATAAAATACCGCATGGATTAGGATTCTCCTTGACTGGATGGTTGCAGAGTCTATTGTAAAATTTAGGTGTTAATTATAATCATAATTGTTTGTATATTGTGTGGATGTCTTAAGAATCTAATTACTAAACAAATATCAAATCCATATGTAATGAGTGCACCCTCAGCAGGTTTGCCAACGACACCAAGCTGTGTGGAGCACCAAGCACACTGGAGGGAATAGATGCCATCCAGAGGGACCTGGACAGGCTTGAGCGGTGGGGCTCTGCAAACCTCATGAAGTTCAGCAAGGCCAAGTGCAAAGTCCTGCACGTGGGCCGGTGCAATCCCAAGCACAAATACAGGTTGGGCAGAGAACGGATTGAGAGCAGCCATGAGGAGAAGGACTTGACGGTGCTGGTGGATGAGAAGCTCAACATGACCAAGCAATGTGTGCTCACAGCCCAGAAGGCCAACTGCGTCCTGGGCTGCATGCAAAGAAGTGTGGCCAGCAGGGGAAGGAGGGGATTCTGCCCCTCTACTCTGCTCTGATGAGACCCCACCTGGAGTACTGCATCCAGCTCTGGAGCACCCAACATAAGAAGGACATGGACCTGTTGGAGCAGGTCCAGGGAAGGGCCACAAAGATGATGAGAGGGTTGGAGCACCTCTCCTATGAGGAAAGGCTGAGAGAATTGGGGTTGTTCAGCCTGGAGAAGAGAAGGCTCCAGGGAGACCTTATC
>NW_009647223.1:2026707-2030547 GCF_000708025.1 Charadrius vociferus | reverse complement strand
TCCAGTGGCAGGGGGTTGGAACTAGGTGATCTTTAAGGTCCCTTCCAACATAAACCATTCTATGATTCTATAATGAAAATGAGACTTACTGAAAGTTAAGACTTCGATAAGTCTCGAAGGGGGGAATTGATGTTGAAACCTCTGTGATTGTAACTCTGTAAATCATTTGGGTAAACAGTTCTTGACAGGGCAATAAGATAGAAGGAACAAACAGACCTAAAGTCAGGTACCAGAAACTTTAGTGGGCTGCTTGCCCAAGAAACTTGGCTATACTGCATGAAATGTGCCTTTTAGGTGAACTTGACTAATTATAACATGAAAATCACTCCTCTAGAAGTTAGGGTACCTGTCTTTGCTTGAAGACCCTCACCCACTGAGCTTGCACAGTAAAATTAGAGACCTTTAAATGAAGATGAGGACATTTTACACCAATTAACTTCAAGATGAGGAATTACGAGCACCAGTAAAAAGTTGATAAGCAACGAATATGTTAATTATGCTGATTTACAGTATATATAAATGAATGACTGTTCCAACGTCGTGTGTGCAAGCTTTGCGGATATAGCCCCTAGCACCCATTTCTGTGCAGAACTGCTAATAAATAGCTGCTAATACATAGCTAATACCTCGACTCTGTGTGTTATTGGCTTGCACACCAGGTAAACGATCCCAGTTTTGGGACAACACCTATGTTTATCAATGTATAGAAAAGAAGTTGGTTGGTGCCAAAATAGTCAGCAACACCCGCCCTAGCCCTTAGATGTACGAATAAGATATCCACGAGGATAATCAAGATCCTAATCAACATTAGGATCTTGATTAAATCTAACAGAAATAAAGCTCTGAGGCTTGTCTGGCTTTGGTGTGTAGGTGGGCCGTGGGCTGCCCTGCCTGGCGAACCTCCCCTCTCTCCATTGACTAACCCGCACCGTGCCAGGGAAGGGAGCGTGTGGGAGTTGTCTGCCCCTCTATCAAACCGGGGATATGCTTGGGAAAGAAAAAAAAAAAAGGCAGAAAAGGTATTGCTTGTGCCCCCACAGGGTAGAAATGATGGGTCTGCTGAGCCCCGAGGAGCCGTCCTGCTTTCGAGCAGCCACGTATCCAACCTGCCCATTCGCCGTCTTAACGCAGGTAGAGCCCGAGGGTCACAGGAGACAGAAGGAAAGCAGAAATGAAAGATTTTGAGGTAGAGCCATTACATTAATGAACCCCTGTAAAATATTTTTTCCACTCTCGCTGCTATTAAAGTCTTGTCTTTTTTTTTTTTTTTTTAACACTCAAACTGATTCCTCTTTTCCAGGCTCAGAGTTGATTTGGAGCGCTGCTAGGCTTCTCAGATCTATTTTAGACTCGCCTGTTCAGGCAAGCCTGCAGGCAGATCCCATTAGCACCTACTCCTTCCCCCACCTTGGTGAAGTCCCTTTGCGTGACCTGGAGGGTGATGAATGGCTGGAAGTGAAAACTCGGAGACAGCCAGCTACGGCAGCGGGGCACACATGTGCAGGGACCAACTAATTCACCAACAGAGGTGAAGGTAAAGAGAAAATATCACAAACAGGGAGACAATGCAATGTAATATGTACCCACCTGTCTCTGTTTCTGGAATATTTGCAACTTCTATTTCCTTTACTTTTAGCAAATGCGCTAATGCATTACACATCTGATAATTCTTAGGAAAGTTGGCTGTCTAAATTTTTTCCTTCTTTGAAAGCTTTTAATAATTCAGATCCAACCTAGAAAGTCACCACAAGGGACACTGTCTTCTCAGCTGTGCAGCGGAGAGCCTAGACCCTGCCTCTCTGATGTTCGACTACGCCAGTCTGCCCCTTACAAATTATTAGGCCTAATTTAGCTTTTATTAATTCTGCCTTTTCCTAATTTTAACTTGTAGACCAAAGAGACCGGCTGCTTGACATGATCCTCACCACAGCCGATCTATCCGCCAAAATCAGCCTAAGTTTTGCTGACTGTCATGCCTATTAATTTTGACTAAGCTCTTTCATATACAGAGAATTATCTGCTCCATCCAGGCACCTCTGGCAGCAGTAATTCAATGGGAAGTCACTGGATTTCAACACTACAGACCACCACGGCGCTCCATGCCTCAATCTTCAGGTGGGTTGGCAGAGCAGGGGAGGTGATGAACTGGCCAAAGAATAAGGAATACTGGGAGGTATTAAACAGTATGGGCAAAATGCCACAGATTAAGCTTGCTTCTTTGTTATGATAAGTATCTGGAAAAACATGGAACTTATCTAAAATAATATACATAGATACATGCATTCATATATGTATACAAATCTTATGGGTATGCATATGTATGTTTCAAAGCAGGTATATTGGAAAGGCACACCTTTACTTCCCAGGGTTACAGTATTTCGTGATTACTCAGTTTCAATCCTCCCACTACATAACTGCCACGGTGAAAATTATTTTTTTGGTTCCTTTCATCCTGTACAGTGTTAAGTTTTTAATGTCAAATGTAATGCTTTTGACACTCATAAAAAGTATTAATTTGTAAATTAACTTATTTATAGGCTTTTCTATAGAGTTCAGCACCATCAAGTCTGAATGCCCTTCAAAAGTTGCTAGGTGACGCTGTCATACCTCAGTCTGATGAACAAATGAGAGCTCGTAATGTTGATGCAGTGACTTCAACCAAACATCCTGCTTTCATTTTGATAGAGGCTTTTTTTTTTTTTGCAAATCATTCTAGGTTTGTTATGAACTGCAAGCAAGCACAAATTATACTTTTCACCAGTTATGATTTAGTTCATAACTAAACTAGGTCATAAAGTCAATGCAAATCTTTCCATGTTGTTTTCATGGAAATCAGAGCAAATTGATATATTTGCCTGAGCGACATATTCGTAGACTGATCCAGAAAAAAAAACATTTTCACAACTTCTAACTTGAATTGCATTTATCGAAGATGTAGCTAATTTCTTGTTTTCCTGCCTGCACTGAAATGGAGTACAGCTGATCTGAAGAGTGCATCAGCTTTGTAACTCTTTCACGTTCAGGAAGACCGGTTAGGAACCCACACCTACAGTGGAGCCAAGGTCCTGCATACAAAACAGAAATATATGTGTGTACACATGTGCTTGTGAATCCAGGACAGGGGAGTCAATTCTGAAAATAGGATTCTTAATCAGAACAAGCATATTTTTTTCCAGCTCCTTCTCAGTAGCTGGAACCATAATAGCTAATATTAGAGCTTTATGACAGGGAAAAGGATCAAAAGAGCAAACACCCTTTTATTTTTTCACATTTTTTTTTCTTGTCTTTTTTTTTTTTCTTAAAACAAACACTGGCCAATTTCTTTCCTCCCTATTTTGAAAGAGTAAGGAGACTACACTGACACAGAGTGTTCACAAGGTGTTTCCGCTTCCATGGAATTGGTGAGAAATGTGTTTCTAACAATTTCTCTGTGGGCAGGAACCTATGGAGCTGGGAAATGCCTCTCGGTGGGGGTCGCCTGCAGCAAAATTGTGAGTTTGAAAAGGGGCTGTCGATGGGCTTTCAAGGCTTTGGCCTGGCTCTCTCCAGCAACATTTTTGTGATCCAAATTGGCATTGATTCGAGATGTGTTCCTGTGCAGGGTAAACAATAGCTTAAAGCAGCTGCTAATTAGCTCGACTCTGTTCTGTTCTTGCTTTTTATGTATAGATACCTCCTTCAGAAATAAGAAGCAGAAGGAAAACATCCAAGCAGAAGAATCAGAAGGCAAAGAAATGGACGGGGATTGCGAGTGAAAAATTAATGAGGAGAGACCTCATTTCACAAAGCTTATATAAAGCCGGGCCGCATCTGTGCAAGGAACAGTGACCCAGAAAGAGA
>NW_009647223.1:1968849-2026644 GCF_000708025.1 Charadrius vociferus | reverse complement strand
CCTACATTCACAAACAAGGCTCCCTTGTTCCTGGCCACCGCGAGCTCATCTTTGAAATTTCTGGCTGGCGTGCCCTCCCCTCCGGCAGGTGTCCCCCCGGGAGCAGCCGGGCGCTCCCAGTGCTCACCGAGAAGGTCATCGCTGAGTGGGAGTCCTGACAAACCATGATGTGGGCTCAGCATGGCTTGTCTCACATTTATTTGGGGATATCAAACCTCCTTAGGCTGCCATTTTTTTTCCTATCCGTTTACCATATGTAATTATATATGTTATGTATATATAAATAAAAGCACAGCTTCTGGCTAAGATGAATCCCTTTGTAATACCACTGCTGCTCCTCCAGCTGCCTCACCACAGTGCTCTTTCCGGAAAGCTTGGGATTGTTCCCAGCATAGGCCAGCAGGTAAAAATCTGTGTTTGTGGGTGCAGCAGAAATCTGCAGAAAGTCATTCTTGCTGGGGGAAAAAAAGAAGGCACCTGGGTAGTACTTAAAATGATAGGGAATATTTCTCATTATTTTACAGTTCAAACTCTTGATTAATGGGCATCTCCTTTCATAGTCAATCCCAGAAGAAAAAGACCTTTAGCACCTGGCATGACGGGGCTGAGATCCTCACCCCAAAGGCTTGCTACTTAATATTGAAACAGAACTCTTCGCAGTTTGCCTGGAAGAGAGAGGAGCATCTGCAGGAGTGCCAAATCAGCACGCTGGTTTGAATTACAGCCCTTGCTCCGTCGCCTGTTGCCCTGAGTCTTCTATTTTAAGAACATCTCAGGTAGTACTGAGCAGCTCACTCTCTGCTATTAACAGGTCTCCAGGTATTAACACAGCACTTATCTCTCCTCCTAATTTCTCCTGCCAATCTCTGCCTTACAGTTCGAATGAAGGGATGGAGGCAGCATCTGCTATCGCATCGCATCGCATAAGTAGCATCATCCATTAGCAGTCAGTCTAATTTGATTGTTTCCAAACCAGAAAGGACAGTTGTCAGCCGCTTCCAGAATGGATTCAAAGGCTATAATCAAGAAGTTTTCTCCAAGTTGTTCAAAGCTGGTGCTTATCACTCTTCAAAAGACTGTGAAGACAATAAACTAGTCAATTTACTCTAATGGACAGGTGCAATCTGAGTATTCAGTATCTCATTAATATTGACTGGCAACACTTAAAGGAATTTGAATACCATGCATGTCAGCTGCTAGACTGGCATGACACGAAGCAGTGATGATAAATATTTGCACTTGCACAAGAGGCTAATTCCAGTTTATTTTCCAAGGTGTTAACTATTTAAATGAATAGTGTTCAAAACTTGCACTTTGTGAATCTGATCAGATTTCCGTTGGAAATAATCGCTGCTAGTTCTCATAAGGTGCAAGGAACCACCATACAATAGCAGGGATTTCTCCTGATGAATCTGATCTGGGTTCTCTCTGTGTTCAGCACCAACATTTCCTGCCCTATTCCAACTCCCCCACTCCTGCCAGCATCCCACTGACAACTTACAGCATGCTTATTCTTGTATTGCTTGTGCCAGGTAGGGCAAAGGATTATGATTTCCGCTTACACACTGGGAGGGCAACCACAGGAAGACTGCTCCTCGCCTCCTGGGAGGTATGTAGTTCTGTCAGCATCACCGAGCGGCACCTGCAGCTGATGAACCCTGAAGCAGCAGGTTTACTTTCCTACAGGAGAGCTGCCCCGAGCTCGGGGGACGTCAGCGGGCAAGGCAGCCTCACCCTGGTTGTTTTAGGGTATTTATGTATTTTGCTTTTGTTCAAGAATGCTGTCAAAGGGAGAGACTATTAAGCTGCCTGCCGCATAGTTAGGTCTACAAAAACATACACTGCCCAAAGTCTGGTTTCTTTCTGTCTTAGCGGCACATTATCTGTTGTGCCACCGCCACCTGCATCTTCCTGACCCTGGGACCTCTGCGCGGAGGGAAGGGTGTCCCTAGGGGCTGGCTCGGGAAAGCCTGGGTAGCCAGCAAGTGGCTTCTTAACCTCAAGATACTAATTAAAAAATGCCCTTGAGTCAGCTCCAAGTCAGGTAACAAAACAAAAGGCCCCAAAAGGCCTGGTGAGGGATGGATAGTCAGTGAATAACAGGACCTATATGACCTTACCGTGGGTGACGGGCAGACGGTTTCAATACATTGAACTTAAGTCTTAGTGAAAGTTGTTTAAAACCACTTACGTACAGTTTCTTTTTCAGAAACACAGGCAAATTATTCACTTTCCTCTTCCCAAATATCTATTTAGCAGAGTTGAACTATTAGTGGCTTAAAAGAAAAAAACTATACTCAACCTAATAACAATATTTTCACAATAAATTCTGTTTTGCCTTTTGTGAGCTGAAACAATCTTTTCGATGCTGACAATTGATTAGAGCTAGATAAACAGCATTAAGCAGACAAAATATTTCTTGAATGTGAGCATTTAGGAGATTCTGAATAATTTCCTATCCTTTATCAATCTTATCAAAAGTATTTTCATTTATCACTGAACAGCCTATCTAAATAAACTGCAAAACAGAAGTTTGCCTGTAAACCGTTGACTTTGACTATCTGCTTTTTCTCAAACACAACTAATTTGCACTTTAACCTATTTCCTGTTTTTTTTTCAGGTGATTGTAACTTTATGGTATGAGAATAAAACATTATTATATGTTAGAGCACATCTAAGGACATACTTTCAACGAAATAGTTTTCAAACTTGTGATGTTTGTGACCATTATCATGAAGGTTAATGATGATAGGAATAATAGCAAGCAATAGGTGCTGAAACTCTTACAATAAAAGAGCAACAAAGTGGATATGAAGCTTTAATGTACTGACATTGATATGTGTCTGTTATCCTAGTACTTGACTAAGTCTGCAAATTCCGTTTTCCTTCAAGATTTCTGCATTTTTGTAACACAAGTATTGTATGGAAAGCTGATGTTTTGAAAATGAACTGATCTCATTAATTCTGCATCATGATAAGACTTTTGCCATTATCCATGGCTGCTATAATATATATGTTTCTATTTCATTTGATTTAGAAAAAAATTATAAATTTCTATATACGGGGGGTGATACAGAAATCCAGAAAATCTAGGCTGTAGTGAAAGTGGTAAAGCCAATTTAATTAGAAAAAAAAGTGAAAATATCAGACACTCCCATTTCTTAGTGTATGTAGGAGCTATCTCTGTGCCACTGAATGCAGCAGAGGCTTTGCCGTTGACCCCAGAGGGTGGTGGAGGGATCCGGCACAGCACCCCCCCATCCTTTCACAAGAGAATTCTACTATCTCTTCCAACCTGCCCTTCAAGTCTAGTATGTGTTAATGAAATCGCTCTAATAAACTAGTGATTACTGGTCCAAATATAAAAACGTAGCTTCCCTCAGCAGAAAGCAAAAATTATGATGCCCTCCAACAAAAAAATCTGTGTTTTCCAACGCTGTGATTAAAAATCCAGTTTCAGAAACACATAAAAAATCTAAACCAGAGCGAGCTCTTAAAGATGGGCTATAGCTGATTTCCCTGTACAGCTTGTCTTTCAGTTTCGCCAGTTGCTAAGATACTAGCAGTATTACCTTTTACTATGTCTTTGGGATTTAAGATTTTTATTCTCTTACCCCCTGTAAAACTCTCCTCCTTGTATTGCATCCATACCTTTACCTGCACCTTTCCTTTCAGAAAGAGCAGGTGGAGAGTGTAGGTGAGATTCTCCACACGCATAAAGCCACAGACCTGCAGTTACTCCAGTGGAGCACTCCCACCTTACAATCTGGCCTGGTAAATGCAATTGCTTTATTTAGAAATCAACAATTTTGAGGTCGTGTCATACCAGGTAAAGTAGACTCTTCTGTAAATGCAAATAACTTCACTGTCCTAAAAGTTGCCAGAATTATTTTATATGAGGGTTCTGATTTTCAAACTTAACTTTCAAATTCTATGCTTAAATACCTGATTGCCTCAACCAAAATAATTTTGATGTCTAAATGGTTTTGTATTTTAGTGCTCTACCGTCAGCCTTGAACCATCATGAAGGCTTCAGGCTGGGGAAGTTATCTTCAGGATTTTATAAATGATGATGTTCATTTCCAGGAGAACTGAAGATGGAGTGATTTGAAAGAAACTCATTCTTTAAAGTTCATCACTCTCACTAAGCGTGATTAAACACTATATATTTTAACATTTTTGCTGATAGAAAATCAAAGCATTTGCCCCCAGCAAGCTGACATTTACAGCACTGGAGAACATTTGCACATTTTATGCTTATAATAACAGATGAGGTATGAAATGGATTCTGATAATGCTTTGAACACCATGGAAGTCTTGTCATTTATCACAGCATATGAGCTTGCTCTGGATCCCTACCATTATTGTGATATATTTCTATACAGTAGAGGTAAAGAAAAGCTTTATTTTGATGATGGATAGTGAATGAATCTTCAGAAGTCCAGTGAGCAGGCTCTCTTCAAGCAAGCCCCACTGTAGTGCTCATTTCTCGCAGGTGTTTTTTTGTTAATAAAGACTTTGGTAGACAAACAGCTGATGTGGATTGTCTGTAACTCCTTACTGCAAAGAGACCGGATTCTCTCTTGAGGTTTTCTGCTGTCTTATGTTTCTGTGAAACTATGGTATATCACAAAAGAAGACCTATGTGGAGTAATCTCAAGAAACTGCAAATCAGTCTAAATTTTAAATGAATGGAAGTCAAATGCACACTTGGTGACAGAATATTCCTTTTAAATAAGCTGCGTTCCAAATCAGTATTAGGATTTAAAATATTTATTTGGTGTGTGCTTGGACTCCTTTATTGGAAGGTGCTGGAGAGTTAGATTCCTTTGGGCTGTAAATTTTAGCTTTGTTTTTTTTTTTTTTTTCATCAGAGAACTGACAGCTGGAAGCACAATTCTGGCTCTTTGATGTCTCTGGACTATATTCCCTTCTTACTGTGAAACTGAAGATTATGAAAAGAAGCAAAGGATCTTAAGAACAGATTCCCATCTTTTATATATGTTCAAAATTTTTGAGAAATCGTATTTGAATCTTTACAACATTACCTCCTCTCAAAATAAGATCAAAAGCAAAATCATTTTAGCCTACTACAAGTGTGGAGCTGTTCTTCACAGTCCTCCACACTTACCCACAAACATACATGGATGCATACTTAACTCGTTTTACTCATAAAATGTGTTAGATAGACACTTCAAGCCCCGAGTGACCTCTGAACAATGCTTGAAAGTAGTTTAAGATTTTCGTTTGGAAATCTTCAGAAGATCTTGGACGTGTTCATGTTCTTTTATCATTATGATGCATTATGGTGATACTTGTTATTCCATCTCCCACTGTATCCCACGTACACAGCAACAGACTGAAGAATCTGCTTTCCTCTTCAAATCTTGATTTAGACCATGACATTACTGGCCACAAGCTGCCTAAACGCTGTGAAAGTGGAACCATTCAAATCGAGCATATATAGATGTTTGTTCTTCCTGGCAAAAGTCTTTAGTATTGAAGTATTAACAAAACAAGATAGGCGCTAACAAAATTGCAGTTGAATCCAGCTGATTTTAAATGAGGCCTATTGACCTGCCTGCAGCCTAATGATCTACATTTTTCCTTTTTTGAATAAAACCAATAAAAGTACAGGAGTTCCCTAAATGATCTGTTTGAGGTTAAATAGAACAACGTTAGTAAAACAGGGAGGAATACCAGCATACAAAAGGAAGGCCCCAATTGTGTTTGGACTCATTTTCCAATGTATTGGCTACTTATTGAAAATATTTTTCAGTGTTTGAGAATAATACATTCTTTCCATTTGAGGTTCTTTGGATGCCCAGGAAGACTAAAGTATTTGCTGACCCACTGGAGCAGCCCATGGTACTATCAGCACAGCAGCTATTAAACCAATGCATTCAACTTCAGAGCCAGCTCTGCTTTCTGGCGGGCTTCAAACTCTTACAGGGACTGCAGGCAAAATGGAGAACAAGGTCTAAACTACTGAAAGCATAACCCAGAGCTCTGACAAGTTGCTTGTCAGGGTTATCTGAAGCAGTTGAAGAGATTATCTGTGGCTGTTGTGCCACCCTCCTAATGAGGGCAATAAACTATGGCAGAGAAATAGCCCCTGGGGCTGTCAGCTATGATGTGCAAAAGTGCTCCCCCTCCCCAGTCCCATAAAGATCTTGAGTCAGCTTTGTGGGGTTGAACTGATGGATATGACAGAGCAGCAGCGAATGACTTGGTTTCTGTGAAGACAAGGTCAAAATTCAGTTTCTGTGGAGCCACAACTTGACCTTTTAGTTACAGTGTTGATCATTTATAGTGCTCTGCTCTCCTGGTGAAGAATACAATAAGCGCTCACAAGTTCCTTGTGCGCTCACATGGAAAGAAACCGGCAAAGACACCTCCCACTTGGAGGTGGGAGCGTTCTTCAGTAGCTGCACTGGGGATGGCGGATAAATAACCATCGCCTTCAGTGCCGTCTGACAACAGACAGCTACTCTTTTGATATTTTTTTTGAAAAATAATGATTCAGACTCTATTCAGTCTCAGTCTTGTTTATGTAGCTGAGAATAATCAGGTGTTATATTAAAGAGCCGGGCAGCAAGTTCTGTTCACAGTTGTTTCATGTACTGATAATTACAGCAAGTTCCAATCACCGGCAATGTCAAAAGTACTTTACAGATCTTCAGTGTTATTTGGTCAGCTCTCTAAATCCCACCCCCTGTGATCATTATCTTCAAGAGTCTCTTGTCTCCGCGTTTATATTTTTACTCATCAGTGCTGCTTACAAGTACCTAATCATGCCACATCCTGCCTGCAGTCACCTTACCCCTAAAGCAGATAGCTCTGCGCTCGCACACCACCTCAAACTGCAATCAAACAAATGAATTAAACATTGCGGCATCAGCCAACAAAATGGCAAAATACACAATTCATCCTTGGGAAAAGTGGTTTCTGTGCTGGAGCACGATGCACACCTATCTTTACATAGTTTAAAACCTAGCTTTATATTTCAGAGATATATAAGAAAAGAGGGCAAACTGGATACCTGAATAATTCTGGATTTTAGACTGATATCAAGGAAATAATCAGCTATAACTGTCAAAGACCACATCTCCAACACGGTGTCCCAAGACAGACACAAAGTGTAGACATGTGTATGCATTTCCCGCACCTTGTATTAAAAAAACCCAAACAACTTGCCTCTGTTGAGAACACGACCGATGGCTCTTCACTGCCCACTGCAAGCAGCCTGGGATTGCATCTGTTACTCAGCCAATAGACCTGGTAAGTCAGCTCCTGTTCACCTCTGAATGAGATGCCACCTTCAGTTTGGCACGTAGGTATAGCTCTGTATAGCCCAAAGCACTGTTGCATATGTAGTATCATTATTATAATAAGATCATAGAGCAAAATAAAAAGTATGCGGTAATTTAAAAAAAAACACAAACAAACCATTAATGTTAGTGTTTTATAGCCCAAGTGTATGAAATGTTGAATATCACCAGAGGATACATTAAAGTGAGACACCTGTTCTGTTGTGAAGCGTTCACATTGGAACAAATGGAACATGTATCTTGACAGTGTTATTAAATATCTCTTGAAATACAAAAAAAGCTTTCTTGGAAATCCAGTTAGGTCCAAATAACCCATTTAGTAAATACACTTTCCCATTTGCAAATAAATTCATCGGAGGGCTTGTTTCCTTACTGTAGGCTTGCTTTCACTGAAAAAAACTTATGTTTTTAAACTCTAGATCCTACTTCCCAAAGGGATTGATAGTCTTAGCTGACTTACCTCCTGATCAAAGTGAAGTGCCTGTTCACCATGTTTTTAAGATGAGATAGTTCATGGTCACTGCTTACTCAGGAGCACAGAAAAGATCACCCTGTTCAGCAGCGAGTGTAGGTCCTGAATTATGGCAGCATCTGCTTTGGAGGAGGGACGGTAGCATCGTCTCCCAGGAGGAGGGTATCAGGGGAGAGTGTTATAAAGCTGCCGAGTCAGCTGGGATGCAGGGGCCAGGTCTTGCCTGATGCTGCCTTTTGGTTTTGGTTGTTTTAGCTTTCTCTCTCCTCGAGGGTCAGGGATGGTTTTCCTCTATGTTACAAAATTTCCAGGTAAATAAATCTATTGGACCATTTTGTTATCATCCACCACACAACAGAATTAACAGATTGTAGGTCTAGCTGGAGAGTTATTTAAACCATGCAAATTTGTATTCTTTCTTTCAACTGAAATAACTATTTTTGGTTACAGCCTAGAAGCTACTTAGAGAGGGACTGTCTTCCACTTTCATTGCCTGACATAGCAGGGACTCCATCACTATAGAGCTTTTAGGGGCTATTTTGCTGGAGATCATGAGCAATCCTTCCTCCATTCCCCTTCTTAAATGGGCCCTCCCTTAACTATATGCCATTTCTGAACCTAAGTCCAGCTGGCAGGGCAAAATGCATGGTAGAATGGTTTTGTAGAAGCTGTGATGAGAAAACATGAAATTAATTCTTGACTTGGAATTCAGGAACGTCTACAGGTCTTCCAGATTTGCTTAAACATAACCTTTCTGGCCCTTTTCCATAAATTCTCAGTCCCCTTTCACATTCAGATAAATTTGTTATCTAGTTTTTATGATAAGCATTCCTATAGCGTGGCCTACTATGTAGAGGAGTGGCCTCTGAAAACACAAGTTTGACATTCATGGATGACAATAGGAAAACCACTCCTCTGCCTTCATTTTTATCCTCTCAACAACACACCAAGTCATGACCATATTACATTTATTACTATAAAAACACTTCACATTTTGTAATAAAATGTATAAGAAATTGGCATCTTTTTTAAGTTCAAAGGAAACGGACCATTTAATGTAATAACATGGCTGTGAATCATAAAGACTTGATCTTAAGTCTTGTCACCCAAGGTCCATTCCCAGCTAGTGAGCAAACATTTGAGCAATCTCACACGCCATTAACAACAATCCCAGCTATGCCTAATTCCCTTCACTTTGTACATAATGCAAAAAATCTCTTTCTGAATTGTTTTACAGCTGACAATTAATACTTTATCAATTACAGGCCTATGTGTGCTCTTGCTCTGGCTACCAGAAATCCCAGTGACAGATATGCTACTCAATTTTGCCTGAGTTGCTTTGAAGTGACATCTTGAATACTCTAGTTACCGTAATTACTATAACACACAGAAGTTAAATTGGTATTTGCGAAACAGGTTATTAAACAGATTACACATTGTGATAGGTAGTAAATAGCTAAATTAATATAGCATGTATAAAAAAAGGCTAAAAACCTACTTAAATCAGAACCACTGGTAGATACACAGAAGTACAGATGGCTTGAATTTAAATCATAGTTAAGATTTCACCCCACATTGTGAAGAAAAACTTGGGAAATTGTCTTACTAGTCAACATTTCTATAAGAAACACCAACGTCACCTTTCATTGCATTGCATTGCAATAGGTAGTGATGACAGTGACATATTATGTTTTTTTTTCCCCTGCATCTTGTTGCCCTGAGATACTGAAAAATATGAATGTATTAAGCATATTTTGCTCATTCTACACCATGTACTTACTCCAATGTGATTAGTGACCTTCATATGTTGCTTGTCAAAATTTCCATTATTGAGATCTCCATCAACTACTAAATGTAACCAACTGTGAGGAGGAGCATGATTTATACTTGACTGAATGCAGCAACACTATATAATAATAG
Organism: Charadrius vociferus; assembly: GCF_000708025.1. Taxonomy (NCBI): domain Eukaryota; kingdom Metazoa; phylum Chordata; class Aves; order Charadriiformes; family Charadriidae; genus Charadrius; species Charadrius vociferus. Next base: position 2,016,921 of record NW_009647223.1, on the reverse strand, counting down.
AGGGAATGGAAGGTAGAAACTGAATTTCTAGATGCAAAAGAAGGGCCAACTTTAGAATTCTAGAACATAAATCCTTGAATTTGACTTGTTATATCTGTCTACTTTTGTAGGTATGAAGAAGTAGACTCCACTTATCCCTGAGTTATCCTGTCAGTTCTTGTAGTTCAGTATTTGCATTCTTCTACTTTATAAACCCATTTGTCCTTTTCTTAACTGTATCAGGTCAAACCACATCCTGCATAAAAATACTGAGCTTACTGTTCGGGGAAAACAGACTACAGACCTGATATTGTTATATGTATAAAGTCCATATATTAAAAATGAGAACATTCTCTAGTCTCTTTCCGATGTTGTTATGCTGCCAATACCTTTAGTACCAGGAGATAACTTTTTTTTTTTTTTTTTTTTTTTTTTTTTTTTTTTTTTTTTTTTTTTTTTTTTTTGCCAGGCACAACTGTAATTTTTAAGTTAGCAAGGTCTTTTAAAGACTTTGATAGTAAAAAGTAGAGTGGGATGCTCTAAGACTTGGCTTAATATAGAACGGCTCCTCTTTCTATTACCTCAACAGCATAATAGCATTGAAACATCACCAGTACACTTAATCCCTCTTACTGTGGAATAAAAATATTCCTTGATGAAAGTAAGTAATTGTACATTTCTCAGCAACTGTGTGACACTCATCTAACATTCCTCTAATGAGACAAACCCATGAAGATCAGGAAGTCATGTAACGACAAGCCCAAACTATATAGGCACTTAGGGAAAGTTGCGTATTAGAGATGTTATTGCACTACTCCAGTAGGTTTGTAACTCCACATGCCCCTGTCTCCTTTTGTAGTGAGCATGATAGTTAAGTATAAATAGACTTTTTATTTTCCCTATGGAATATCCTTCTCCACAAGGGCTGTGGATCCCATTTCTGAATGTTTCTTCAGAGTGTCACTGCACTCACAGATCGCCTATGGCTTCCATGGTTAAAGTTGTGAGCATTATCTTTAGTCAGTTTGCCACCATCCTGCCCATGAGGTGTTACCGTGCTGGGTACACGGGGGTAATGGCCAGAGAAAGGTCCCGCTGAAGAGTCTGTAGCAGTAGATTCTTCCTCTGCCCACCTATTGAAGAAATAGTAGCCTTCTTCAGGTGTCTGCTTCCTGAGAGGATTCACTTCAGAGGCAGAAAGTCCCTGACTTTCTGTGTCCCCATAAGACACAGCTGCTGCTGCTGGATGTAAAAATGGTGACACGCATAAGTGGCTGATGTTTTGCTCAAGGTCATCATTAGATGCAGGTGACGCACCAGAAGTAGTTTGCTTTCTTGATCTCAATTTCTGTATTTCAATATCCCGTTGCTCTTTAGGAAGCTTATCTAGTTGCTGTGCTTTCAGAATCAGAGATGCTCCAAAGGTTCCTTGTAGAGCAAAAATAAAGAACCTGATGAAAGAAGAAGAGAATGGATTGTCTTACCAGTGGGTTCCTCCCATAATCTGCATCACACAACACAAACCCAGTTGCTAATTTTCCATTGCTCTACAGGCATCTGGTAGACACCTTATACCTGGTAGATGAAAGTTGACTCCCGAATCTTAATGCAACATGTAACGATACACTTATCTTGACGTGTATAGAGTCAACTACATGTATATAAATACTAAATAAATGATAACAGAACCATCTGATTGCTGAACAGTACAAGAAAGATACACAGAAACTCGGTATTTGAGGAGATTGAGAGATTATATTTATACTGTTAAAACAGGCTAAGAGGGGATCTTAATTTGGCAGGTAACATAAACCCAGAAATTTAAAAAACCTCAGCTTGTAGATTTGCTCAGGAAGCAGTAAAAAAAAAAAAGTGTCCTATCTGCCCTTTGCAGGACAAAGAACTTACATAACTATATATACTGTGTGCAGTGAGAGAGCACAAATCCTCTCTCCATGTCATGTCAGTTTTGTCTGAAAACCAAAGTCTCTTTCAAAGCATCTTTCTAATAGGATTTGACCTTTATGTACATGGCCTCAATACACATCTTAAAACAAACATGGGGACTATTTGAAATTGCGTTAATAAAGCTGCTGTCTTCATATCCTGCTGCTAAGTGTATGCATAAATAAGTATAACAAGATTAAAAAGCCCAACAAGCTAGACTGAGTACAGAAAGGGCTTTTAAGACAATGGATTTCTCAAGCCTGTCTGCACAAGTAGGAGTGGGTAAACACAAATACGTGTGATCAGCTTGGGCTGATCAATCCCACAGCACCTGGGGTCTGGGATCTGTGCAGTTGCTAGACATGGTTGGGCAGCTAAGAGCACAACTATGGAGAGCCCAGGTCCATCTGTGCAGATGTGGTGCGGACCATATTGTCCTCTGTCTTTCCTCTCAAGTTCTCCTCTGTATCTTTGGTGTAAGTTGGAGGTGGACCAGACAGGAGGACAGAGAACTGTCTCTCCCATCCCACGTGCTCCTTTCACTTGCTCCTGCCCTTCCCACAGGGCTGCAGAGTGTGAGACTCAATTACCTGCGGGGCCTCTGCAGGTTTTCCTGGCAGACCACAGTCCACCTTCCACAGCTGGAGAAATATATCTGGTTCATATGTTGAAATCCTCCAAGAGACACAGTACCATGCCTTGCCAATGAATGAACATGAAATTCAGATCCCTTTCTTCTTCCAAGACACAAGGGCTTTAGTACCTAATGCTTTTTTTTATGTCCCAAAACAAAGTTCAGAAGCAGTTTTGAGATGCAGATGTGGAGAGGATGCACTGCAAAGTACTGCCAGAGGGTGCTCCAGGAAAAGCCTGCAGGTAGGCAGGGCACAGGCAAGCCCAGAGCGCCAGCAGCGTCGCAGGAATGTCACCTAACACTGACGGCAGTAGCAAGAGTAAGAACTAAGGAGGGCAAGGATTTTAAGAAAACCCCTCAGAAAGAAACCAGAATCTCAAGGCTCCAACTGGTTTCTGAAGGAGATAGGGAGCAGGTAGCACGGTGAGATGAACCAACTGGAACTTATAATTAAGTGCTTTTTAACAAAGGGTGGTTCCACCACTGCTGTGATATGCTGACACAGCTAAGTTGTAGCCAAAACTGGGGGCTGGATATTCTGTGAACTGAGGACTCTGCTGAAAATAATCTGGGGTACCTACATAAAGAAACAGCAATTCTTCAGCTTTGAAGATATCGAGATACAAATCTTTAAGCTCAGTATCCTGCTGAGGCAGCAATGATCTTAACCTTGCTGAATTCCCAAGATGGAGATACGAGTTCTCTAACCACATGTTTGATGTAGCTCAGTAGAAAGCTCAGGGTCAAAAATGACACCATGAATGAGGGCTGATAGGAAAACAAAAAGCAGACAGGAGAAAAACAGACTGGAAAAGGATGCCCTGCCTAGAAGACATGAGACCTTACTGAACCATGTATTGCTTATCCTGACCTGAAGTTATATAACGGAACATGAAATCACAAAAGAATCTCAACTCAGATGGGAAAATAATACTAATAATTTGAAGAAAAGTATTATCTAGGGTTAGACAAAGTTAGGGCTCGGATTCCATTGGCTTAAAGCACTTAGAAAATCAGATGCTAAAAATATTTTCCCGATTCTTGTAGTACCTGTGTGCTGTACTACTTCCTGACAATCAGGATGAGGAGACTAACAAGACAGTCAAACAAATCAACTTTTTTCATTGTCCAAGCAGAAATAAAAATTTTAAGTGGTGCGACTTGGACAAAGCATATCTGCTTAAATAATGATTAAGATATTAAGCATCCAAAGTAGTAAGCTTACTATAGACATATATGGGAACAGAATCATGTTTTTCAAACCGGATTTTTTTCAGCAACCTATCAAAATAATTAGCCCTCTCCAAATATTATTCAGCCTCAGTTAAAGCTATCTTTAACACACCTGATTTGTTGCAGAGGGTAAAAGTAACCTTCTGGATGCAGAAAATTATTTGATATAGAAACATTTTCTTAAATTTGGCTTAGTAATGCATTGTAAGGTACTAAAGAAACAACACATTCTGTAACTCTCAAAGCATACAGGAATATTTCAAAGACTTGCTTCCTAGTCTTGATTAGCTCAACAGCATTGTGTTTATAATAGTGAACAATTATGTAGCAGATTTGTACTGGTAAATTTTGAAGCACCCCAGAAAGATTTTCCTGACAGGACACCAAAAGCAGTAGATATATAGTGACTTATCTAGGGCTGTATAACTGAATAAATGAATGGCTCATGACCTGGAAAGTTGGACCCAAGCATCTGACTTCTACACTGATCATCTACCCCTGTGCAACACGTGTGCCTGACATCTCCCATACCTATATACATTATTGTTATTTCACCCAAATGCCTACAAATCCACAAAATGAAAATTGAGAGGAAAACAGTGCATCATTCAAACCTTGGCAAGAGCGCGATGACTGGGGTAATAAAGCACAGTAAGTAGAAGGTGGGGTCTGAAAGCTGCTTCTCCATAATCCAGTAGGGGTTGGTGGGAGGGTTGCAGACCACGCAGGCGGCGTTGTAGATCACAGAGAAGATGAGGTAAAACACCACACTGCCAATCATCGTTACCACATGGAACAGGGTCTGTAAGCAGAATTGCATGAAATGACAGTGATGCTGGTGAGAATCTGACTCTGGGTGTAAGACAGGAGGATAGAAAGAAGGATTAGAAAGAATGTAGCCAATAAATCCATGCTGCTGAAAAGTGCAGCAGGAGAAATACGGGGAAATTAACTTACAAAACAACAGTGACATCAAATACAGTTTTTTAAGAAACATGTAATATATGTACATCATATAACTTACAAAACAACAGTGACATCAAATATAGCTTTTTAAGAAACATGTAATACATGTTTCTTACATTATATGATGTACAAATTGTGTAGTGTTCTGTCCAAAGGCACTGTAGAAGCACATTCTGTCGCTGTGCAGATGAAGGTATGATCCTGAGGCTAATAATCAATTCTGGCACATTGTGAAATCTCAGTGCATCTGTTACTTACTTTTTGTGACCCAGAATTCAGGTAAATGACTCTGAAAGACAATGCCAGTTCTACACAGTCTGCTATGTTCAGAAAAGAAAAATAGCCATGTGAACAGGACAGGTCAAACACATACCCATGTTTTCATTTCTAGAGCCTGGTGCAAGAGAATGGTCAGGAGGGAGATGGTATTGATGGGGTTTCCAAAAGAAAACACATCTATGTCAGAGTCCTCATATGTCTAGAAAAGAGGCAGATAGACTATGATGAACCTGAGTATTCAGCAGTGAATTTTTCTATTTTTTAAGGAGGATAGGAGAATGAGAATATTAATGACCCCGGTACTTACCAAGTAGGGGACAAAGAAGCAAATGAGGCTCTGATAGAAGGCATCCAACATTGTCATAATAAAAGTTGACAGCTTGTATATCTGCAGGAGTTTATAGATAGCAGTCATTATGACAGGACACATATCTGATCTGCAGACATAATTGCTGTCGGTTTTTCTTCCATTCAGACTATAGATTATAGCTAACTGGTCTCCCTTCATGAGTAAATGCCTCCTGAGCAGCTGATTTAGACCAAAGGCTTATCTCTGAACAGGCATTTTCTCTGTGATAACTAAAGACAGACCTTAGGAAGACTAGACTAGGCAGTCAACTAAGGGTCTTAAAAGCTCAATGTCACGAACGCCCCATCCATCCCCCAAGGACCCCATTCCTCGAATTCTTTTTCAAAGATAGCTCTTCCTAGAGCTATAGAATTGGTCAAAAATTGCCAAAGCAACAACAATGACTTCTTCAAAATGGTAAAGAATATATATATTTCATGTATGTGTAAGGTCCAACAGCTCCTAAGAAAAGGGATGGAAAATCTTACAGAAAATCCTCAAATTTTGCACTCCCTTGCCTAGGTTTTTCAAAACATCATTAAACATGATGTGAACCACCAGTGCTCATCAGTGCTAAAACCAGCATAATGAAAGTAGGTATTGGGAGAAAAAGGAGAGAAAAGAATCCCTAAGTACCCTGCAATTTTGTGATTTAAAGCTAGAGCCACTTCAATTTTTGCTCATTAACATTTTCATAATTTCCTATTAAAAATGTTAAGGCAATTTGGGAATAAGTGCTACTGTACTGTATGTATATGCAAAACCAGTTATGTGTGTCTGTATCTGTGTGCTCCTTGTAAACGTACAGAGATCAGACTGGTTCTCTAAACCTGACAGGCAAACTGAGGTAAAAACCTAACATATTTCATGCATATTTTCTGAGGGTTACGAATACTGACTATTCGAAGTAAAAGAAGTAAACAAATGCAGCAGTTCATGTCTGGAACAGCCTAGACACCATACTGTGACAAAATCCTCTTTGTATTAATAGATGTATTTCTGAACTCGAGAGCAGAAAAAAAATGTTGGGTTGTTTATTGATTTAAGGGTTTGCATTTTCTTGTCACTTTTTTCTGTAATCTTTTTAACAAGCTTTTCTTCTTCAGTAGGTTGAGACTGTTCAAAGCACCAAATCTGAGCAGAGTTTAATCAGGGACCAGCTAAACTATTTTCCCCTTGTTTGTTACGTTTCTCATCCTGTTTTATTTATTTCTCCCTATGCCTTCACTGAGAAATTTTCTATATATATGGTGTGTACATATATACATACACACATGCATATTTGCTCCATCATCTCTTCTTCAGATCAGAAACACCTAACACAGGGCTGATTCACTAGCACATCACTTTACTTATTATAATGCAGCATGCTGGTACCAAACTGGATTGCCCCATATATTTAATGGCAGAGTAAACCTTCCCATTTACATCTTCTAACCAAGCACCCACCCCACTTCCAGCAAGCAACTTCAATCAGGAACTGGTTCCTTACCAGTTCTTCTGTCAGCTACAATTATACCTTCTTTCAGTGGACATCAGTGAACTAGAAAATGTAAATGGATCATTTTGTTCCAAGTAAGTCTAAACTCTTCTCGTCCCTCCCTTCTCACAAAACCAAAAAGCCTGTGGTCCTTTGGCTTATCAAGCATTTGTTTCAGCAACCAAGATATACCTCTGAATTTTGTCCATTCTTGTACAGCTCAGGCAAACCTAGAAGTGTCTCTGCAGAAACATCTTTATCCAGGACTCCAAAGAGAAGAGGGGGCACCGAGGTGAAGAAGAGATTGAAAAAAATCATCTGCCAGTAATCTATCATTGTGCTTCCTGAGAACCCACAGAAGAACTGGTACCAGAAGAGCAGGTTGACGTAGTTCTGTGGAGAGGCAAACACAAACACAACATTCTGTTACAAGCTGAACTGTGGCTGCCCACATGTGCAGAAGCTGATGTGATTTCGTTTTTCTTTGGGTTGGAGGAGTCACGAAGCTGCACCTTTCCTGTTGCCTCTCCTTTACATCCTCTGTTGCCTACTGTTACAGCTGATCTGTACCCTTTAGTTTGCCATGCATAGATGGTCCATGTCTCTCAGTTCCTTCCACCTACGAGGTTTATGTAGTACACTGGTTATTAACAGAGTCTCCCAAGAATACATTATTTTGGTTAAAGGCACCGTCAGTAGACAGCTCTACACTTTGTTCCATAAAGCAGTATATCTTACGGGACTACCTCACACTGATCCACTGTGATACAGCTTTTTAAAAGCCATTAGGTTTCTTTAAGAAAATATCAGAGAGTAATTAAGTAAACTGTTCACAGCTCTGAGCACCAGATTTTAAAATCCTTTTACAAACCGGTTGTCCATGAGGAATCAAAGGCCTCCTGCTCCCTAATGGTACTGGGGAGATAATAGGACAGCAGCATCCCAGTCTGGAGAGCTATTTTGCATTGCAAATAAATATCCTTTGAACTCTAAAAGGATGCCCAATCAAGGAAAAAAAAAAGTTTCCATTTCCACTACAAATTTTAACACTGATAAGAAGTAATCCTTATTCAAAATTATTAACCCCCCCTCCCCAACAGATACTTTGAATTCTAAGTAAATAGTCTTTCATGCTCAGAGTGTATTTCATGTCAAATGGACTTGTTTGCACAGTCTTGTAGAAACTGTATTACTATCAGGTTTTTCCACTTTACATTATTCTTCAATGCACAGCTCATTTGCATATACATTAAATTTTTAATAAAAATGCCAGATATGACTGCATCATTATTTGCAAGCGGTTCCTATCAAATTAAATGCAAAAAATTCAGAGGTTTCATAGGCAACTAGTTCTTAGTGTAGAGTCATCTTCTATATTCTAGCACTAATAATCTACTCTTCCTTATGCAAATTTTATTTTGAGGCTCATGGGTATTATTAATAAAGTTTCTTGAACTACCATATAAAAGTTACTAAGCTTTGAGTCCTTTTTCCCTCTGGAATAATGCTCTTTCAAAATATATTTAGAACACATATTTTCCTCAATGCTTTATGCAGCACATTACTAAGAAGGAGGTAGCATGTGATAAACCTGCGAAGTGAAGAAACAGGAACTGTAGCTTCATTAAAAGTAAGAGAGTATAACCTGCAAAAAAGAAAAACAAAACCAAACCCCTCCCAGCCCTGGACTTAACCCTTGCTAGGATGAAAAATTCCAGAATGTTAATAATCTTACCACATTTTTGTAGAAGAAGTAAATCACCATCTTTGCCAAGCGAGCATAACACCAATGTCCATGGACAAGAAGCAGTTTTTTGAGATGCTTAAATCGGGATATTGCAAAGTCACTAGCCATCACAGCCTTTGGTAAAAAGAATAGAAGATAATTTACAATATACCTTTTTCCCACCCAATATGATGAAATGTGAACGTGGACATTGAAATGATTTCCAGCTATTGAATATTGTAGAAAAAAACCCCACACATTGAGAAAATAGTTGGAAATTTCTATCTCTGCAGAAGTCCCATCTTAGGAGAATGAGGAAGGGGGATGCGTGGGAAAGAATTTGGGGCAGAAAACACTGAAATGCTATAGCAGAGATGATTCAGAAACCAGATGCTAACCTAACACTGGACAGGCATCTGCTAATTTTCCAGGCTTATGAGCAAACACACATTTTTCCATGCATGCTAATTGTTGGCTCAAAACACTCTTTTTTGGCTGGACCCATAATTATGAACTGCATATTAATTTATGACAGTAATGATGCCAACTTGCATTTTTAAGATGACACTCAGGAGTATATGACTGCTTATGAAACTTGTTAAGCAGCAAGAGAACACGTAACAAAAGAGGAAAGGAAATAAATTGAAGGGATACCTGCATGCCTTCTTGGCCAGATATTCCAATTCCAACATCAGCTGCTTGAATCATACTTACGTCATTTGCACCATCACCTAGAAGAGGAAGACAGGAGGGTACAATAAAGGTGCAAGAAAGGGTGCTTAATACAAAATGCCTCTATCAAAACAAGAAAAAACCCAGCTATGTTAATAAACAAAGACTATCCTGTACTACAACACATCTTAATTAGGGTAACAGATACTCAGCACCAAGCAATAATAACCTCTAGGCTCTGATCTTGTTTGGAACATCCTCCTTCCCAGGAGACCTGGATCCACCAGGGCTAACCCTGACATTGGCCCAGCTGGGTGGTGGCATGGACACCCGGACACCATCTACATCTGCATTGTTTTGTATGTTTCTGCTTGGTGAACTCCATATGCTCAACAACACTCTTTGCAGCACCCTACTTCACTGAATGCTCCAAATTATACAATAAATTTGATTGCAGTTGACAATGTAACAAGCCAATTTCAGGAGTTATTCTGCTCATTTCAACTTGCAGCAATATGTTAAATACATAACTAAATTTCCATGGAAAGAACAGCCGTGGTCGTTGCCTGCAATGTGGAGACTGTGAATAAGGGTAGCTGGTAAAGCAAAACAAATGAAGCAGAAGGCTGAAAGTTTATATTTTGAACTCTAAGTCAAAGCAAGAAATTTTAAAATACATCAGACTCTTCCTTTTCTGTTTGGTCCACAGAGGTGTCTTTTTTAGTTTTAAGTCATAAAAATCAATTCTGCAAGGATTTCAGTGGGATCACTTACCAAAAGTAGAGCAGGAAATTCAAAGTGTTTCACATTATTTGGAGGTAAAAAGCAAATGAGTCAGTGCTTAATACCACTCTGGGGATAACTGTTTTCACCAGTTGGGAAAACCTGACAGGAAAAGGGCTTTATGAAAAGACAAAACAGTGACTGCTATTGACTGCTTTCCACGCCCAAAGCGAGGGCATTCTGCAGGGAACGCATACATGCGTTTGTACTGGTGTGCATGAAAGGGACTGCTCGGAGATTTGGAACTTGGAGTGCCTTCATCTTGTTTAAATGGGGGCCAGATTTACTCAGTGAAAGCTGAAGAAGGGCTTTCATATGGTTTTTGATCAGGAAAGACTATTAAATGCTATTTTCCCACTATCTATCTGAGGCACAAGAAATAGCTCATAAAATATGTTCCATACATTTCCATAACTCATAAAGAAAGAACCCGCTTCCCGTTTCTTCTGTGAGATTCAGAATAGAGGTACCTATTGACAGGGTCATCACTTTAAGCTGCCTCCGGACAAGCTTGACCACCATGCTCTTCTGAAGAGGGGTGGAACGGCAGCACAGCACCGAGCGGCAGTGCTTTGTCAGCGCCAGGAACTTCTCCTCCAGGCCCCCCTGGAAGATGATGTTCAGCGTCCGTCCATCAATCACCAGGCCGAACTCAGGACTGGGGGCCTCAGAGGCTGAGAAAGATGTTGAGATAATGCCAAAAAATCTCCTCCGTGGTTTTTCAACCTCATAATTCTTCCTCACCTCTTCCAAGGTTAAATTCAAGAGAGATTCACAAGTTTCCTGTGAGAAAACAGAAATGGTTCTAGAAATAGTTATCTCCATCTCCCTTTACAGCACAGCACCTTACAAAGCATATGTTTGTATAATCATGCCACTGCGTTTAAGCCTATCAGATAAACATTAGGGAAAACTGACTGAGAAACTCAATGATTCATCAGATCGGAGATTATTTCAATGATGTCATCAAATGCTTCAGTGAAAATGCTGTGCATGTTATCAGCTAGTTAACTGTAGTAAGGAATTATTTTAAAAGAAAAGAAAATAATCGTCACATCAGGAGGACATATTAGTATTTGCAATGCTGAGAATTCAGAAATTAAAAAAAAATAATCCTTTTTTTCTAAAGGAGATTTTAAAAATCTAGTTGTGATATGAATGATGTGAGATATTGCAGCATTCGCTTCCCTCAGAAATAAACTGCGGTAGAGAAACAAGAGGTTCAGATTTTCAAAATTACTCAGTGACTTTGACAGTTTGGCCTTTTCTAGGTCACAAATCAGGTGTGTGTCACAGTTAGGGACAGAAATAAAGCTTCATATTGCCTAGCACTGTGCCTCAAACACAAACTAAGTCTTTCCCTCTTAGCAAATCTGCCTCATTTTGGACCAAAGTCCCCTTTCACATGCAAACAACCAGAATTGACCTAGTATCAAATACAAACAGATTTAAGGGGAGCACTTTTACCTCTCCCATACAGATGTCCTAAACTGTCACACCACTATCACAGAAAACCAAGAATGATCTAAAAGTTACTTTGCTGTACATTAGTACTAAAAGTCCTCCTTCTGTGGCATGGCACTGAATACCTGAGGAGCTAATCGCTCTCTTTTCTACCTTTTCTGTCAGCTTTATTGAGTGATGATTCAGTTCTAAAATGTTATTTTCACTTTATGTTGCATAAGGTACATGTGTAGGATGTTTGCAAGATTTAAATTACACTTAAGTGGGAGGTTTTGGAATCAAATGTACCTCTGACATCTAATAAAAAGCTGCATCTAAAAAAACTCTGAAAAATATCGAAGCAACATCATCTTTCTGTGAACAAATGAAAAATTGTAGTGGAAATTCCTGGTTTGCCTTGGCTTGCCTTTTTAAATGAATCCCCCAAACTACCTAAGTGTCTTGCTTCTTCCTGGAAGATATTTAATTTTCAGTGTTTGAATAAACTGCTGGGCTCAGGGGGAGAGTCCCTTCCCACTGAAGCCCCTTCAAGTGTTAACTTTGGCAAAATTAATGGGTTAAACGCTTTGTATGTATTATTTGTTTCCCTTCTGCTGCTGCCGTTGGGAGACTCTTCCAGAACCAGTGTCCTTGGCTTCATTTTGAAAGGGAGGGAACTAAATCATGTTGTGGAGCAACGCCGGTGCCTGCTGAGCCACACGCGATCATACAAGCACCCACTGCGCGCAGCTTGCATCTGAGCCCGGGTGCAGGGCCGTACACGGTGCTATAGGTAAGTGCGCGCACATGTGTTTCCTGGAGCCAGGGGGGTCCCGTCTGCAGCATCACTTCTCTGACAGAAAACGCCATCTAATTTCCATCCTAAATATATTCATTCTGCCTTCAGTTAAAGCAGATATGCATATCAAATGAAATTACACATTGAAGCAAGGAATGTATTCCGTGCCAAATTCCATATCATCTTTGCATGTTTCCCTATTTCCCTGACATTAAAAGAGAGAGACATTTGCATAGGATCTTATTCTTGTTTGGAGAGCTACTAACTGCAGACAAAAGCAGTTAGAAAGTAGGCCATCTAACTGCTCTATACAATTGCCTATCACAAGCAAAACAGTCAGTATTTTAACTGTATTTAATTAATCCTCACAATGGCTTTATAGAGACAGGCAAGCTTATATCTATAACCTCCCTTCTGTGCGGAGAAAAACTGAGGCAACCAAGACCAGTGACTTGCTTAGTCGCAGAGAGAAGCCCTGCCTTCCCTCCTCGACCTCCTGCCTACCCACGGAGAGGCTGGTCCCACGGCAACTCCTCTTACTGCTGCGCAGGGGCCGCAAGTGTACGCTGCATAAAAAGGACAGAGCAGCACACCGGCAAAAGGGCAGCGGCTGCTGCCTGGGGCACCTCAGGGGCATCCAGGGCTATACGGGAAGTAAGAGGTCACTAGCAAGAAAATGAAGAAGAGGGCAGCATTTTGGACCCTGGTTTTGGGCTTTAGAAATGGTCAGGGCTGACCTCTCCTTAGTAAATGGATTAGCCATAATGCCTGAACTCACTCTCCCCTCAATGCATCTCACAAAGCCAGGATACCCGGAGAGATGGGACGCGGGGCTGTGCACAGTGTTGGCCATTCTGCTTTCCAAAAGCAAGGCATGGTTTTCCCAGTACCCTACTTACGTTGCTTCACAACCTGCAAAAGCCAATGTTGCTTTTCTAAAGCCTTTTACTTTCACCATCCTTAATAGTATTTACCCCCTTCGAAAGTTCGGACTCTATTTTCTCTCTTCTGTTTAGAAGGTTTCAGGAATAGCCATAGATTGCACCACAGATTGTTCATGCGTTTTAGTGACTCACAGCAGCTGACAGACGCGCCCTTGAAGCGATTATCCTCATTTTGGAGTATGTTTACTTTGGCTACTGCCTGACCTTCTTATTGCCCATGGAAATTCAGGGAATATCTGTGCACATCATCAACTACGTGTACCACCATGGAATGTCAAGAAAGTGACTGTGTTATTAATCGGCCCACAAGAACTATATTTAGGTTTCCAAGAAGGTGAAATGCTGTTCACACAAAAAGATACTGCATTAAACTGTTCACTAATAAATTTCTGATTAAGCCTAATCCTATTAGGCAACATGTGACTAGAAAGTTCTGAATTTAGTTAAATCTACACCTGCATACTTTTTCCAGACTGACTCATGCACAGTACTTTCCAAATGTCTTCCCATAGATATCACCTAGAGTTAAAATATCATTGTAACTGAAATTTTCATTGCCAGATATCAATATTATTAAGGAATCAGGCACTTAAACTGCGTATTACCTTCTTTCTAAAGCTCACTATTCAGATAATTTTTTAAAAGAATATTTTCATTTGGAAAAAACATTGTATTTTAATTGAATGAAACTCTACATAACTGTCCTGTGTTTCAATTCATCCTGTTATATGTGGTCTAAAGAGTTTCTGGCCTAATGCTGCTATGTGGGTTTTTGGTTGGCTGGTTTGTGTTGAATGCAGCCTAAAGCAAAACACTGCCGAGCTGCAATACACAAAGAAAGGGAAAGATAAAAAATTCTCTGTGTCTCTCTGTACTCACCTTATTTTCAGTGTTAATGGTGAAGACAGTGTCTCTTTGGTTCAGGAGTTTACAGGAATATGCAATGTTAACTGCTGTTTCCTGTTTGTCTCCTGTCAAGACCCAGATTTGTATCCCAGCTTCTCGCAGAGCCGCGATAGTGTCAGGCACTCCATCTTGCAGCCGATCTTCAATCCCTGTGGCTCCTGGGCAAACACAAAGAGAAGCAGTGAACTAGTTTTCTTTCATTTGGAAATCATGTTGCTATTTTCTTTTTTAAGAAAAGGTATTTGACTTCCCGTCGTGACCCTGAACTTATGAAGAGCTGAGCCAAGGTAGTGTCCAGCAAATGAACCCACAGGCAGAAGATCTGCCTTTGGATTAAGATCTGAATGTGTCAGCAATCAAGTTCTGGCTCTTCATTTTACTTGTTGCTAGAACAATGCATTTCATTTCTTCTTAATAATCCAAAATGGCAATGTAGTGGCAGAGGAACTACACCATATGCATTTTTAAAGTACTGTATTAAGTCCCATCAAAGTAACCAGAGAAAAGATGAACTTTGACTATTTCAATGTAACGCTATCCCTCTTGTCAAGTTAGATGCTTTGCCCGTCAAAGGGAGAAGAAATGGTACACTAAGTTTTCTTTTCTTAAAATGCGCAAACTTAGAAGCAGATGCCAACAGCCATCCTGATGGTAAATCACCATCCGAATGTTCCAATACTCCTCTTCTTATCTCTTCCACTAGAGGTCAGTTTGAAGATGCTGTAACTGTGATACATTAAAGATAGATATTGGTTTAAGCTAAAAGAACACTTTTTGTGAAATAAAGTATGAAAGCACACAGAGCCTTAGGAGTTGGCAAAGGTAACAGATTCTGACAAGATCTACAGTGTCTCTTATGTGCTTCTGCTTATGGCATTTACTGTTATTACTCTAATTTTTTAAATCACTGTAGAGGTTATGAGAAGCCATAATGCTAATAGCTGGCAATCAGAGAAATTCAGGAGAACAAATTATGGGCACGGACTGTATTCACAGAAAGATGACACTGAGACAACTCGGAAAATCAAAGCCTTAAAGAACAAAATGTTTGGAAACAAAATAGAGAAGAAAGCACTGAAGTGCTCTGTAATTTAATAGAATACTGTTGTTAGATATGATGGTGATGGATGATGCACAAGTGCCAATGAATGTAAGTTTTAACATTAAATACGCTTTTATAAAGTGCAGAAAGCAAACATGACAATGCAACAACAGCATGAATTCACTAACAAAAATGCTTATGTGTGACCAGCATTTTTAAGTTACCGTTTTTTATAATATAGTTTAATTTCCAAAACTCCCTTGGAATTTGTGCTTAAAACTGAAGTTAATTTATAGTATTTTACAGGTTTATCTAAGGACACACACATGATTGAATTATGGAAACTTCATTATCTACTGTGCCAGCTGAGCCACAGTAACAGCTGATGTACATGTTCTTTGCTCCTGGCACATGATAGTTTCAGTACACTTTTTCAAAGTTACTGCTGCTCAAAATGCACGAGAACTTGTTTAGACACTGTCATTGGACTGTATATCCTAGCCCTGAGATTTCCAAACCTCAGAGGAAGAGTTTTTGATATAAATTAGTATAAGCTGTTGTCTGTCTGATTGCCAAGAATATCACAGGAGAGCAAGTGATACTTCACGCAATGACAATTCTTATTTTTAGCTACCCAGCAAGGTGAGTTTGGTCTCCAGATGCTGCGCAGTCTCCATTAACAGCTCATCTCTGTTGTCAATTGCAGCTTCTGCCTCCCGACGAAAATTGGCCCATTTTTGAAAGTCATCTTCATTCAAGACCTGCATAACACAATTTAAACAGGGCTCATTTTAAATTTAAATAAGAGAAGAATGCCAACATTCTGGATCACAGAGGCTTAACTCCCAGCCAGGCTGGTAAAGTACTGTTTCGTCTTTAAAATAACACAAACTTTTCCAAAAGAAGGTTACAAGAACTAGTAGTAATGAGAAAAATAGACCTGCCTTCCTGTTTGTATAAATGGCCTACAGCTGAGACTGAAAAACACGACCTAGAGAAACTCTTGATCACACAGCCCTTAGCTGGCACTCTGAAATGGAACACAGTTTCTGAAGGTTGCTCCACATTTCTCCATAGCTTGAATATGACCTATTTGTTGCACACAGGCAACTTCTGTATTAAAGTATCAGACTAAGATGTACTAACCCAGGCTGAGGGCAAGATTTTTGAAAGCTGAATGCCAAGCAAAACAGAAGAAGGTTGGCTCCCCTGTGGACTTTTTATTTCTTGCTTGGAATCACTGTAGAGAAGGTCAGCGAGAGTTACCATAAGAGAAACAGAAATAAATGTTTTGAGGCTGACCAAAAATCCATCATTTGTTCACACTGAGGAAAAAGAGGAAAAAAAGACTGCAGAGCAATCAAACAGAGAGACAAAAAGATGGGTCGTATCTGGCTTGTTCTCTGAAGTAGAAAGAATTACAACCATTACATTTTTCTAATAGATCTATTGACAGGTACAGAGCAAAGCTGTAAACAATATTAGGTTAATGCCCTCCTACCTTCTTAGCTATACATAGAGTTCGCAGGCCATCACGGGCATAGTAGTCCAGATGCTTCTGTGTTTTTTCTTTTATTCTTTTCATTCTCTTCTCTGCACTAGTGTCAGCTGTGAAATGCAAGGAAAAAATTCCGTATTTTAAGCACAGATCATTTCAGACCTAATGGCCTAAGATTAAAAAAGAGTGGGCATTAGAGAAAACTGGATTCCAGTATAATAGCAATGCCTTTAAAAGCTCAAAAGTGTTGGCTGTGCATAAGCTGAAAGCTTGCTAAAGATCCTTGTTTCCTTTAAGATAACATTAGTTGGGTTTTCTTGTTTGTTTGTTTGTTAATGTTATAGCACTCTTGCTGACAAGCTGAGATACAATGGTCAGGCCCTTATGACAGTATTATTGCAGAGTACACAATCCACATGGGTTAGCACCGTCACCATCAGTGAATTTTAATTAGCCCATTCCATATTCTAAGCACTACTCAGGTTAAATAAATACCTCAGTTCTGCTCTGCAAGGATAGCAGTAGAAAAAGCTTATTCTTTTTTTTTATGTTTCTAATGCCTAGATATAATATTTCATGCAGAAAAGAGTACTTCTTGTGCTTCTTTATAGGGGACACAACAGAAATAGCTCATTGGCTAATTACCTTTGGCAGAGTCTTCCAGCAAGTCCATTATAACAGAGTCAGCTCCTTTTGTGTAGACAACAATCTCCTTGGTTAGAGGGTGTCTCACCACTACAGACATCCTTTTTCTTACTGAGTCAAATCCCAAAGTGTAGAGAATATCAAAAGTCAGGAGTGTGCCTTGTGGCAACCGTACCGTCACCTGTTCAGGAGTTCGGGACACTAAAGTGAAACTATATGCCTGGGCAGCATAGACAAGCGCTGCCTCATCTGGGCTCTCAGCCTCATAACAAAAGTCTGTTGGCAAAGGACTGTTAGTCACGGATTTAAAAACCTCATCCAAGGAAGCACTACCAATATCTGTTCTGCCCTCGCCCTGGAGTTCATCGCCTCTACCGCTGGCACAGCAGTTGTCGTCATTGTCACAGCAACCCAACGCAGCAAGATGCTCCTCGGTGTACTTTGCGCTGAAGCTAGCGCCTAGGTCTGAACTAGACTGAGATGATGAAAAAGACTGACTAAGGCTTGCTAACTTCAGCCGTTGAAACATCTGATGAATCTTCTCCAGGGTGATTCCTGAAGGTTTTATTGGTGGTGGGACTGTGACCTAGAAATACAAGAAAACCCATGGTTAAAAATAAGTAAATGTGAACTACAAGATACATTTCAAAACCTCAATATATTTTTCTGGATTTAAATCATGATAATTAGAAAAGCAACTCCCCCCCCCCCCCCCCCCCATTTAACTGTGTGTGGGAATTCAGTAGAGGAGTCATAGGTGAGTTGGCATCCAAATTTGATGGTGACTTGTATCTCTACCTGTCCTGGTTTGAGGTAAAACAGAACCAATTTTGGTCAGTAACTTCGCTTCTTAGCTGGGCCTCTCTAACAACTGAAATTAACAGCATATTGTGCAGACAATGTTCACTCTCTCAGAGTGATAAGACTTATGTTTATAGCTGATGCCCAGCCATGGTATGCAGAGAGGACCTTGCTTATACTTATTGCTATAACAACCAAGGCCAACCAACTTTGTTATTTGCCCCGTTGGAGGGTCGGAAACGGAAAAGCATAGTGGGGTCCCACCTGCAAGGAGGAGCGAACAGGACAGGTGACCCAAAACTGACCAACGAGGGTATTCCATCCCATCTGCCTCATGCTCAGTATAAAGGCTGAGGGATCGAAAGGTCAGCTCTCTCTTCCTGCAATGGCCGACGTCTGAGGAGGACTCTGTTCGTCTGCCTGAGATCCCGATCCTGAATGCAGATCCGGAATCCAGTTCCCGTCCGCCACTGAGTCCAGCCTGGGACTGCCCCAGTGCCAGCCGGTGTCGTGATTGTCATCTCGGGAGCTTGATACGGTTTTGTATATATTTCATTATATTTTTTTTTCTTATTTTATTATTAATATTTCATTAAAGTAGTTTAGTTCCTTCTAAACTCGTAAGTCTCTTTTTCCTCCTCTGCCCCTCTCTCTGAAGAGGGGTAGAGGAGAGCATCTGTCGGTCCCATCTGGGGTCCCCCAGGTCCCCAGTAGCCGATTTGGCCTAAACCACGACAGAAGCAGAGATGGAATCAAGCCCCTTATAGTTCTGTCAATGGCCTGGGAGATCAGAGAAAACCCAGTATGTTCAACATACTTCTTACAATATATATAATACAAAATTTAAAAGAAAAAGCGCAGATACTGCGGTAGCCATAGCTATTTATCTACATAAAAAGCCATGTTAGGAAGGGTTATACACAGGCAGGGAAATTAGATATTACACAAAAGGTAACAGAACTAGAGGAGAATTCCCAAACAAACTATTTTTTACCATTTCAGGTTTCATTGAACACTGCTTTACATTGTGAAATAGAAGCATAATCAATTTTCCTCATATACTTAAAGTTAGATTACCCTTTGTCTTGGCTCAGTAGCTGTGGAGACCAGGACTGTATTGCAGATGGCAAGGGCAAGAAAAAAGTCAGTAAAGGATGTGAAAGTCTTTGTATGTATAAAAGGAGAAAGATTTTCAGTCTGGAGTGCAGCTTCTCTCACTCGCCTCAGCAGCCGGCTATCGGGAGTCACATCCTTTTCCTGGAAAAGAAATTACTTAATGAGGATTATTCCCTTTTACCCTTGTCCTCAAGGAAGAACTATCCACTTGAGATCTTCTTGCCTCTTATTGAATTTACACCTAGAATCATATAAGGTAAATGTCTTTTGTACTTAACATCTAGGGAAAAAAGATACATTTCTAAAAGCGGCATAACTAGATAATTAGAAGGAAATGCATCTTGAAATAGAAGATGATTTCAGAATTTTACTTCTTTTGAGATCTACTAGAAATCAAGAATAGTCTATACTGTATCCTCCAACTTTGCAAGTGCTGACTACTGAATTAAAGGGCATTCTAGATGGAAGTGGACTTGGGATCTCTCATTTCAGCGTGGGAGCTGGTTGCTATTTCAACAGAGAATATGTTGTGCTTATGGCTTGGTTACAGCAATATCACCTTTTGTTTCCAGAGTCATTTTGCTTTGCACCCAGAAAGAGAAGCTGTCTCAAACTGTTCTTCCTCAGTTTTTACAATAAATAAATAAATACATACATACGTCATTGGTTCCTGAAATGTTACTGTAATTTTACTACCACACTCTTTCTAATCAAACCTAAATTTGCAAGCCAAACTACTTAACAATGTCACTTACCTACAATTTAATTTGATGTAGGGCTATGGGAGTATTACTTTTAATGGAAATTTCATGTTAGCAGAGTCTGGTTTGGATTTAATTCAGGGCCATATTTAACAACAGCTTCCAAGTTTAAAAGACACCTTCCTGTGAGCCAACACTTTTGGATGCCTTCTTTAAGGAACTGCCAAAGTGATTTAGCTGCTTTCTAGTTCATCTCAGCTATTACCCTCTCCTTCTTCAACCTGGCACAGTTTTCCTAAGCTCCCTAAATATGCAACAGAAGTCAACCAGCCACCTTCACGGCTGTGTTGTGCAGAGCTGAATATGTTGCATTGTAATTCCTGTTTGCTAAAGTGAATGGCTGTTCTTAAATCATCCTAGTAATTGCCAATAAATCTACTGCTCATTTTGCAGCACAGAGCCCAAGGGAAATGCTAAGATGGAACAAAGTTTTGCCCTTTCTTTGCTGCAGGAGGCGCTGGTTCCTCTGGATCTGTGTTTTCATGCTTTTTCGTTTCACGTATGGGAAAATGTTTTAAATATAGATGCGGTCCTTTCTCTAGCAAACAGATACATACTGAGGATAAGTCTGATTGTTTAGTTATCATCTTGGGTCTCTTAAAAGGAATCAGAGGCTGATAAGTTAAAGCTGTCATTCTTTAGAAACCCTTTCACAATATGGTACTGCAGCAGACAGTTACTGTGGGTAACGGTGTGTCTGTGGCCTATACTCTGCTCGCTCCGGAGAGCTATCCCAAATAGCTTAGCTGGACAATTCCAATGAAGAACACGTGTGCAGACACAACTCTCCAAACAGTTATGGTGGGAATTATATTAAGTTTGAAACATGAATGATTAGAAAATAATTGACTCTCTGCCCAGCTAGTCATATAATTTCCTCATGCATTGCTACAATTAGAATGAACTTCATGAACCACAAATTAGTACACATAGATCTCAGTCTCTCCTATCCATCATCATCCTACACAATTTATTTTGGATCTATATCCTCAATACCTGCCTCTAGTTCATGCCAAAAATGACAATGCACTTGTAGGTATTCCACTTCAGTAGAAACTTTCTGAACTCAAAATTTTTCTCTGGAAAAATATAAAATTGTCTGGTCAATTATGGCCTCAGAGACAGGTGGTTTTTTTTAAAATAATATAAAAATCAATATTTATCAGAAAAGTTGTTCCCATTTTCTTTTTCACATTCAGTCAAAACAGGGCTGACCTAAATTTCCAGATTTATGGAACTTCAGGAGATAAAAATTTAGACAAACAAGTCCGTTCATTGACCAGCCTGAACATATATAAAAACAAAAAAAGAAACAAAAGAAAATGAAATAAAACAGCACTAATGATGATGATCAGTTAAATGTACCATCTTTGTAATGTTACCAATTTTGTTAGTGAAAATGCTGATGTTATAAAATGGCTAGTGCCATTCAGTTTTTAAGATTTCCTCATTAATTTGATAGCATTTCTTCTACTTGATGGCACTAAAACCTGATGACAATAGGACAATTGAAATCCTCATGAAGTGCTTCTAATAGCAAGGCAATATTTATTGGAATGATTATATCTAGAAGGAAATGTGCTGTCACGTCTTAATTCATAAGAACACCTAAAGGTAGACAGAGTAAATGTTAATGCTCTGTCTTGTTCCAAATTTGCTTATAATTTTATATATTTCCTACTCTTTTGAAGTTCCCTGAAGTCCTTTTGTCAAACATAGCTCCACTGTTTTATAATACATTATTTTATTTTTCCCTCTGAGAAGTTGCAGCAGCCACAAGGAACCAACGTAAGAAAGTATACTGGCATTGTCTCCTTTTGAGGTACCCAAAGAAACCAGTAAGTTGGCCAATGCCACCTTTTAGGTTCTAAAATGAGATGGTGTCGTCTAGTTGGGCTGAAGGCTGTCTCTCCAGAGGACTAGACAGGCAGGATGAAAATCAGTTTCTGTTTTCACTGGAGGTATGAAAGAACAGGTAAGTCTGTTCTTTTTCCAATTCCATTAGATATGGACATGTCCATGAGCAGTGGACCTACCAGGACTGCAGTAAGGCCTTTGGCCCTTTCGCCTGTAAAATCTCATAGACAAGCTGTTGATGTATGGGCTGGAGAAGCAGGCAGTGAGGTGGACTGAAAACTGGCTGAATGGCCAGGCCAAGAGGGTGGTGATCAGCAGTGCAAAGTCCAGTTGGAGGCTAGAGACTAGCAGTGTACCCCAGGGATCAATACTGGGTCCAGTCCTGTTTAACACGGGAAGAGTGGGTGATACACCAGAGGGTCATGCTGCCATCCAGAGGGACCTCAACAGACTGGAGAAATGGGCTGACAGGAACTCCCTGAAATTCAACAAGGAGAGGTACGACATCCTGCACTTGGGAAGGAACAACGCCAGGCACCAATATATGCTGGGGGCCACCCAGCTTGAAAGCAGCTTGGAAGAAAAGAACCTGGGGTTCCTGGTAGACACAGAGTTGAACATAAGCCAGCAGGGTGCCCTTGCAGCAAAGACAGCTAATGGTATCCTGGGCTGCATTAGACAAAGTACCATGAGCAGGTCAACGGAGGTGATCCTACCCCTCTACTCAGCACTAATGAGACTGCACCTGGAGCACTGTGTCCAGTTCTGGGTTCCCCAGTACAAGACAGACATGGACATGCTGGAAAGAGTCCAATGAAGGGCCATGAACATGATTAAGGGACTGGAGCATCTCTTATATGAGGAAAGGTTGACAGAGCCACAACTGTTTAGCTCAGAGAAGGCTGAGGGAGAATCTTAATCTATATAAATACCCGAATGGAGGTGCAAAAAGGATGGAGCCAAACTCTTTCAATGTTACCCAGTGACAGGACAAGAGGCAATGGGCACAAACTGAAACACAGGAGGTTCCATCTGAACATCAGGAAACACTTTTTTACTGTGAGGGTAACAGAACACTGGCACAGATTACCCAGAGATGTTGTGGAGCCAGCTTCCTTGGAGATATTAAAAAGCTGTCTGGACGTGGTCCTGGGTAACTGGCTGTAGGTGAGCAGGGGGCTTGGACCAGATGACTTTCAGAGATCCCTTCCCACCTCAACCATTCTGTGCTTCTGTGATGTCTGTCTCCCTTTCTCATAATCATAGATGTTTATGAAATGAATAAATCAGTCACTATATTTATCCTGGGAGATTTCTGACATAAAGACTACACTGTTCTTCTTTCCTTTCCATTCCACATAAAACCCAAGACATACACAGACATCACACATTTTTATGGTAATGTATCAAGAGAAACACTATAGACTTGGCAGTAATTCTCAACTATAAGTTTTTGGAATAGCTTGAATTTGTAATCAAACAGATCTGTTCAGCTCAGCCTCTACTTTTCCAAGGGTAAGTGTTAATAGGTAGATCTCTATCTCTTTGTATTTATGTTTAATAAGAGTAGCAAGAGGTATAATTGCTGACAATAAGCTAGGAATTTGCTTTTCCATTGTCCAAGACCTGGTCAAGCTCCATCCCACCAAACAGACTTTGCCACTGCATTTTTGGAAGCTGTAACTGGATGTAGGATTCATCATGTCTGAGGTACTCCATAAATTGTATGTAAGGAGGCTCCATAAAAGCCCATGGATCATGAAGACTATGGCAAAAGTATTGGAAGGGGCAAAACAAGAGGGTAAGTCCTAGGAGTTAGGCCCTGCTTCATAACTACGTTACTTTAACTCCAGAAAAGACAAGCAATGCTATTTAGTTATTCTTCTAGGATCTGCAGGCTGCAGTTTAATTAACTTTATCGAATGCCATGAAAAACCCATCATCCTCATCTCTATCTCAGACATGCACTGAGAGGAACATTAATTGATAAGAGCTTCTCGGATTTCAGCAAAACATCAAAACTTGTCAAGCAGAGAACATTCTCACAAACAGTCAGGCTGAAATACATTCGGTAGCTGCAGAGCTTTCTAATTGCAGAACTGCTCAGAATACTGAGACAAAGTTCAAACACGCTGATTTGCGGGCACAATCAATTACCACCGTACCACTGCATTTTTACAATGCACTTAAAATACCATATGCAACCTGCTTATCACTGATTCATGTAAGGCTGATTGAGAGTAAGTAAATTTTGTGATCACTCCATAGATAATTCTCCTTTAAAAACTGTTCACATATAAATTTGACATTTGTAAATTATTATCTTTTGTTTGGCACAGTTACTTTCCAATTAAACTCTTTACATTTTGTAGGATACTGTTATGTTAACGGCCCTCTTGCTTTGAAATGCTTTTCTTGGCAACAGTTCTGACATGCAGGTGCTCATAGCAGATGCTGTGTTAACCCTTACCCAAAAACCACTGTGTCTTCTCAGCAGTACAAAGTTCTTCAATTTTACTGTTACCTGAGGCTACCAGTTTTCATGAATAGTTTCATGTGGCTTCCACATCAACCCTTTGAAACTTGACATTTATTAAGAAAAAAGCCAACAACAACAAATTGTACAATGCCAGCTACTGGCCTTTGGACTTTATGTTGTTTATTATGTAAAGCAGTTTTTTTTCCTCTTGCATTTTGTTGGTCTGAAGAAGCTGAATCTCACAGTTTTGTAGTGAGGATTGTGGTGACAATCACTGACTGCCACTGAATACTTCAATACTTTTATTTTAACGGAGCCATTTATCCAGAAGAGCTCTGCAAGCCTTAATCAAGTCAAATAGCAATCTTTGTGTCTTCAGTCACACATTGTTGAAAGATGGATTTTTCTCAAGAAACTTTGACTACTGAGATACATTCATCCCCATGATACTATCCGTATAACTGGAGTACTCAAGTTGCTCCAGATTTGTAGCAAAGTACAAATGCATCAGACAAGGTGATATAAATTCCAAAGGGCAGGAACCGGAAAGACACAGAAAATGTTACTATCCCCATTTTATTAATAAGGAATGGCTGGGCTGGTAAAGAAAGATACTACTTTGCATCATTTGAAGGACATCAACGTACAGGACAGCCTCTGGAAAATACCTAAGTGTCTCCATTTTTACTACATCTTCATATTTGTCACAGAAGTTAAACAATTTATCCACGTAGAAAGACACCTATTAGCAGCTAAGGCTGGTTATTCCATGACAGCAGCTTAATCTTCCTCTACAAAGGAGATGTTTGATACTACTTCCTCGGATTTTGCTTTTACAGTGGAAAAAAAAAATAACATGGTAGTTTATTTATAGAAGAAAGCGAAGAGGCATGGCAGTAAAAAACACCATTGGGGAAATATATTGGCAAGAAATTCCTTTATCACACTTCAAAAGCCATGACCTGTGGGTTCTCAACATCCCATGAGGTCTGGGCTGGAAAACGCTAGGATAACAACTGACAACCCCTTATTCCAAGAGCAGGAAGAGTACTGGCTGATATCCACTACATGACAGAGGAACTGAATAAGGCAAGTAGGATCTTATAATGCACTTAAACTACTTTGCCAAGAAGAACAACTGCAGAAAATAAAGTTCTCAGAATTCTGTATTTATTGCATTTTTTTAAAAAAGTACCAAGATTTGGAAGAGTTTTCCAGACATTTAATTTTAATTGGAATTCTAATTTTTAAAGTGTTTGACCTTCTCCTAGAGTCCATAAAAGCCTTTTCTGAGATATCTTTTAAAAAACTTCAGAGGAGAAAAGAATAGCCAGATTTTAATTACGTTGTGTTAGATTTTGGGAAGTTGCATAGGTAAAATTCAGCCAAGTTTAAGATTTTCCTAGAATTGCAATGAAAACATGTACTTCCAAGTCAGCACTTGAGGTGAGGCAGAGGCCACCTAACTACTGAAGGGGGACAAGGCTCTTCAGCATCTTGCCGAGTTCAACATCTTGCAGGGTTTAAGACCTTACTCTGATAAGCCCTTTTTGGCTTAATTTATATTATCTTCATGAGAAGTGCTGCTTTTTTTTTTTTTTTTTTTTTTTCCCTTGAAAAATGCAACACTTACCTTTTGACACACTAACAAACTCCCAGAACTGCCCTGGAGAGTGCCGTGTGGCCATTGTGCACGCACAGTGCAGGCGTGGCTGAACTTTAACAGAGATACGTTGCAGTGGTAGTAGCAGAAGTAGTTGGTGGCTTTCTGAGCTATGTTCAAACTCAGACTTTGAACCCATACCCTCTTCCCGACCATCATCTCCCAGGACGACCTGTCCCTCCTGTTTCTGCAAAGCCAAGCCCCAGACTCACGCACCCAGATGCTCTTGCACAATCCCAACCCACTTTTCCCACCTCACTTTTCCTGGTATTTTAGTGTACCGGAATAGTACAAAAAGCTCATTCCCCTTTGTGCAAAGTATGTCTTGCTGTTATGAACCACAGCCTCAATCCTTGGACCCCAAAGTCATGTCTCCTCCTCCTATCAAGCAACCATCACAAAAAATCACCATGTACCCCTACTCTTCTGCTGCAGTCTTTGCTACAAGGACCCAGATTTGCAAACCCTCACCTCACTCTCCCCTGACTGCAGCCTGCACGCTCTAAGCATGGACCCCAATGCTTTGTCTCCCCTTTTCCTCTTTTAGCTCCACCAGGGCTCGGATTTCCCCTGTCCACCTGTTGGCTCCCCATTACAAAATGCAACAGAAAAGAGAACTCCTTAAAATGTGTTAGCTCAGTCTGCTCGTACTCACAATGGTACTGCTGAACGCCACTTGAGACTGGTTGCTGTCACGACGACCGAGTGACCTGTTCCTTGTATGCCCCTGAAAATGAGCTCTAGCACTCTGGCACCTCCTTAAAGGTCTCATGGTCCTCTGCTTGTAAGTGGCTGGTCTCTCAATATTCATGGGAGGAAGAGTGAAGTGTTGAAGTTTTGCAAAGTCGTCATCATCTAAATCCAACTCTTTGTGGGTTTCCAGACGCCTGGCTGTAAAAAGGGGAAACGAAACCTCACCTCTTATTCTGCTCTTTGCATTGCTCAGGAGGAATTCCTTACTTGGTTAAAAATAAACGAAACAAACTAACCCAAAGCCAAAACATCTCAAAAGCCAGCACCAGAAAAACTTCACTATCAACTTCAGTTTCTGGCAACTCCCACTTTCCGATGTTTATTATTGCAAGAAAACAAAAATGTGTTTTCAAAGCGATCAGTCACTTTTATGGACGTCTGCTAATGCTCCGTCTCTTTAGCTGCATTTTGCAGTTGACTGGAACAGGAGAGCGAAACATAGTAATTCACAAATTTGCTAATGTTTTCAGTCGCAGAGCACAAACTTCTTTTTGGCAACTGCTTGCCAGCTTAATAAAATCCTTCTCGCTCTGTAGAGAGAGAAAGTAGTGACCAAGAATGGGTCTGAGTCAAAACCCCAAATTCAGAGCACCGAATGCCAAGAGAGTTCAGATACGGACTGCAGCGAGGGTTGACTCAAGAAAATGCGTTAGCTGTACCTTTCATATCACACAGAAGACTATGTTAATTACTTTTGGGCCCACTGAGTTTAATTACTAACTAATCTCAGTTTGTGAGCTTATAAAAGGTTGGCTAGCATTCATGTAGAAATGAAAGAGAAAATGTTCTCTTTGCACTCTCAAGTGGGTACCTGAAAGCAGGGCAAAGCCTGAGATGCCTGCAGAGGGAACTGGAAAACCTTTCCCATCTGACTTCTGAATCATTTAAAACACCTTCACTTTGGTGAATCTCCATAACAGGAGTCCCTCACAAGATGGAGACAAATCCACAAAGGTCTATGTTCAGTCAGAGAGCTCAGTAGGTTAAAAATTAATATTTAAATTAATAATATTGAGTTGCTCAGGGAGAAAAGCAAGTATCAAAAAAAGAGTGTCTCACCATTTTCCTTATGTGAAAACTCAACTCCATCGACAGTACAGCGTCGGAATACCATTTTGTTTTCTGTTAGTGTCCCGGTTTTGTCTGAGAAGATATACTGGATTTGTCCAAGATCTTCAGTAATGTTTAGGGCACGGCACTGTATAGGCAAATCTGCTTCTTCATCATACAGGTCAATGTCATTGTGAATTAAGAAGACTTGGCCCAACTTGACTAACTCAATGGACACATAAAGAGAAATGGGGATTAAAACCTGAAAGAGAGTTTAAATTCTCCGTGAGGGGTGAGACAAGTCTTACTGCTTTCCGTCAGCAATGTCCTGACAGCAATCCCTGGGACAGGTATACTAACAATTTTCAAAGAAACAGTTCTTCCTAGAGATGTGTTGTAGGGCTGAATAATAATAGTTCAGGGAGGAAAAAAAACATGCACATAACAGCCATGGGATAAACAGGGACAATAAGTGACAAATTTAAGACAAATTTCCTAGAATACCAAATGCAAAGACAGGTCTTTCAGAAAATGCTCTTACAAAGCACATTTTCTGGACTGAGAAGCATGCTTGCTCTTACCCTCCTGAAAGTCTGAAAGGATTCACTAGCACAGACTAACTCTTAACGTAAAAAAAAATTCACAAGCATCATGGTTTAACCCCAGCCGGCACCTAGGACCATGCAGCCATTCAGTAGTGAGAAGAGGGAGAAAATGGAGGGGGTAAAAAGGAAAAAAAAAAACAATCCCCAAACCCAAAAAACTCGTGAGTTGAGATATAAACAGTTTAAAAGACCAGTAATGAAAGAGAAAAAAAAATAATAATGGTAAAAGAATATACAAAATAAAGTGATGCAACACAAGTCGCTCTCGCCACCTGATGATCAGTTGCCCAGCCCATCCTGAGCAGTGATCACAGATTTCTGCCCTGCCCAACCCCCATTTATATACTGAGCATGACATCTACGGTAAGGAGGATTCCTTTGGCCAGCTTGTCCTGTCTATGCTCCCTCTCAGCTTTAATGAGAAGCTGAAAAAGTGTTTGACTTAGTGTAAACATTACTTAGCAACAACTAAACCAATATGTGTTATCAACATTATTCTCCTACTAAATCCAAAACACAGCAGCTACTGGGAACAAAATTAACTCTATCCCAGCTGAAACCAGGACAACAAACAATTACTTTGCATGCAACAATTCCAGCCCACTAGCTTCCCTGCCCTGAAATAATAATGAATTCTTAAGATGCACAAATATTCTGTTTTCAGTAATGAAGAATAATCCCCCAAGGAACCTCTGAGCAGCCCTGAAAGTTATCTTCACATTTCATTCCTATTAAAGAAATTCTGTCCACTTAAACCTCAGCTGTTATATCAAGAAATCTGAAAAGTAAATGTGATTTTTTCCCCCCATCCTGTAAAATGTTCTCTCCCAATTAGGCTTAATCAGACTCAGATATAAAAGCATCCTACTTCTCATTTAGCTTCTTCCCCAAACCAGCTGAACCATACCTAGTTATTATTCCCCATTGGCAAAACCGACAATTTTTGTTTCACTGTTTTCCTGAGATACTAAGTGGTATTCTTATTTTGGAATTCTGGCCACAGGCAGGAAAAAAAAAAGAGCTGACATTTGGTTGTAAACATCCTCTTTATTGCCTATGCTAGAGATTCTGAAGTTATTTAAAGATATAATACACATCCTTCCTATCTATACCCTTGTGGGGTTTCAAGAGCAAAAAAGAAAAATCTGCAGTTAGAAAGAAAAAAAAAAAAACGACACATTATTTCACACTTGGATGATCTGAAACACTCCTAGCAATATTTTCAAATAGGATTAAGAAGGTACTGCACAGCTATTAGTTGATATTAATTGTTCATTAGTTATTATACTCGGTTTTGAATAGCTTCTTCCTTGGAGGTAACAGAGAGGTTTTTGTCTTTTACCTGCAACAGGATTATCATTGTCAAAAACATGTAGAAACCGGCAAGAACTGGAGACAGAAAACTGCCATTCGCATCTGGGACGTCATAAGGCGGATGCTCTGAGAAGTTTCCAGTCCAAATGCCATGCCCTATAGGAATGATATACAATATTGAAATGCAGCAAGCAGTAAGGTGATTGACAAAGCTTCTGAAATTTACAGATATGGACTGCTATGATAATTAAAAAGAAAGAACATTTCCAAAGCAACAGTCCCCAAGCAATGCTGTAAATCTGTTGGAGAATGCAAAGTATGTGCAGCGCTCTGTAGCACATGCATATAATTGATATGCTACTAAGAAATGAGCAGTCATGGATATTTTCATTCACCTCTCCTTCAGCAGGTGTCCCCCAGGGCTTTTAGGTCTGCACAGACCTTTCCTCATTCTACATCTTTCTGTTAGAGGACTCCATCTCTACTGCCTATCTTTAAAAATCCTCAGTGTTGAATACTCCCATTCCTTTTCCTAATGGAAAGAAACCTTATAACCTTTATATAGACAATCTTTCCTATCCTTCCTGACTGTTCCTAATTTCAACCTGTCTTTGTTAGAGTTGACAAACCCCCTATAATTCAGTCTGGGCAGCTCATTTTCACATTCCCTTCAATTAAGTCATACCCCAAAACTGCTTCTTCCCCTGTTTCTTAAATATCAGTAGATGTCATTGCACTACTACAACAAAGCCTCCGTTTCAGGACTTACCAACATCCCATCACAATGACTTCACCACCTTTCGTACTGCTCTTACTGAAATACACTTTGCTCAAGGATGTTACTAAAATTTACAGCACCAGAATCTTCACACAGAGCTAGGACAAACAACTCGGTTTCCCTCATTGCATCATTGTTCCAGATGTCAAAAACCTCTATTAGTCCCCTTTGCATACCCAGCTCTGATAAAACTTCTACTAGCACCAGTTAAGCAAGCAGTTGCTTTGCAGCGCCTGCCTACTAAAATGCTGTCAAAGGAATTCAAATTATTCCAGCAATACTTTCCAGCTGCTAGAGACCACGATCACATCTGAGCAAGGACAACTATGCTCTACAAGCCACTTCTTAGCCCAATTTTTCACTGTGTGCAAGAAAAATCCTAATAACTGATCCACCAGTGATATTTCTTCCTAGAAGTCTACATTCAGATGAGGTTGCAAAGCAAGAGTTCGTGGTAGAGCTATGGGATATTTTAAATGGATGAAAGCTAACAGACTTGTTACTGTTTTACATGTTTCACTTAAACTATAAACATTTTATTTTTATTTTTTTTTAAACCTGAGCATATAAATTGTTTTTTTTTTAAATGTTTTTTTTTTTTTCATCTGAGACCATTTAAACCTTAAATTAAAGGACTTTGTTACTCAAGGGCTCCTACACACCAGACAAAGACAAGTCTCTAAATCTACATGACAGCAGCCAAGGAACACTCTCTCTCTCTCATGCAGAGCTCAGTTGTCAAAGCGAAATCCCGTTTCTGTGCCAAAAAAGCCCACTGCAACGTGAAGCAGTAAAATTTAAAAAGCGATTAAGGCTGTTCAATTGTTCGTCTTTTTTGGATGGCCCTTACTTCTAATGGTATTACACTGATGACTGGTTGGTGTGTGACAGCACGTGACTCCAGGGCGGGTTTGGGAAGACTTGTCAGGGCCACATGATTTGACTTTGTCGCTACAAAATGAATGCAGCACAGTAGCACTAAGCAAGTTATCACCAAGATGGAATCGAGTAAAAAGGAAAGGGGCTTTGAACATAAAGCGCTCACAGGAACCTCTGTTATCTCTTTAAAGCAGTGACCCATTCAAAAAGTCAGTGGGCTTAAAACTTGGCCCTTTCCTCAGGATTATGAGATCCTGTTAATCCTGACCTGCCTGGGACAGATTGCGATCAGAGCCGGAAGGCAAGCAGGTGCTTACATGCAGTGAAGATGACGTGTTTGAGATTAGCAATCTAGTAAACTCCAGTCAGCTAAGCCCAGTTCCTGTATTCCAGTGTGCTCGCTTGCAGGGATCCCAGAAAAATGCAGGCTCTTCCTGCCTGAACAATTAATCTGTCTCGCTGCTGTAGAGAAGGAAGGTAGCTGTGGAGACTAAACTGGATGAATTTGTCATGTGCAGCTCATGGGTTGTAAACTGGGTAGCTTGGCTAACATCACTCCTGAACATATTAGGGGAAAGTGTTGCTGAAACGAAGGTAAAGCTACATCATTTTACTTTTGTTGTTATACGCAAGGAACAAACATCCACTCAGGAAACAGATCTCAGTTGGCAAGTACCGATTCCTATAATGCATTAACTCAATGGCTTTCACTTGCTTGCTTTACACATATTTTACCACAGTGGTTTTACCACAACATTTTACCACAGAAATGTTTATAGCCATGGCTGAATTTTGTTCCATCTGAATTGCTCAGATTTGCCATTTTAACTTGTCTATTGGAAAGACCAAGAAGCATAAAGACCCCACGAGCTTTCAGCTCTAGATCTGATCTCACTCATGTCTATAAGATCGTTTTCAATCCCCGTTTAGAAAAAAGCAATGAAACAGAAGATTTTCGTCAGTGCTTCATACCTACAGCTCCAACAAGACACATCACAAACAGGAGTCCCACACATAAGAAAATATCTGTATTCATCCGTCGCTCTATCTTGCTGCGCTTGTAACGAGGACCACTGTTATTTAGCATGGCCTTGGTTTCATGACCTTCAAAACAGAAATGAATATAATCAATTTTATGTAATATTTTGTAGTTTGGATCATTTTTTTGAAGTATTTCTCTAACAAAATGAGAGCAGGATGCTCATGACACGTTAATTTGACTCTAGTTTGATTCAGTAGTTTTATTGCACATCTCATTTGACTGAATAGCATAATATATCTGAGACTAAATCCAGAGCTTCACAAAAGACCTCCATTACAATACAGATTTCAGCTGTGATATACGTTTTACTTTCCCAAAGACAGCAGATTCAGTAGGATAACAAGGTTTATATAAATATTTCAATACCAACTCTCCTTGCAAATAAAAGGAAAAAGAACAATAATATTACATTTTTTGTATTTTACAAACAACTTGATTAGGTCCTATACAGATTCTACACATGAATATTTTTCAGCAGCTATTTAAAAGCTGCTATACACATTTCCTGTATTAACTTAAATAAAATCCAACATGTCAGACCCAGCAGTGAAAGACACTAATGTTATTTAGGTTTTCGCCATGTGGTTGTAAAGTGCTAACAAAACAGTAGGACAATAAATTAAATTAAAAATTAAATAATTAAATTAAAAAAAACCAAACCAAACAATCCCTAAAACTTCCTGAATTAGTATTGAGCTACTATATTTGCAATGGGAAAAGAGGAGTGCTGTAAGAAGCCAAGAAGCAGAAATTGCTTTTTCTATTCTATTAATATTATCTAAACTGTGGGTCCACAGTTGGGTACCTGGATACCATCTGTTGCTATATTAAACGTATCTTTTATGTTTATTTCTACAGTCCTTTACCGTGAAAATACAGACCCTGCAGACCTGTATTTAGTTTTCATATGTACGTGCATGATGTGTGTGAGAGGGACTATTTTCCAAGCTACCTTTTGGCTTTCTCTAGGGAAGTGATTTAACCTGCAAGTTAGGTGTGATTCAATCATGCCTGCTGGATTCTTTCCAGGCTTACATCAAAGATTATTAATTGAGGCAGAGAGCAAGAGAGAAAATTACTCTCCAGCCTTATGTTCAGGACATTCACTCAAGAGCTGGGACTCTTGTCTTCCTGCTCCAATGAATATGTAATTATTTACACAACCTGGAGCTATGTCGGTGGGACCAGCTTATACCACCAATGCTCCTTCCTTTCCAGCTCATGTCTATGCACATACCCACTCATTCCATGCCGTCAGGGTACAACTTGTGAAGCGGGAGATGTATGCTCACTCCCATACAGGCAGAACTGAGAACAAACCCAAGTCTTCCCTTCGGTGAACAAACGCTCTAACCACTGAACTCCACAGAAGAGGAGGGTACTGCTGCCTGCACTTCTGTTCCTCCAGCAGCTGTCGGAATCTCGTTCCTCACTTTTCTTTTATGTCAGGCTTAATGGAAAGTTTTGTGTTGAAAACAAAACAAGACAAAAACCTCTAATACCTCCCAGAAAACCCTCAAGGAAACATTGATGGATTTATTTCAGGAAGAAAATGGGAAGATATTTCTTTCTAAATATCAGCTCTATCATTCTTTCCACTTCAGCAGACCAACAGGAAAAGGATACATCTGTAATACAGATATCACCTTGCAAGAAACAGAATATTAGAAATACGAGGAATGAACTACTTTGTTCTCCTCTAATCCTTACAGTTTCATATGCTGTGCAACACAGCACCTCACCTACCACCCCACTAGTACCTCATCTCTCTATTTGTGGAGGCTGATGGGCTTGTCTAAAACTGCATTCCAGTACTTTATTATTTGAAAAGCACATAATTCTTGCTGCTGTCCCTAACACAATGAGAAAACTATGCTGGCTGTTGTTCTGTAATGAGGTTTTTGTGCATTAGCGCTATTGCTTTGTGTAGAACCATTTGGGTAGCCATGAAAAGTATAACCATATTTGTGTTAGATGAGAACTACACAGGCTAAACAATCACATTAAGTGATGGCTCTACTCTTCACAAAGACTTCCATTAGAAAGTAAGTTTGAGGAGTAATAGAGTTATAAAAAAGGAGAATGTGCCATCTTATAATGTTACTGATCTTGATTGTTCAGAAAAGGTCACAGACCATGATTAAAAGCCAGAGTATAATCAATGTCAAAGAACCCTAGAAATGAAGTTGGTACTGGCTCAAGTGAGTCTAATTTTAGAAGAAAAAGAATAAACTTTTATACTGACATTAACAATAAGATGACAGTTGGAAATTGAGTTGAAGACTTACTCAGATCAAAGACACTGTATCTTGAAATTACTTTAGAACTCCAACCTTTGCTACTAGCAGCTTAAGCAACATTAACAGACATCCACATTAGGATTTCTACTGGTGGTCAAAGGAATGCACTGGGAAATGACTAAAGATAAGAAAAATAGGCATCCTAACAGGAGAAGGGAAGACAAGTTTTTCCAATTCTATAGAGAATGATTCCTACAGAGATTTTTGTACAGTAGTTATTTCCAAAAAAAAAGGGTGATGGGTTTGGCTCTGTCTCTCCTCCTCTGTATGGTAGGCACCATCCTCACATGTGGTGTTCAGAGAGACAGACAAAGAAAGACTCACAAAGTGAAAGCTACTTTGGAAACATATGGGAGCTATAGTCATTTAAAGACGACTTCTGCAGTAGTGAAATAAAATGTCCAGTCATCAGGTAAAATAATCTGGATGGTGGAGATTAATCTGAGCTAAACGATGCTTACGAAGATGGTGATTTTTATTTTCTCTTAGGTGGCTCTGCCTTGAATTCCCTGCTGCTGATTAGACATAAAACAGGTGACATAACTCTACTGGAAAGATAAAAATAACCAATAATGGGATTAATTGTTGTGTTTAAGTTGACTTTTATTTAATCTACAAACAAAGAGGGCAGCTGATACTCTGTTTCTGGAGCAGAAGAGGGCCCAGCTGGCAAAGCCGATGATAAATCATGTTCACTGAATAAAAGCAGTGGCAACACTCCAAAGGTAAAAAAAGATGCTGAGAAAAAGATGAGCTGACCCACCACCGAACCTGGCACCGCTGCATTTGATCTGGGTGCTGACACTGTCTTGCTTGGTTCATGTCTCTACTGCATGAAATTCATGGTTGCATGGACACACTATGTCTATGTCAGCAAAAACCTGTGCTGCTGCCGCCTCTTCTGTCACCTCCAGCTGCTGTTCTCGCTGCCTCCTGTGTGCTGGCACTGCCACAGGCACAGCTTGGCTTTGTGATGATTTTTTTTTTTCTTCTGGGTAGATCTTCAGCTCCATCAGTTTCTGCCCTGAGGAGCCAGTGAAACCTCCCTTAGGGCAGCTGTGTAGACTTTATGCCAGATGGAATTAGTATTATAATCAGAGCTGCAGAGCTGAGAGTTAAACTCACCTTAGCATTTTTTTTTACTTGTCTGGATATTTTTGCAAGATATTACAAAGATAGCAAGATATTTGACATACACGAGAATACTGTCACTTGTCAGAGACCCAGTGCAGGACTCTGGGCTTTGGAGACAGATGAGTAATACCTTTACTTCAAAAACTTACGTAATTTTCCCATGCACTACCAGTTCTTAAAACAAAATGTCAAACTGTGGTGCAATTATTAGACTATACATATTTACTTAAGGATATTTACAGGGAAATTCTATGTTTAGCTAGATAGAAAGTACATCTTACCTGCATATATAACAATTCCTACTGCAGCCTCAGTATTTCTGATTGTACATCCACGAAGCAAGAGGCTTTCAATGTTAAAACCAATCCGTTCATGATTTGGCTGCTCCCTAGAAGAAAGAAAATAAAGTAATGCCTTTTTCTGCTCTATTATAGTGTTAAACAAAATTTTTGTGTTCACGTCTGTTTCAAGTTGAAATTGAGGAACTGTGAAGGCCCTATTTTGCTTGTATTTCACTCAGCTTCAATAAAGAGCCCAGTAACAAGTTATAGAGAAGTCCAAGTATCTCTTTTAAAGACCACTTGCATGGTGTGTGTATCACGATGACAATACAAAACAAGTTTGGCTTTCACTTGGTATCTTATCTGGCAGATTCGGTATCTCATAAATGAAGCCAAGATACATTATATGACTTCATTCAGATGAAATTCTTTTAGAAAGCTGAGGAGGGTTTGCCTGCTGATAGAGGTTCAGATGAACACATCTGCACCCTGCAAGAGCCTCTGTCTCTCTGTCAGCCACCAAAGGGCTTCTCATCTTTGTGAACCTCAGTTCGCTTGAACGGTCTCTAGGGCTGAGGCTCTCTTCCTCACTCTCACACTGGATGGAAAACTTTTCACGCTGGCTGAAGATGTCCTGTCACACAGCAGATTCTTCTGCTAGCAGAACAGGCCAATGAAAACTTAATGGAAATTATAAGGTCAGTGCTCCATCAGACAGGCAATTTGTTGCTTGCATCTGAAAATGAAAGCATAAAACTACTTTTGCGCACAAGTTTTATTACATACTCTGGTAGGCTCCTCCTGAGATCTTTACCAAAGCTGAGATTTTTGACTTCAGTCACTCCATCTGGTTTTGTTGTGTAAATATCAGCATACGAAAATATTTTTTTCTAGAATATGTATCTTTTGCTACTTTGTATCTGATATTTGGCATTGCATTTATCAGTAAACTGCAGCATCACATAAATGGAGGGCAAGGTTAGGTGCTACCTGAGGGCTAAGTACAGTCCTACGTCTGTGTGCAGCTGCACATGATTACGACATCAAACTGGATGAGTGAAAAGGTTTAGGTACCAACAACCTACAGCTGGTAGAATTTAAAAAAAATAATGCCAGAAATCTATTTTTCTGGGAATCTATACTCATTGTACTCATTCAATAGAAACCTTATTGCATCCCTTCTTGCATCCCCTTGAGCAGAATTTGCTGTGGTCAAGCATGTCAGACGGATGTCATCAGTTCTTTCTTATAATTTTTAGCAGAGAGAGTACTGTTACTGTCTTATGGCAAGGCACTAGAGCTTCAATAATTTATTAAAGGTTCTTGGAGAAAAATGTAACCTGTTTCAAGTTATTTGTGTTTACAAAATAGCTCAAACAGCAGCAGACCAAAGACAGGAACTCCACTAAATGTCAGCAAATAATGTTTACTGCAAATTATTTCATCTATCCCTGAAGCAGTGAGAGAAAGGCAACTAACCCCATATTCCACCAAGTGGGTAAGATAATAGGCATTTCCAAACCAGATTTCTGTTACAGACTTTCAATAGAGTCCTGAATCCTAAGGGTGTACATTTGTGTGTGTTTTCTTGTGACATATCACGTAGATTTCTATAATCTCAGTGCTCTTGTGCGATGTTACAGCAGGCTAATTGGAAGGATTGCTTCAATTCAGATTATACCCAATGGTCCTCAAAGCCAGCAACCAGAGTCAGTGATCAATAAAAACTTGACCTCTTTTTCCCTTTTACGATATCACAGTAGAGGGGAAATGGCATTGCTATTAGAGTCATCATTCTTACAAGGCATAAATTCTCAAGACCGGATTAAGAACGGTCAGTGCTAATGGGTGAGAACACTCTGGTTTACTCATGTCAGAGGATCTGGCCATTTGCTGCTACTCCAGGTGCAACGTTCTAACTGCATTCTTGCAGAGACATTAACTCCTAGTTTAGGTACTAGTAAACTTAACAAAGCTGGGGCATGGATAGGGATGGTGGCATATTCATACCATTAAATTATCTGCATAACGTGGGGCATGCATTTGTTCTGGGGCAGCAGGTATTTCAGACAGTTCTCTGGTGTGGGGTGGGAATCAGCACGGACCAATGACCGCCCTGGAGAGGGCCTTGGGAAACAACTGCCCTGTATTGCAGGGCAAGAGAATTTTAGGACATGAGCCATGTCATACAAATCAGCCTTATAGCCAGGGAACGGTCTTAAATCTGCTAAATTTGCTAGATTTCCCTGTGCCAGAATTAGTTAATGAAGAGGAACATACGGAACTGAGGATGCGGCTTTTTCCTCACATACATAGGTTCACACTGAAAAAAGAGCATTTTTAATACTAGTCTAACACATGGTTCAGCAGGATTTTTCTTGCTTGCTTTTTCTAGCTGTAAGAAGAAAATCACATTTGTTTGTTAGATCCTGGATACCTTTTCCCTGTGTCTGTAAATATGAAGAAACTAAAGCCATGCAGCTGAATATCTTTAAACAATAGGAAGGGTTTAGGTTTAAAATCTATCCCAGCCTAACCCTCAGGTCAAAAGTAAATGAGCTTATGTCTGAATTCTGAAAAGAACTGAAGCCTTGTGTGAACAGTTTATATGAAACAACTGCAAATTCAGCATCAAGCCTTGGTCCTGCCTTGTCTCAAAGCACAGATTCCAGTTTACATCTTACACACTTCCGAATCCAGGAATAGGTAATAGTGACATCTATCAATTTCTGAAAAATGCATTCCTTCCATCCAAGAGAAAAATTAAAGTTCAGATATCAAATGCATTTATGGATAACAAATACTTACATGTACCCTTTGAATTTATTGAGATCATTGTTAGGCATTTCACAGATGATGGTGTTTTGGAAAAATTCGGGTTCAAACGAAGTATTCTGCGAGAGGAGACACAATGAGAATGAGTGTCAAATCCAATGAGTACTTGAAATGCTAAACACTAAGAGCAGCTAAATGTAGTCCACAAGGATAGGTGGGGGCTGGAGCACTTGCCCTGGGAGGAGAGGCATAGGGAGTTTAGCTCATTCAGCCTGAAGAAAAAGTCTGGAGGGGCTGAGTAAAGATCTGAGATTTTCCTCTCTTGGATTAACAACTGGTTAAATTAAATGAAGAAAATGCTGTGTATTGGACAAGACATCACAGGTGCCAATTAGTGAAAACATCTGTCTTCATTTAAAGTGAATGTAACAAATAGTTCAAATTATTTATGAAACAAAACTAGCCTTCAACCAAAAGCAAGCTCAAATGAAAATAATTTCAGGATTTTTCAGGATTTTAAAATATGTTAGAAGAGTTACATTACTGGCCAGGATGGTTAATCATAAAATAAGATCCCACGCATGTGAATAAACATATCACATTCAAATAAGACTAAAAGCACAACTAATTGCAAAAAAACCAAACCCAACAAACCCCCAAATGAACAAACAAACAAAACCGAAAGACGGAAGGTAGTAGAATAAGTCCAAACTGCTGTGAGAGACAAAACAAGACAGAGCTTTTCAGGCTAAGTGCTCACTCAAAAAGAGCTTGGAGCTGAACTAAGACACACAATTTTGCTTGATTTCCCCTGTGTTCGAGGAAACAGGCTTGGGGTTTGGACTGCATGAAGCAGCCTGGAAAACAAACAGCATGAGAGGTACTTGACTGCCATAAGTGGTGGCTTTTTCTTAACTGAAAAAATACACAAGATACTGATTTTAGATTAAGAAAATGTAATAAAAATGGGATGTGGGAAATGTGAAAGAGAATCATTATTGTTGTGCCATAAAATCTTTAAAAGAACT
The DNA here is from genome assembly GCF_000708025.1 of Charadrius vociferus. Classification (NCBI taxonomy): domain Eukaryota; kingdom Metazoa; phylum Chordata; class Aves; order Charadriiformes; family Charadriidae; genus Charadrius; species Charadrius vociferus. The sequence continues at coordinate 1,976,980 of NW_009647223.1, read as the reverse complement.
GAAACTTGCTTTAATCCAAACTCCTCACAATAGGAAAGCTGGAAATCAAATCTGCTGCTGGGCCTCCCTACCTTTTCTACAGCAAGAGAGACTTCCAGAGATCAGACTCCTTCAGAAATTGGAAATTGTGGGAAACCTTCATTGGAATTCACAAAAACTTTGCCAGACTGCAAGAGGAATTCCTTGCACTGCCAGTCCTCAAGTTTCAATTTTTAATTCACTGTGCTTTAATTCTCCCATTATTTTCTTTCTTCTGTTCTATTTTTTTCTTGTGCAATACATATATTCTTTTTTTTTATAGACATACAATATCTAAGTACAAGCATGTACAGAAAAAATAAAGCTGAAGGAAATATAAAAGCTTGACGACTATAAGGGCATTTTGTATACCTTCTGACCCATGTGACTGACTATTACTAGAACCTAGATATCATTCACCTCCGCTGAATCTTGTTCAAGTCAATAAACTCAACAGGCAAATCTTTGGTAGTGCTAGAAATATTTGTGAAAAGGGAACAGGAAGATGCAAAAGTGACCTGGAGGACTCATTGCTAAGAAACCTAATAGGCTTCTAGCTAAAAAGGGGTAGATAAAGATGATTACTCTCTTAATTTTTTTTATTTTGATTACAAGAATTTTTCTTCTGAAAATTCAAGTTAGAAAATGGCACAAAAGGGGAAAAAAAAATATCTTCCTCTCAGTCTTTTACAGCTAGGCAAATTCAATATTCCTAAACATATCCTACAACAAAGAATGAACCCCAGTTCATACGTATTTCCTCCCGTCCTTAGAGTCACACTTTATAGACACAATTAAATCTGCGTAAGTTTTATGCAGCTCATAAATCACAGGACTAAACAAAGCTCAAAGAACAAGGCAGAAGGGAGCACACTAAAACCTGTACATACGAAATTTAGCGCACCGGGTTTTTTTAGCCAATGTACTGTTCACACTAATATGTTAAAATAACAGGGGAATATAGTTGATTATTTAAGCTCTGACCTTCCTGAGCACTGGCTATCACAACGGTCAGAACTGCATTCCACTCTGCCAATGTAACAAGACTTCATAAGTATAAGCACACCGTACTGGGTGTACGGTTTATCTAAATAACAACTCAAAGTCTAAAGAAAATAACCATGAATAGGCAGTCTGAAGCATGGTTTGGTATGTGGGGATTTTGAAAGACTTCCTCATATTATAAATGACTGTGGCAAAAATTTGCATTTTGTATGATAACAGAGCACTCTCTTCCTCTAAAAGCAATAATACAAAACCTAATGTGTAAACCATGACTACGTGACACAAATGCAGCATTTTTTTTTTTTGGGTATCTAAGTAGCCAGTTTATTTGGTTTTTTGTTAAGTCTCTACATATTAAAAATTTTCAGTGTTTCTTAGGCAAAACCCCTCTCCCTAATCACCCCTGGAAAGCACTGGAAAAGGTATGCTTCATACTATGGCATCCACAACCTGAGAAAGCCCTTACTTGTGCTTGCAAAGTGATTTCCATTTGAACAAAGAGCAAGTAACACTGGAGTACAGTACCTGACCACAACTGGCCATGGAAATGGTGTACTTTTATTTAATAAATCTGGTTGCTCACTGGCAGCTGTGTCCCACCCACCAATAACCCCAAAAGATCTTCCTAATGGCACTGCTACTAATGGCTAAATAAATGGACCTAATTCCTAGAATTGCCTGCCAGGTTTTTGGATTTCCTGTCTGCTGGAGTGATTCCAATGGAACAAAATATTTCTCTTCACATGCTACTACTCCTTAAACTTGTTTTGCTATTTGAAAAACTGCCCTAATCTGTTTGAAAAGATATTTAAAAATGTAACAAGTACAACTCTCCCTAAGTCGTATTTTCTTTTTTACTTCAGGTTTATCAAACATAAGTCAAGAGAATATACCAGCAAAGTGTTTGTAAAAAGGAAATGACACGGCCTACTGAAAAAAAATGGTGATTTTAAGCATTCAAACTGAATCTCTTCTAACAATCAAACTGATGTCAAACATATCAGTTTTATTTAACTTTTCACATTTTCATTTACCTTGAGTTCCTATTCAATTGCTTATAATACTCCTATGAAGGACTGCATGATTTCATTATAGCTTAGTGTGCCTTAGAGCAGTTCCTAGTTGAACTGCCATATATCCACCTGCCCAGCAATCGAGCAATGGCATGTCAGCTGCAATAGAGAAGCAAAATCCCTATGGAAGCTCACGGTCACTTTGGAAGGGGAGCCACGAGCTGTCTTCCAACTTCCATGCAGAAATAATTCACTCAGTAACAGTGGTTTTGCTGTGGGATGTGCTGTGTGTCATGACAACCTGCGGCGTATGGATGGCTTATACATTGGAAAGACTTGCTGCTGTCCTGAATGGTGGTACCATGTGTCTGTTGATGCAGTTTGCTGCGAACAACTACTAAGCTAACCTTCCTTTTCATACAGCCATCCCTCTGCCAGAATAACAAAACCCTGTTGGGGCAAACTGCTGCTTTCCATACAGGGCGTTAGCTCCAACAGCAAAATGCTTTCATAGCTGTATCGGGGCAACCAGCCCGGCAGAACTGGTGCACTTCAGGGCTGGAGCTGGTGTGCTGATGGGCCCAGACCAGCCCTGCGCTGGTCTTTCTGCGCTGGCTGCACTTTCAGCAGGCTTACCTGGCTGGAGAACCCCATCACGACTCGTCGTTGTTTAAGGTTGGTCTCCCCATCGAGGTTGGCAGTTTCCAAGTGACAGATCCCGTTCTGATCAGAGGAGTACAGCAGCAGGATATCTGCTGGGATGGTCTCGTTACACTGCAGCTGCACAAAATCCCCCACTCGGACATCTTTCCAGCATTTCTCAACGTAAGCACGTTCTTCCCTGTGACATTAAAAACATGTTATGGGTGAACAGCAACATAAGGAAGGCAGGCCTCCTGGTCAGTGGGGCTTCAAAAAAAAAAAAAAGAGGGGGGTCATGGCACATTGCTGCATTTTTTTTGAAAGATACAGCACAGCAGCTAGAAATTATTGATTTAGTCATTTCCATAGTATCACTTCCTCATATGTCACATTCAAATAAAATCTTTACATGGAATAAAAAGAAACTACAACAGGAGTTCTTTTTCATTCTTGTATTAGCCCTATAATCTCCACAACAAAAAACCAGAAAGTTGGTCGGACTAACAGAGGTGTTTTAAAGTATCTTATTCAAGAAATTTAGACATTACACAAAAAAAAAAAAATCATTGTTTTTGACTACATGACTATTTCTCAGATACTTTCCAACAACAACATATAGACTCTGAAAGAAACAAACAGCTGTCTCAGCTACACTTGTTTAGGTCTCTCTGGTTTGCAGCTCTCAAAAGGTAATTACAAATCTTGAGCTTAGCCCACAGAAACAACTTCAAGAGCTAGAGCAGCAGACAAACGACCCATTAATACAGTAAACAAAAAAATGCAACTAGAGCTCAAGTGGAAAGGAAAAAGTTAAGATAAGAAATAAAGAGCTTCTAAATTAAGGAAAAAGAAAAAAAAAGAAGAAGAAAGGAAAAAGAGCCTTGGGGTTCAAAGAAAAGAAATTACTATTTTATCAACAAACTGGTTCTCAATGGTTCAGGAAATAGCAAACTTTTTGACATTACCTTTTCAATAACTGATCCTTCAACTGCTCTTAATCATCTAAGCAAACTGAAAAGTGCACAATAAGCTTTAAAATGAGTTAATGGGAAAACTGTATGGGCAACAATGGCCCAGTTCCTCTAACTCTTTGAGAGGAAATTATTTTTTCAGTATGAATAATTGAATCATCTTATGTCTTGCTCTGTAAGAGGGAAAATGCTCATGATACCTTAGCAGGCAGACAGTAAAAGGCTTTTTGTAATGACTCAGAGTCTCATTTTTGTTTAAGTTTTAACCATCCCCATCTATTGCCTGAAGAACACGGTCTTTCAATTAAGTGTTTGTATCATGAGGAGGGGAGCAGCGACACAGCAGATGAAGCGTTTTGCTACAGTTCAAAGCACACGTCCAAGCATCGCTTCAGAGCCAGGCCAAAGGCTACTCCCCGCTAACCTCCGTTCCCGGCCGCCTGTAAGGGAGAGCCAGCCACGATGCTCTCAGGCAAACCCTTGCACTTGGCTTGATACCCTTATCTGTAAAGCGACATAACAGTTTCCTGCAAAGGTTACGCACAGAGTTAAATTCTGTTCATTTCCCTGTGGTATCCACTTTTTATTCAAAAAAGAACCCCCGAATCCTAACAATTTAAATCCCTTTAATTCTAGATGTGAGGCGCTTACTAAATAACAGTATTGTAGCAATATTTTTTTCTTCTTACATTCCTTTTTCATTCCTGGATTTTTCATTCTTCTTTCTTCTTTTGTCTGACTCAACTTACCTGCATGTCCTTTTTTATTTTGCTCAACAACAGACATAAAAGACCACACTGAAGAACAGAGGTTTGCTAAGTTAATTTGATGTTGCTGTGCATTAAAAAAAAAAAATCCAGGTACATTTATATTTGAAAAGTATTTAAACAGGTGCATGTTGAGTATTTATTGCTCTACAAAGTAGATACCAATGTTAATATAGCAAAACGACTATGTAACTGAATCCTTCCCATGTCAAACACTTTCTGTATAGAACTTATTAATTTGTTTGTTTAAAACATAAAACTGAGAGTGCAGAAGCAGTTCTGAGCAAGCAGATGGCTTGTCTCACTATCCTAGACATTTGGATGCCGTGTATAGTTTGCATATAATGTTTGCTATGACTTCTGCAGGGCAATCCTACCTCTCTGTACGTCAACTCTTGCACAATTCTGAAGTTTATGGAACACACTTCTGATTTTTTTCTGCTCACAAAATGCTATAGAAGGGCCTTGTCCAGCTGGCTGTCTTCCACATCAGCCGCCTTAGGAAACCAGGTTAGCAAAAATAATCCACAGAAATCATACATTTGTAATATTTTTTCCAATAATTCCCTATGAAACATACATTACACATAAAGCTTCAGGTTCTGCCCATTCACTAATTACAGAGCAGACGGTGAGTCAGAAAAACCAAATAATCTCTTTCTGATCAGAGGAAAAGCCTATTTAGCACAGGGACTAGAGTTCAGGAACTGCCAGAATCCCAAACCTGCGTTCAGGTGAACAGACTGTTCCTCTCTCCCAACGAGCACTGAAGTTGGTAAAGAAACGGATTTTCTTTTCCTGAAAGAACTATTCAGCTGGAGCTGCAAGATTAATAATTTCCTACAGTACAAAGGTTTTCTATAACTTTGTAGAGAATTACCAATGGATGAAAGGAAGAAAAGTACTTCACAAGGAACCGGGTGCACCCCGCAGCAGCACTGGCCCAGTTGCCTAGCAAGATTTTTCAAACGAAGCAGTTTCCTTTTAGCAATTCCTGTAACTGGGAACACTGCCCATTTTCTGTCCAGTGATTAAAGTTCATAGCACAACCTCCGGTTGCTAAATAAACAGAGGAGCTTCATAAACCTAAGATAGGCTGATGAGAAGCATACGAAAAGGGCGATCGCATTTATCCAAAAAAATAAACAAGATGTGGTGATTTTCAATAGGTGGAAGGCTGGAAATCTGATTCCTATAGCATGTGGCACGTCCAAGACATGATCTAAGATTAAAGTTTCTCAGTACCTTCTCTCCTTTACCAGTCAATTTATCAACAGCACACTTAACAAGTGTTCCCTTGCTGTCCTGGGATAATGGGTAGCATGATAATGCCCATCAGAGGACAGCGCAGACAAAAAGAGGCAGTTAGCCTTGAACAGTCGAAGTAAAGTCTGCCGGAATTTGTTATTAGACTCATCATATCTGACCAGAAGGCGTGAACTAAATAGACTTTATGAAGTCATTTCTGGGAAGAAAGGATCATAAAAAAATCCTGCTGGGGTTGGAGATTGTAGGGGAACATGAATAAATTATTGACTTTGTGTGAACAACTTCATTTCATATTCTTGGATTCAATAAAGACAAATATCAAAGAAAAACTGGGTCAAAATGGATGGTGAATGGGAGCAAATAACAATGATTGTTCTGCTCCTCAGAGGGGATTAAATAAAAGTAATTTTTCATGTGCACTCCACAACATGTCTATGAGTCCTAGAGTGTCTTAGAGAAAGATCTTCAGAAATCTTTATCACCTTGAAGTAATGTATCAACCAATTAGTTCAGTGCGTCTTACTTCCTTGAATTACTGCAAGCTCCTTTTCAGGATCCTTTGTAGCTCGAAGTAAAGACATTGTTTGCTCTACCTTTCACCCCGTAAATTGCCACTAGGTTATAACACTTAGAGAAAAATAATGTCATTGTCACAAATAGACAAAGCCAAATATTTGTACTTTATCACACGGAAATGCTCCAGAATGTTATATTTGAAAATTGCCCCCCTCAAGCATCACCTACTTCATAAAAAACTGCTCGTGTTTTGAGATTATCAGTTCTACGCAGACAACAGGTAGAATCACACAGCTATTTACCCTTTACAGGCTATCTTTGCAAACAGAAATCCCACACATTTTTATGCTACCAAAGATTATACCAACTTTTATATGGAAAAACTTCAGAAAATGTTTTCAAAGACCATTTTATGTCCATGATGTCATGTTTGGGAGCTACTGTCATAAAACTTTGAAAAACTGACAACAAGGAGCAGATCTAGGACTTGAGGAAGGCACTAGACTGGAAAGGAACTGATTCTGACACCTGCCCATAGGTCAGAGTACAGCACAACTTGGCTACAGTATTCCTGAGCCAGAGATACTATCTGAGCACGAAAAGGCACAGTATCGGTTGTGCCAGTTCAGCACTGGCTTCTGCCACGTTACCATTACGGTAGTTGAGGAGGTTGTTTTTGTGACGTGGACATCAGCCCAGCAGCATCAATGACTGATGTCATTTAGCAGCGGCAGGTCCTGTAACAAGCCCTCATTAGCAAACAGCGACAGCCTTTGCCCATAGCCCCAAACTCTCTCTCAGGATTTGAATACTACTTTAAGACAGCAATGAGCATCTTTTAAAGATAAAGGGAGTGAAAATTTTCTGAAGTCTAACATATGCCTTCACTTATACCATTTTGGCATGCCAAATTCCTTAATGCTAGCTACAGATCCTATCCTTTTATGTGCTAAAACTGTCTATAGCATCCTAACAAGGAAGTTACTCTCTCAATGATAAAAGAAGCCTATATTCAACTTCTGTAATCAATTCAAGTTTATGTGAACTTTAAGTAAGTACCAGAACTTTACAAATGTATTATGTGCCCATATAAAAGGTTTTCGATTTCTTTTGACTTGCCTTTTTTAATATCTGTCTCAATTTTATGATGACCTGTACCAAATGAAGAAATAAAATAAAAGTAAAAAGTATTTTGAGAACACATTTGCTTCGACTTTCCTAGGTTCATTTTGTAGGTTATGAATTATTGTATTTAGGAAAATCTAATATTTTTTTTAATACTGCCTTGAACAAAATGCTGTTGCTATGATTCTGCCTGGCACCAGCTGGAATGAACAGGTTACTCCAAGGTCACTTCCTTAATGACTGCTAATCATTAGCATTAGTTTCTAAGGACTCCCATTAATGTACTAAGTTTCTGGAAGACACAGCTGAGCTCAGCTTTCTTGCTACAGTCATCTCCTTACATGACCATACAACTCTTGAGGTCACATGGTACAGACCTGCTTCTCTCCGGGTTTCAATGCTGTTTTAAAAATTGAAACAGTTAGGATGAAACTTAATGCCGTGAGGTCATGATTCTGCAGGTCTCTGAGCCAAAACCATAGGTTCTCATTTATTTGCCCTTTGTCTTCAGTCATTAGCTTCTGCTGCTCTCTGCTAAACCGCTGCACCTTTTCTGTGAAGCAGCTTTAAATGCCTTGGCAGGTAATAGATCTTGAAGAAAGGCCCGATAAAGCAATACACAAACCAGTGGTAGCACTGGTGATGTGTTCATGGATTTTCTTCCACAAAGACCAAGGATCCTCACTGTAGCAATACACTCTGACTGACAAGAACTGCTCGCTCACTGCTTTTTGACTTCCAAGTGCTGCTGCCTGGGCCAGAGCGTCGAAAACTTGACATTTTTCTTTTGCATTTAGTCGGTTCA
>NW_009647223.1:1918396-1968833 GCF_000708025.1 Charadrius vociferus | reverse complement strand
GGTTCAGCATGTCACATATTTCTTCACCACACAATCAGCACGCTCACCATTAGATGAATTCACTTTTCAATTTTTTCTTCACAATTTTGGTACCGCTGGTTTCAAGCAGTTGCATGGTGACGTAACAAACCTGAGCGTACTGTTGGTTTAGGCCATTTTCTCAGCTCACTGGAATTCTGACGAATGCCTCAGCTTGCACAAACAGAAGGCACCGTTTGTGCCTTCAGTAAGACCCACTGTTAATTTAGGTATCCGTAGTTAAACTGGTTACAAAAATTCCATAGTACCTGAAGTACACACAAAAGTTACATCGATGGCAGAGCAGATGATACCCACTGCCAGTGACAGTCCCACACAGGGAACAATATAGTCATGTTTAACATTAAGCAAGGGAGAGGCATTGGATCTTTCCTGACGGACAGTGAGTTGCAATAATATCACAGCACATAGTAATCCTGCAGTCATTGCAACATTCATATTGTTACTTTTATATGAAATAAGTCATGTTTCAGTTGGTCAAAGTGCATGCTTTGTGGCTGTCATAGGAACGCACCTTCAGACATGCAAGAGCTGGAGATCTTCAGCCTCCAGCTGATGAAATTTGTGCACTGTTCAGAGAAGGCACCACTGAGGTGTAGAAACCTTGATATTGCTATGTCCAAGAAAATTGATTGCCTGAGGGAATGTGGTGGGACTTCAAGCGGGGCACAGGCTTTAAACTCTCTTTTTTTTCTGTATAAAATGAACCCACTAAAGCCTCCAGCAGGCTCCTAGTCTTTAAAGTTATGCTTTTTTAGAAAACAAAAATAATAAAGCAGAAAGAAAAGGCTTTTTAACAAGTGAAAACTCAATGTTGCTGAACAAGACTTTAAATGAAAGCACTGGCAACAAAATTTTCGCTTACTGTGCCCTTGGCAGGATGGTATTTTCCTCACATCCTGCTTTCTACTCTACAAACCTTCAGGTTCACCCTGGGTTGAATGAACTGCCTACGATGTTTCCTGGGTCCAGAGAAAAGTTGTCTATTTTTTTTTTTCTCCTTTGAGATACGACAGTAGGTCAATTCCTGTTTTCAAGCATGTTCCCTACCCTTCTCTGCTATCTCCCGGATGCCACAGACCTCTGTTGGTCATTGAGTCCCCAGCCAATCCCAGCTGCTCTCCCAGACATGGGGAGCATCCAGGGAGGTGCCATCTCTCCTCTCTTCAGAAGGTCCAGCTGATCAGAGCATATGAAGGAGGCTGTAACAGAAAGGTAGCCTTCATATTCACTACTCAGCTTCCCTGATTTTAAGGAAACATGAAATATACCATATATATGGTAACCTGTAGGCAAGCAGGTCTCCATTGCTGTCACAGAGATAAATTACAAGACTGAATTACAAAACATCAATTGACTGAAAGATTTTAATTCTCTTTCAAACCAGTGAGCCCAGCTTACGCCAATTCCAGCTTTCCAGCTGTTGACAGTTCTGACTTGATGCAACACAGAGATGAGTTCTTTGTTTTTTCCTTATTTCCACATCACTGCTCTAGGACCAACCCAGAGTTAGAGCTGGTGCAGAAATCTTGAAAAGTTCTAAACCCTTACACTAAGCATACAAAGAGTCACAGCTAAGGCCAGCCTGAATTTTTTGTATCACAGACATCAGTGGACCTGCAGAGGAAGAAGAGATTGATGCTTGCAGGAACTACTTGAAAACCACAGGGCCTAAAAGCATCACAGAGGAACTTTCTACTGAAAGAGCAATCAGGCTATCTCATTTAGGATGCCTGGTGACTTACCCAGTGATCTGTCAGCTCCACAGGATGATTCAAAGCATATAAACTAGGCTTTTCTGAGCCTCAAACCAGGGCATGCTGTCTCAGGTATCCGCATTTAGGAGCTTAAAATTAAGCAATGTGAACAGCTTAAATAATGTTAATGTTTTTATGGCTGCTGCTGTCTGATGCACATGCATTCAGTCAAGCGTGTTGCTGTGCCATCTTGAACTGTGCACAGTCCTTGTATTTGTATCTGAGTGTCTATTGAAACACGGAGAAAAAATTAGGTTAAATCTTCCAGAGTGTGAAACTGATGTAAAAACTTGTCTAGATGCTATGGAGCATTTACAGACCGTTATAGCTTAATCCTAGGGGTATATCAGATCCAGGCCACACATTAATTACATATCAAGTAGTTCCTTGACCATTATAGAACTTCAAGATAATAGCTTTTAGCAGCTTGGGTTGACATTCACTTACAGGTTTGTATGCAACATTCAGTGCTGGCCCCTGTTGTTAGTAAGTTAATGACAAACTGGAGAGAGCTCAGAGAAAAGTAACCACAGCAGGTTTGGCGGTACTGGCTGACAAAAAAGATCAAAAGAGAGATCTATATACAGATCTTGACTAAAAGGTGTCTGGGTGTAGAAAAATGGACACGATAGAAATCACATGTGTTTGAAGATTATAATTAAATGTTATGGATGAAGAATAACTAATTAGGGTTGCATGAAACAAGGTGACTTGAGGAATTCAAACGCAACTAAAGAGGGATAATAAAGCACAGTATAATAGAAAATGCTTTGACAATCACATTTTGTAGCATGGAAGTCCCCCTGCTTGGAAAATTTAAAAGTAGGAAAAGTAAATTTTAAAGAATACCAGGAGAAAGGAGGCAACTTATCACAGGTCTTTACCATCTACAACTGGTTTTTTGTGCTTTTCCTTTGGTGTTGTGCGATTTCTTCTGACAGCACAACAGTTTGTATGCAATCATGATTCCGAAAGTTTTGGTTGAGAAATTAAAATCCCCACAAACATTAGATCTAAGTTATTGCATCTCCCCAAGATACTATAATGCCTATTAATTGTTTTCTATTTTAACAATTAAACATTCTTTAAATATGCTACTTGAAGTGTTTTTTCCTTCATTTGACTAGCAGAATAGATGTCCCTTTCCAGCCGATCGCCGTGAAAAGAAAATTAGAAGAAATGTGTTTACAGGGCAGCCTATTTAAATTCAATTTCCTTTGCTCTATGTTGAAAGAAGGCAAGTTACTGCATTTCTCGCAGGCTTCAAGAAAGTTTTGGAGACCATTCAGCATTTGGAAAATACTGTTCTACTTTCGTATTTCTTTTGGAAGAGGAACCAGAATTCTTGTTATTGAAATCTGAAATAAAGACAATATACTCTCCAAGATTAACTCTTAAAATCTAAGTAACCTTTCATCTTAGGATGGAAGATCAATTGGTCTATTCAAAAGTATTTTTTGATGCCACATGATTAACAAAAGTTGCAGTGTCTTAAAAAAGACTTTCACTTATGTCAAAGAATTACCTACAGCAGATGATTCATAAGGAAGAAAATTAGAAGACATCATGCTCTTCCATGACTTTGCAGCTAGCAAGAAGAACAAGAAATATCAGCTTCCCAAAGCACTATAAAAGCCTGATTAAAATTATTCATGACACAATAAGCTGTAGCTACTGATCTGATGGCAATTGTAATTACCCATGATTTTTCCAGACAGGATGAATACTACAGTCTGAAGCCCTCCTCATTTTCCTTTCCCTTACATCACCTTTTTGGGCCATAAAACTTTGGTGAAATACAAGATGCTATACAAGATTCATTTATAGATCAAAGTATTTTTTATGGGATGGGATAACCAATTTTAAGACAGGCCCATGTCGAGTTTCTGCATAAGAAAGTACACAGGGCTATAACTTGAATCTGGATCTGTATGTATGTTGCAATTCCGTGATGGACATTTTTCTCTGACACAAAACAAGTTTTATTGTATTTCCCACTTCTCGTGTTCCCATGGTAAAAGGCTTTCAGATATAAATTAACATAGTTGCTTTATGTAAAGAGGAAATAAATAAGATTCCTACGGAGATCCATTCATTAGTACCTACTGCGCCACCTGCTCTCTTTCACATGGGTTTTAACTAGTGTTAACAAATAATCCATTGCCTCATGGACTAATGCAACATTGAAAGATTAAAAAATCCAATCAGATTGCAATCTCAAAGGTAGGCAGAAGAGGCAATTTTGCCACCCTACCCAAAGAGCTGCAGTTATTGACAGTCTTCATGGCGGAAAAGAGAAGAAATCTTAAATGAACAGCATTTAGAAACTTGTAAAATGTCTGCTTTTTTGGACAAGTTGGTAAGGAAAGCAGTGCTATTTTGTTTCTGACAAGTCTTTATCTATACAGGGGGATAAGTTTAGCCCCCAAACAAGCAAATCCATTGTCTTCCTGTTTAACTTGCAGGATATAAAAATAAAAACATGACAAACACATGCAAGAGAAACAAACAGAAATGACAGCACTGTGTGATAAAAGCCAGAGTTCTGCAAGAACTTGCTTGTGAAATAGTACTTTATATAAAGCACTGTTGATTAATTTGAGAGATGACAAGCAACATTCACAGAGATGGAAAGTTTTGCCCTTTTGACTCCCAGATGCTGTATTTTAACAGGAGAAGTCATTTTCTACTTTGCCGAGAACAGTTTTGATACAATAAAACATAATTTTCAAACTTCTGAAAGTCCTAAAAGAAAGAGGTCATGAAACATTTTGAAGAAGTGAGCACAGACACATGTCGTTAATTCATTTAGAAATGACTGAACATAGGCATAGATTACTATCTCCCATTTTAAAACTGCAGTTTTATAGTTTTGCTTTACATACAAGCTAAGAAAAGAAATACAACTGAAAGCTAGTCTACAGCGTAGAGTATAAAATTAAATGTAATTGAAAGGAGTGCACTTTTAAGATGTTTCTTGGCATCTAAGAATGCAAATACGACCCATGTCAGATCTCGTTCTGTGCTACCTTATCTTGACAGAATTAAGCCCTCTTGAAAAATCCTTAGAAATCCAGGTGCTTGGTAGCTATTTAAACACCTGTTTTCAGTGCACTCCATGTTCAAGAGGCCAATGGCCACCTCAATACCATGAAACTCAAACTTACCTTCCCAGTCTGAAAATGAGGTTTAAACAAAAAAATAAATTTCTTTCCCAGTATCAGAACAAATGTCAGCTGTTATGACTTTTCACTGTTTTATTTAATCACTGTGAATTTCCAGCAGTTAATTCTTTTTTTTTAAACAAAAAACCTCACCATTGATAAAAGATCTCAAGCCAACATTTTTTGTAATAAAAGCTGTACAAAACTTACCTGCTGTAAATGTAGCATCCCATATGATTGATTTCTTTGTCTAGTTTATACCGCCGAAAGTCCTCCCAAGCATCTTTAATGGCTGTAATGGCCATTATAACACAAATTGGGATCACCGAAACTTCTGGTTGGAAAGCGTTCACCACTGGCACAAAATTCAGCAGTACAATGATCACAAAATAAATATTGGCAAAGCGGTGAAACTGCTCATAGATATTTTTAGGGAGAAAAGTCAAGATGGTATATTTTGTGGTCTTAATTTTATTTGAGTCATAGTATCTGTTTGGATTTTCCTTCCACTTCTTACTTCCAAAGGGCAAATTGGAGATGATCACTCGTTTATTTTCACTTTTCTTCTTTCTTCTCTTTACTTTTCCTCTCTTCTCCAGCTCTTCATTTTGGATTTCAGTGTCTGGGGCACCACAGCGGCAGCAGGTTTCCTTGAAAAAATGTTGTTTCCATATCATTCTAGAGAAGCAGTCTGGAACACTTTTCCTGGACATCTTGTTTTTCTCTCAAAAAGCAGCCTCAAGTTGAAAACCGACAAAGTTAGAAGAGTTCAATAATCCAGGGAAACTCCCAAGTGGTAGAGAGAAGAGTCAAGATGTCGGAAGCCCGGGGCTGCCTCTCCTTTGACTCCAGCCTACACCTGCCGAGCGACAGGTATCATCCTGACTCAGCTGCACCGGGTCCTAGAGCCTGCCGGGGAGGCTGCACCTCACGTACGGCAAAAGCATCCCGAATGTTTTGTTATTCCTGTCAGCATACGCCTGGAGGCCCCGTTCAGACCATTTCCCTGGCATCGACTATCTGCTCACATGAAGTGTCTGTTTTAACACAGAGCAGTGACAAAGCTAAGAACAGAGCCACAATTTTCACAGTTCACTCCATGAGTTTCGGAATCACTTTATAAGCCTGGGAGTTGCCAGGAAGTTCAAAGGTAATGGGCAGAGCTCTGTGTCCCAGAAGTCAACAGAAATCTCCTATAAGCCTCAGTACAGACACTATTTCTCTTTTTTACATCCTTTATCTACTATTTGTTTTCATGACCATGACATGGGTTATTAAACAAACCAACAACCCCTTTTCCCCCCAAACCAAGCAAACCCACGATTTGGTAGTTGTGAGAACAATACATAGACATAGGCAATTGAAGGGCAATTTACCTAGATTGCTCCTCAGGCTGATCCTTCTCCTCTGATAGACCTCCTGCTTCTGGACGCCCAAAGCGTCCCTCTCTCATCCAGTAACCCCTCATTTCTTCTTCCCCACTGGTCCTTGTGCCTCTGACACATAAGTAGGTAGCATAGATGAGGGCTAATTTCCAAGGGAGCTAATGAGATGTGTACAAAATATAGTCATTTCTTTTTCCTCTGGCTTGGGCTTAAGAAGAGGTGAAAAAAGGAAGAGATCCAAACATTTAAACTTCTTTGAAATGAAAGCTCCTGTCTATTGCATTATGTAGTGACGAGGTAAGTAGTCTCAAGTCAAGTTAGTACTTGGGCAAGAAACTCTGATGAAATCGAAATGTTGCAATAAGAATTGCACTTGAAAATATTTCTTCCTTCTGAGTCAGTACTGAGCAAACATTGCAGCTTACTGCGGATGTTGTACCATCTCCAAAGCGAAACTGTGCTATATTGATCACCTGTGTCTACTGGAAGTCCTATATTTATTTTTTTTTCAGTTCCTGGTTATGCTTCACCTTGAATGTAGTTGATTATTAATTTTTGTATTAATAGTTTTAGCATGAAATGTCTGAAAGACATTGCTCCAATGTGTTAAACAGCCCCAGTAATCCTTTCTAGACTTGGATACGTTTCATTTTTCCTCCAGATCCTTCTGCTATCTGGAAAGGATGTTGTGTGTGTTGGCAAGCTGGTTTGGAAACTTGGAATGAAAACTTGTTTATCAGCACACACTGCTGTGAGATGAAACAAAATTTCAGTGATATTAGGATCACTTAAGTGAGATAAATGATGTGTTTTTAAAGGCAGAACAAAACTCTTTTATAACACATTTCCAAATTTACTGTACTCCAAAGGGTCAGTGAGGGAATTACTGCAAAATTGGATGAGCAGTTTCCACCACATCAAACACAAGGAAAAAATAATTGGTTTAGTTTACTTACTTGTCGTATACCCTGGTTTTAGAGAAGTTTATCATCTTATCAAATCGGTATTTTCTATAGTTTTCAATAGCATCCTTAATCATAGTGGCAAGCAGCACCACAATCAGAGGTAGCATAGTAATCTCTCTGTGGAAGACTTCCACTTGTGGGAACCAGTTCAGAACGACCAGAAAGAAGAAATAAAGATTACCAAGCCTGAAAAGGTATAAAAGAAATTAAAACTAGTCAGAAATTAGAATGTGTCATTTTCTTAATGAACATCCCCCATATTGTGTCAAAGGAATATTAATCATTTCACACCTCTACCTTCCTCTTCCTTTCCCTGAATGAATGAATCAGTTACTTAACGGAGATGCTAAGTTTTTTCTTTAGAAGAGCCTGCGAGATACATTTTCGTACTGTTATAGCTACCTCCATTTTTCCACATATTACAAACACTTTTTATCTCTAGAAGTTAAAACTTCTTTAATGATCTCCCACTGCCCCAGTCTTGAAAATAAGCATGAAATCAAACAAAAGCCAAAAAAAACCCTTAAAAAACCAAAGCAATGTAACAGAATGGGTGTAAAAACCCACATGTTCAGAATTATGGGAATGTCCCCATCAGGAATCCATGCAGGATTCTACACATGGAAGGTCAAATTATGAATGTGTAAATCTAGTATACAGAATGAAAATTTCGAAGCTAGAGACAGATATACAACTTTCATTTCTCTTTATCATAATGATACTTCCCTGGGCATCTTATTGACATGATTCATTATGCTGAGGGGAGGGGGTGGTGGTGGTGTACATAATTTCAAACCATCACTTGGAAAGAAACCTGACCTAGCACTTGCCATCTTTGATATAAAACACTGTATGTATACGATTTATGTATATGTATAAGTATACAATTTATAAGTTGGTAGACAAAGTCACTTGCATGCCACTAAAAATGTACTAAAATTAATCTGAGCCTCTGAAATCTACATAATTTTACAGGTGTCTCAACACATCCAATGAATATCTTTTCATGTTCTTAAAAATTAGAGGTTTATTCAAAACAGAACCAGAGGGATTTTTAAATAAAACCTTGACATTTTTACACAGAAAACAGTTCCAGTATTCAAACAAGAAAGCTGGCCACAGCACCGGTTTAAGTACACCTAGCATTTACTTGCTATAAACCTACATTTCAGTTGAATGGAGTGACATTTGGTTACAAATAATCGTCACCCAAATTTTAGTAATGTGGCAACTACAAAAATAGCCCTTCTCCATCACCCTCAAATATCACTGTTTCAGAGAAAGTTCTTAAATCTCATCTATCACTGAATGACTTTTTTTTACCTGTGAAATTGCTCAAATAGATATTGGGGCAAAAAAGTGAACCATGTGTATTTTGTGGTCTGTATCCTGTTTCCAGAATAAAATGTAGAAGCTTGTTTCCAGTCTTCCCATTGTCTCCCATTGTTGGGAAACACAATCCTCCGTTTGTTTAAGTTGAGTTTTGGTTTGTCTCTGGCAGAAAACAGCAGTGGTGTTGATTCTGACAGAGTATGGGGGGCACTTTCAGCTCCTAGTCGCTGCCAGCGGTACAAAGCAGAGTCCACAGACAAAGCCATTCACAGCAGGGATGTCAGGCTGAAAGACAAATGCATGACAAGGTCTGAAAACCAATTCCATGCTGGTAGAAAATTCACTTCATGTCTTGCTAGCAGAGGCTTAAAGCAGCAAACAATACCCCTGTTCAGCGCATTACATGTTCAGTCTTCGAGCTCAGCACTTTCTGCAGAGAATGCACGGAATAAAAGATAGAATAAAATCTTCAATGTGGAAAAAACTATTTCTATCTCTGGGGAAAACAGAAAATCCAAAATCTATTTTCTGTGTGTTATAACAGCAAACTAACATAGATAAAGCCAATTTACAGAGGTGAACAATGGGTTTTCCATCACAAATTCTGTATGATTTTCCTCAGTTATAAACTGCCACCAAATCTATTCAGGCATTTTTCTTCAAACGCCTGACTTCCGTACAATAGTTTTTCTGTTCACACTTATTTACAAAGGGATCGGTTCAGGTGTTGAATCTTAATAGCTCAGATAATAAAGAACTGCAGCATCAGCTTAATCTCATTTACACTTGTGTAACAGTTTTCCAGAGTCTCCATAGAAATCTGATTTGAATGAAAAATGCCAGCGCTCACTAAAACAATGGATGTTTTATTGGCTGGAGAGATAAAGGAATTAAATCTCCCAATACTAATCCTATTATCATTGAACACTTGTCTTCTGACTTGTTCGCACATCCACAACTGCAATTGCCATCCAGCGTGCAGGACGCTCAGGCTCGGGCAGCGCAGGTGTATATGCCGTTATGCTCAGTCTAAACACAGTAAAATCTCAATCCAACAGCAGGAGTTTGAGGCCTGGAGGCTGCCTTACAATGACGAGGCACTAAATGTGAAAAAGCAACCAACTAAAAAAGGCACTGGCCTTGTGCAACTTCAAGGTTCCACTAAACAAAATATGTGAACTGAACCCACCTCACTTAAACTGTGAGAAATACAGAGAAAAAAAATCATTTAAACTTGGACAACGGTCATTTAGATTAATTCACTGATTAATTGGTTTAAACTTTATTTAATAGCACCTGTATTTGAAGCGGATTGAGAATATCTGTATGTATCTGTACAAGTCTAAATAAACATGTTTCAAATACACTGAACCTTTGAAATTATTTATACCTTTATTACCAGTGAGTCCTTTGCTTTGCAGCTTCTTTTTCCAAAAAAGCCTACCTTTAACTGTATGCAATATGTGACTTCCTTTGGAAAAAAACTTAATAATATTTAAAAACACATACATGTTTGAGTCTTGGAATGGGAAAAAATCTATGGTGCTGAATTTCACTAACACGTTTGAAGTGCATTGTTTCATCAGCAAACAACAAGTATTGTTCATGCAACGTTACTACTAGCTGCTCAAAAAACTTTAATTCAGAGCTGAGGTTGCTCAGCAGTACCTGGGGATCCTCTACAATGTTGAGAATGGCTAATTTATGCCTATCAGAAACTTGGAACTACTAGCTTGGCTGATACAAACTTAATTCCCAATATCTAATGAATCTGGACTTAATGTCACGTTACCCTGATAGGGGATGTTGAAACTATGAATTGCCGGGAAGATGCAAGGGAAGGTAAATATCACAACAAGCAAGTGAAAGGAGTTTTTAAGAGAACTTGCCGTTACTTGTGCTGTGCTTCACCGACTGGAATTCCAGCATTTATCCCTTGATTTTAGACGCCTTCCCTGTGTTTGCAATAACTTTATTCACCCGTTGAAAGATGAGCCACTGCAAGGTAAAGCAACTGCCATTGTGATAATGAGTTCATGTGTACTTAAAAAAATGATCTCCAGAGCTTGCTGAGCGTCAATAAAAGCGGCATGCCTGCTGGATCCCAGGTCACAGATGAACTGTAGGCAACATGTAGTAAGTCAGAGATGGTCTGCATGGGAGAGGGACAGTGATTTGATGAAGGTGTGCTGAGTCTAAACCTAAGTATCAGACTCTCCTTCACTCTGCTTTTGTGCTGTGTTCCTGGATGGTCCTTGAGCACCCATGGGAGTGTTGTGCTGATAGGCAGGAGAGGAAAATTAAGGCTTCATTTAGGACTAGTGAGAACCTTGAGACAAGACACCAACCAGCAGCTGTCTCAGCATGATGTAGTGGCGTTTAGTTTATTCTGTTTTACTGTGTGTGAAGAGCTAGGGAAAAAAAGACACCTAGACACAATCAGAAGTATGGAGTACCGGCTTGGAGAACTGAAGGAAAGCCTTCTATATCTTCCAAGCTATAACAGCCAACGTTTGACTTGGATCTTGGATCTCAGGAAACTTTGCTGCCTCCATAAGATACCAGATTAAACTACTAACCTGAGAAAGGATTGGAAACACAGCAGATGTGACAAAAGACTTCCTTGTGTCTGGATTTTAGCGTACTTGGTGCTTGTTTACTGAGGAAAATCAATCATTTGAAGGTGTTACATTAACACAACTTAAAGCTCTGAATGGCTTCACGCAGAAGCGAATAAACTCGTAGTTTAACCCGTAGACAGGACCTCCTGTAATCCATGTTAACTACTCTGTCAATGCCCAAATGAATGAGTACTTTGACTGAAATCAAAATGATATTCAACCAAACTATCTTAGAGCCAGCACTTCTTTACAGTATAACTTTAAATCTGTGGTGCTGAAAGATTTTACAATGAAAAGGCAGAAAATCAACTGTTGGTAGTTACTAAAAAAGGCACAGAGGTTGCTCAGTGAAAATGCTATAGAGAAATGATGCAGCTCATGTTTGCTAGTTAAAGGCTTGACACTTTTGCCACTTTGTTCTGGGCAGTAAGCTCTCCAGTTTATTTCAGCTACATCATAAATTAAGATCTGAACAGTGGATGGAAGAGTGGTGGTCTTTAGTGGCTCAGATACACACTGTACTACATATGTCTTTAACCACATTATGTACACATATATAAAAGTTGTCATATAACGGAGCTACATATATGAATTCCACACATCTACCAGAGTACCAAATTCTATCTGTATCAGAGATACATCAAGGTAGGTTGAAATTCTTAGAAATTACAAATGAAAAAAAGCAACAGTATCAGGCATATTACTAAAAATAAGAGCATACAAGATTAATTAAAGCAGCTTTACACATAGAGTAGCATGTCTTCCACAGCTTCCCCAGGAAATTTTTTCTACAATCAGAATCCCAAATCAGAATTAGGCATCTTCTTGACATTCAAGACCCCACCCCATCTTTAACTATTTACTTAGTGTACAAATCAATGAAAGAATATCGTAGTTTTATTTAGTTTGGAAATCAACCCTCTCATCATGGCTTTCTTTGAAAGGCAATGGTCATAAACGGCACCATATCCATGAAGAAAGAGGCCGGTTGGTGCCACCATGCAATGAAACGTGTTGCAGGAGATGTAGAGACTTCATAACATAAACCATGCAAAACTAAGCAACTGTTATATGGGTGGTAAATTATGCAGCTGGATGCATAATCAAAGCAGCAAGCTAATGGCTTTCTTGACATATGAATTTCAGTGCTGGCAATGAAAAGATAGCAGAAGCAAACATAATACTTATTATTTTGGATCAGTAAGAATAAAAAGGAGCCCAAACTTGCCATCAATGTTAAGAGGAAAGAAGAAAGAACTCAAAGATGTTTCCTTCTGTAAAATGACAATTTTCTATAATTCAGCCAACTGCTTACAAGAATCTTCCAACTTACTAGCACTTTGATGTGTTATGCCAGTTACTTTCTGTATGGTAGGAATTCCATAAAATCCATGTTGCATTCCTCTGGCAATATATCTAATGCGTCTGTCCCAACTCTTTCTAAAAGAGCTTCATAAAATCCCTTTTCTGCAGTTACAGAATTTTTACATGTGCACACCCATTTGATTTATGTTTTTACAGATATATCATTAAAAGAACCCATGAAGTGCGGATTTTTTCAACATACATTTACTGAAGCTACTGGTTTTCTTCCATCTAGCTAGTGAAGCTTCAGTACAGCAATACATATCCTGAAAGGGAAAGATCAAGGTAATGCAGACATTTCCAACACCATTATATTCGGGATTTGCCATCTTTTCCACTTCAGCATAGAGATTACACGTGTTAACTCCAGTGTTGGCACATTAGAGCTATTGCTGTTTTGCCTAAGGTCCCCTTTGTCAGCACTTCAGAAATGTTTGCCTTTAAAAGGAATTAGCAAGTTCCAGTGTCACCTTTATTTCTGACCGGCATTTTGAGACTTTCCACAGGATAAATTCAGAAATGCCAGTGAAGCACCAGCCATGGCAGCAGAAAGCTGCATTATGCTCAGCTACCCTGCAACTGTCAAGGCGCAACATGATGAGAATTAAAAGGAAAACT
Organism: Charadrius vociferus; assembly: GCF_000708025.1. Lineage (NCBI taxonomy): Eukaryota > Metazoa > Chordata > Aves > Charadriiformes > Charadriidae > Charadrius > Charadrius vociferus. The sequence continues at coordinate 1,955,587 of NW_009647223.1, read as the reverse complement.
CGTGGCTGTGCTTCAGCTCAGCACTTGTCAGACTTGGAAACTAGGGGACAAGAAGAACCCCTCTATGTCCTTAAAACCACAAAACCTAACAAGTGGGAGGGAGCTTGGAGAAATTCTTTAGCTAAGCCATACAGAGGAATGTCCATGACAATTTCCCTCCTTTGCTATATAATCATGGCAGCATAAGCTTTTGGTCTCTCATTGTCCAGTCTTCTGTGTAGTTGCAGTCAATTAATGCTATTACCTTTGTTCCTGTGGAGTCCTACTCAACAGCTTAAAAAGCCTCGGTTTCAAGAAACTATTTTCCTGCTTTCTTTTTGTTTCATTATTGATGGATGTACTGTGGGCAGCTCTCAATAGGGCAGACACGTTTTTCTCATCTGTAACTCCCACACGATCTTCCAGGGAGAAAACATTGAGCAATCTTGCCTAGGACAAGTCATCTCCCTGCTTGTGTAGATGTCCCTCAAGGTTCCCACAACCACAGACATATATTCATTATACAACACTATAAGGAATCGTTACCTATCTTATTCTTTCTTTTAGGAAAGGCATTCCTTCCCACAGTCCAAACTTTTGTCACTCAGCTGACCTTCCAGTGGAGCTACTATGGTCTCAAGAGACAGGTAAAAAGCTAAAACATGTCCGGGTATCTCAATTCCTGAACTTCTGCATTTGGAAAAAACAAGACAAGCAACATAATAAGTGAATAAACTATTATCTATTTATAGCAAAGATAACATCCATACAGAAATGTGTCAGCTAGACACCCAGTTACGCTAAGGTGTGAGATGAGAAATGTGTAAGCTGGTGTTAGCACAGGAGGTTAGACGCAGTAGTCACATTATTTCACAAGCCTGCACCAAAATTTCTGAAATGTGAAGCAGTAACCAAAGCATGAAAACCTTTGCACTTCTCTCATAAAATTATGGAAGAATGTATATCCAAGAAAGTTTTCAAGATTTCTGATGTTTGATGAAAGAGTGAAGTGAATAATATGCTGTAAATTAAAAGGGTATCAACTCACACTGTCATCAGGAAGCTCTTGAAAAATCAGAATGTCTGTGCAACAAAAGGAGGAGTGACATCACACTCTCTCTGTAGAGTCTGGGATGCAATTTGATAACTTGTATCATCAGGCAATTCAGAGGTACAATGTCACTAAACAATTTTTTCTTTGCCATTTGCATGTGGATTAAAATATCCAGCTTCTATTAACTAAAAAGCATCACGGTATTCTTGGGAAAGATACACAGGGGACATGAATACATTTGGAAACTGGAAAGAAACAGGATAATTATTTATTCCTTTTGTAGGGAGAAGAGCTGAAATGCATATTGGGTCGGCAGAGGCAGAAGGAATGATGCAGAGTCCTTTCCAAGTGTGGATTTCAACATGTTGGGATAGTTCAGTGTTATCAGAGATGAACTACTGTATGCTTATCTGTCTCAAGCCCTGTCAGGCAGGCCTATGCTTATTTCTTTATTATTTTATATATGTCATACTATTTTATACATGTCATACTACAGTGGGAATATGTGGGCATTCTTATACAAGAGGTGAACTTTCTTGTTAAACATGAAACAAACCAGAGGGAAGACAGCACTATAAAACCCAGCATGCAGTTGGTATAATTTAGCATTTTTATCCCCAGACGTTTTGAGCTTCTCTTCTATTTGAGAGTACTGCAATTGTAAGCTAGCAAAAGCATTTGGGAAATACTTCCCTTTAGTGGAAAAGGGATGCTAAAACAGCCCAATGATGGTGTTTTTCTCTTGCATCCTTGTGTTGACAATGGGAAGAGCCCCTCTTGATTTTTCGTAGATAGCCTATATGATTAGCATCCTCCCTGTGCTGCTTAATCTCATCCAACACCAAAGGAAACTTTTCCTTTATATGACCGAAACAGATTGCACTAGAGTCATGACAATGCTATTAACAAGGATTAGTTATGACACATAATTTACAAGTATTCTTTTTAAACGCTATATCTTTTTAGAAGATTCTTGTATTCAAAAAAGGTATTGTTGACTGCAAGAGAAAGCTCATCAGAAAGTCAGCAATAAGAAAGCAACTTTTTCTCTTTCGAGCTTGCCTCATTCCTGCAAAATGACAGGCTCAGCTGCAGATCTCTGTATCCCAGACTTCAGAAGCTAGAGAGAGGAATCCTGCCTCTCCTGCATATGCACAAAAAATTTTACACAATCATGCCTCATGTGCTGTTTATGAAAGGAGATGATATATCCACATTAAAAGAAAAATAATCCTGCTCATAGGCATATGTAAAAGTAACTTCAGAAGTTAACGATACAAAGCAGCAACTTTCAGAGCTATCAAAGCAAGACAAGGTCTATAACTCATTTTCAATAGTTGGTTGGGTATTTCTGAAAATCTGACCTCAGGGCAAAATTTCAGACAGGGTGGAGCTTATTTTTGAAAATCAGTACTGTGAGAAAATGCGGCAGTAGCACTTAAATGCAGGTATGTGCATTATCAAGAACTACAACTGAGATAACGTCCTTCCCAGTTTTCACTGGATATTTTCTTTTCTACATTGCCTCTAAGGCAAGAAGGCATTAAATAACACAAGTTCCCTCTTATACTTAATTCCATTATTCCAAAACTTTCATTGTATTTCCTAATTGAAAGAAGCAACAATTTTTCTTCTTGATGCCCTGTATGGACAATGCGGCATCCCTTCAAAAAGCTATTTTGGAGAAGGTTATGCTGGAGAGATAAACGTTAACAAGTGAGCTGAGTATTATAGAAATTTCAGCCACAAACCTCTTTATCTGCTTTGCAGTTATCTGCAAGGAAACTCTTTCATTTTTTGGAGGTACTGTATAGAAATTCCTCCTCGGTCACATCAGTTCAGAGAAAATATTTTGTGGTTAAGACTAATGGAAAAGGGGAAAGAGATTGGGAAGAAGGAGGAAGGCAATTACATTGATTAGTAGGATACAGACCACAGTCTAAAATTATGCTCTGACATTTGATATTAGAGAAAAAATACTTACAGTATGAAAGAAAGTTGCTAGAAATGAAAAAAGAGCTCCAAAGAACAGCTTCATTCAAAAAAAGCTGGTCAATGCAGACTGTTGTCATTCAGCTGACAAGAGAAACGTGGTAGGGATTAAGAATTATATAATCTTTTTGAGTGCAAGTTTGTGTTGGATAAACAGAAAAGAGCTTTTCATAAATCTAATGTGTCATTAGAGCACATGGCTTCACTATTCTATTATTATATTAGATTGACACGTTTTTCATGTCTCAAATAGATTCTCTCTCCTTGAGGAATAAATCCAAAAATCTTGCAGTAATACATTAATGATAAGACTCTTTCTTGAGGACAGACTAGATTCGGTGCCTGATGCAGAAATTCCCTGTAGCTTGAGCGTTGCAGAGGCATGTTCAGGCAGCATAACCCTTCTGCAGGGCTGTAGCTGTGTTATTAAGACCGGTTTCAAAATAGATGTGCTCTCAGCGTATGCTGACATACAGGTCATACAGACAAGGATGATTATCAGATATTATTCAAGAAGGAAGTTGCCAACTTGCAAACGGTAGTGCTGGATGCTGTGTTTGGATTCATTCTGTGATCAAGGAGTTTGCTCTGGTCTCCCACATTACACGCTCATTCAAATGAAGAGCTAGACTAAAATTTTCTGGCTAGCTGCAATGAGTATCATTGCTGCCAGCACGCCCAAATACTACAGTCATCTATTCTTAGTACATTTGGGCCCACTGCACTTTTCACGAGTGTAGGCAGAGGTAGCTTCGGCATCTTTGCCACCTTCCAACACAGTAATTACATTTACTCCACTCACACCTTCAGCTGAGGAAACATTGGGAAGAAATACTTGCACAGAGCTTTTACAAACTCCAAAAATGGCAAGGTGTTACTTGGAGGCATCAGATTGAAAGGGTAGCCAGGTCTGTGGTTTTCGTGACTTTGAGTGAGATGTTCTTCAGGTTTCTCTTACATTAGTGCCCAGACATGGGCAGTGAATGCCACTATATATCCTAAAAATGTTTTACGTGCATATATCTTTTCAAACAAGTAAACACAGTTCCAGACACAAGACTGCATGCTTCAGGCCAGGGCAGAAGTGAGAATGGCCACTGTAAGAAACAGTTAGAACTAAACATCTTGGCACATATGTAGTTTTGAGGACGTTCGTGAAGGTACTGTCCTAAATACAGATGTTTTATGAAATCAGGCCTTTATTCCTCTTATCCAGGAAAATATAAAAACCATAACATAGGAACTCTTATGCACACATACCTTTCACTTTAAATAGTATTAAAAAATTTTCTGTGCCACATGAACATGTATTGGCCTAAACAAAACTGTATACAATACAAACAAAGGTATGTGCCTATACCACTGGCCTTTGGAAACAGCTTCCATGTAAATTCTGACATACAGGCAAACATGAAATTATTTCTTTGTTCATAGTAGAAAGGGTAATTCATGAAGTTCATAAAGAACAAGTAAAATTAAAAATGTTCCAGACATACCTCCTTCCTAAGCTCTAGTAAACACCTCCATTCTTTCCATAACCTGGTTATCAGAAAAGAAAGCCCAGATAAGGAAATGAAAATATGCGTATGCTACACTGCCTCTCACTCATTTGTTTAACATTTCATAGATCTCCAATTCACCTCCACTTCTCGGTAGACAGCAAGTTCTGCATCTGAGGACTCTGCCTTCTTTATCTATATAAACACTTAAGACACCAGTAATCAGAGAAAGCAGCAGCAACCTGTATCACCTGGGATCTACAATTCTGACATCTCTCCATGGTGGGGAAAAGTCCATCTTTAAGGATTTAAAAAGTATTGAAGAATTTTAGGCCCAGTTATTCAACCTCTTGTTTGGCCCAAAACAGCCAGTCTAAAATCAGTAGGGGAGTAACGGACTGCAGTAAGCCCTCCAAAGCACAAAATGAGCCTGACTACAGAAACTCTGCTTGAGCAAAGTAACTTCCAATGGCACGCACAGCCCAGATGGCAATCAGCATAGCCATTTCCTAAGCCATCTCCACCCAGACCCTGCAGAAAAAGAAAGCAGAGACAGACAGGTATGCCAGGTCAGGGAGGCAAGTCAAGGTTAGGGTAAGGCAGAGAGAGGCAAATTGTATATCCACTGTACAGGAGGCTCATTTAATCAGAAAAGAATTTCTTGGTAAACTGCAAATATACACATCCAGCCCAGTATCCTAGTCTGGGGGGTGCGCCTTTTGCACAGCTGGCTCTTGTTTTTCTGAATATATCGCATGAGGAGCATTCCCACGGCTGCAGGTTGGGGACATTTTCCCTTGTGCTCTCATCTGGCTATTCAGAAATCTTTTGAGTTTGCTATTGCAAAAGAGACTAATATCTGTTTCAATCCGATGTATGCCTCTATCTCTATCTCTTTGAGTGGTCCTGCACACTACTTAATTAGAAGACCATGTATTTCAAACTCCGGCAATGGCAGAATTTAGTTGCATTTTAGCCCAGAAATGAGGACACCAAAATTAGAGCAATTGTCTGAATAATAATTTTTTTTTGTTTGTTCCACTTAATATTCAGAATCAAAGTGAAGTGGCCTTTAAAAGACAATCTAATATTTATAGCGTGTATGATTATAAAGCACTTATGATCAAAATTATGTTGCAGATGTTCATGTGGGAACTCAGCAATGCTGAAAAAGTCCAAAAGGAAGCAGAAAAATTGAAAATAAATTGGAAACTGACCAGAAGATCCTTTATATGTAAAAACCTTTTATGCAACTACGTTTTTGTCAGAATGTGCTGACTCTAATTTCAGTTCTCCAAATCTGAATATTAAACTAAAGTGCCTCAAAGAGGACAGTTACTTATTCATATGAAATGGAAAGAAAAAACAGAGAGGCTAAAACAACTGCCAATTCAGTAGGGCACAGCTCCATGTCAATCAAAGATCAAGGGAAAGCTTAATGAGGATCTAATCACACAGAATTGTTGAAGGAATGTCCAGTAACACCTGGGCTGGTGTGTACACAGGTTAAAGTTGTTCTGGTTTGGCCAGACCAATGCTTTTCAGGCCTTTTTGAAAGAATGACGTGAAAATGCAGAAAGGTACTCCTGGCAGCAGTGCACCACCTGAGGGGAACTGAGAGGACCATGTCAGCTAGCAGAGGATGGAGGTAGGTTAAGATGCAGAAAACCGGTCTCCCCTTCCTGCTCAGCCACAGATTTCCTTGGCCTCAAAGACGACCACAGATTTCCATATAAGAATCTGAGCACAAAAGCATAACAGCAACAAACTTCTGAAATGCTTCTTGGAAGCATTAATTCTTTTTTAAAAACAGTAGTAAGATTCCCTTCAATCCTGTCTCTTTTTTCCTCCTGTACTCTTTCATCCTCCCCCAGACTAAGGTAACGGGGATGCACATTTTTGCATTTAATTAAACTAGATAGATAAAATAGGATAATGCAACAGAAACCATTTTTGTAAGAGCACAAAAAAGCATAGTACCAAAGTTCACTTATTGACAAGCTATTTCTACCCAACCTCATGTTAATAAAATATAAAAGACTGGAATTTACAATACGCCAAGTCAAGGCTAGTTTTCCTAAAAACGTATCTAATCACCTCATTCTACCTATATCTTATTTTCTCTGCAATCCTTCTCTTTCCTCCTCCTGTCAGGACACAGCCATACAACATTAACCTTAGGAAATGCCCCCTCGTCCCAGAGAAAATGAGGCACTTGACAGGCAGCCAGCTTGGGCAGCAGTGCTGGGGGAAGTTGGGAGAGGACAGGGGCAGGGGTAAATGCTGCTGCACTCACACTGCAAATTATTACAGGTGCCTAAAACTAGTTAAACTATTCTGGCTGTTTCTAAAGCAAGAAATCAAGGAGTAGTGGCCTACAGGCAATGTTCAACAGAGAGAAAGGGAGATTGCATTTGTACTGTGAGGTGACTCAAGCCAGACCTTTTGCAAGGGAACCGATTATTAAGAAATCTTGGGAAACTTCACATCTTACTCCTGCAGAAAAATACATACCGAAAGCAAGAGAAATGAACCCAGTCACTTCAGTAACTGTGTTTCAACAGAATATCAGAGGTACTGCAGTGAGGCGCCACAAGCAAAGACTCAAAAGTACGTTAAAAAAGTGAGCTCTAGAAAAATTTCAGAAAAATGCATTTTACTCCATTTACTCAGACTGCATGTAGAGAAAATAGTGATTATATTTAAATATCAGCACCATTAAGCAGAACTGGGACAGACCTGATGAAACACTTCTTTGTTATTCAGCAGTGTAGTTCTCTTATAAAATTAGGCAAGGTAACGGCTTGCCAAGAAAAATGGGCTGATGGGAAGCATAAAGCTGTAATGTTCCATGCCATGACTATTTTGGGCCTAAGAGAGCCAGTTATCCTAACTGAGCATCTCCTCAGGCTGGGGTACAGATACTTCCTTGCCAGAATCTCTCAGGAGCACAGACACAGAGTTCAAACTTCCTCTCCCAATCTATGTTCAAGCTCTAGGTTTCTAGCAAGGTTTAACACAAAGTCTGTTATGAGGGAATGAACAGTAAGCTTTGGCAAATTGTTATTTCTGGTCTGCAACCTCATATGAAATCTTACGGCAAAAAGCAAACGTATGCATCTGACATCCTGAAGATTCCCTGGGCTTGCTTTTTTGTTGCTTTGTATCTTGTGCAGTCGTTTACATGAATGCAAAATCATCATGATAATGAGCAATCAGTTGACTGATTCCAAAAAATGAGAGGCGGAACGGGATACAAGTGATACCAGAACAGCAAGTGAAACCAAAAGGAATTTAAGAAATCTAATTCTAAGCCTGAGCTTCACTTGCCACTGGTTGCAACATCTGAGACCATATTATCATAACCTGTGTTGTTAATTACTACCTTATGAATGGAAATGAGGACATTTTAATTCTACTGGAGATTGCTTAAGCCTGAAACATACCTTTAAAGCAGAATGATAAGTATCAGCCTGTGAAAACATTCTGAAGAAATGCCTTAAAAGGCAAAAAAATATTTTTCTGCTATTGTTGCTTTAACTTCTAAAATATCCAAAAAACTGTTTCAGAACCTAAATTCTAACACATGAAAAGCTGTTTTGTTCATCCATCCTGAGGGCTATTTGTCTGGTTGTGGTACACGAGAACTTTATACTAACATAAACACTGGCACAAAATCAGGTTGATGAAACTAGGTAATTAAAAAGCAGAACATGAAGTATACAGTCACTCTGATGATTTGTAGCCAGGGCTTGTTCCAACAAAAACAGCAAATATTTTTTTCCTTGCCTTTAAGTATGACGGTGGCTGTTTTCCGATGCAAATTGAAAGACCGATTATTCAAAGTACTCCATTCATTTCATTATAACCCAAAGCAGATGACATTCAAATTCAAACACAGCAAAAAGTGTTAGTAAGCATAAATGCTCTTTGAGTCTAATGTATAAATGACTCCATTTCTACGCTGACTTTTTATATACAATGGTTTCCACTGAAATTGCATTAGGTCACGAATCTGGTTTTGAGTCAAAGGACAAAAAGCTCTTATCAGCCTCTTCTTGCTCATACTGTTGGCACAACAGAGACTTGCAGCCAACTCCTCCTAACAAAATCTGAAGTGTTACAATTGGTCCCAGAGAGCGTGTGAAAGAGCTTCTCTGCCGCTGCACCCACAGACTGTGTTTTTGTCAGAGCAGTCTACTTGTGCATTACTACAGTGATTTCAGGCTGACTTTTTTGCTTTTAAAAGCACCTGATTCGGTTTATATCTTCACACTGAAGTTGATTACAACCTGCTGTTACACATGGTACTCAACGCAGTCATCTCTCTTTATCAACGGAGCTAGGTGTAGCTATAACCCTGAAGTGGATGGTGGAAAACGTAATTGTTTAACAGCTTTGTTTTGTACAGGAAATACTATGAGCCTATGAAGTAGTCAGTCTAACTTCCTGGAATTTTGCTCATTTATTAGTTATCTTATGTAAGCCCATAACCATGACCTGCTGAAAAGAATGGAATTTCTTTCCCTCTAAACTCAGAGAGAGACAGATTCAAACCCTTAAACTGTGTTCCTTCTTCTTTGCCATTTCTTAGATATTTTCCCTAACTTGAGTGTCCACCTTGACTCTGCTGTGCCTTCTCATTACGTCAGCATATAGTGAAGTTATAAACATCACAGGGTGCTGGGAGTTACATTCCCAGAAATAAATGTGTGACATTCATAGGCTGCTTGTAATAACTAACTGACACCATCTCTTGAGCGAGTGAAGGTTATAACATAACTACTGCAATCTGTAGTTATCTGAAACCAGTCTAAACCGGAAGCTATCGCACAGCAATTTTACTGTTTTCCTTAGCAGTTACCAGACAAACTCTTTTGGCAAAATCATCTATTTCTGTAGCGAGTATACCACCTTTTCATTCACCAGTGCGCTGCAGCACCTCAAGACATGGTTTGTTATGGTATCATGCGAATTCCGTAAAAGGAGTAAGTTCCCTGTGGACAAAACCGTAGGTCATGTTGCCATTACATAATACTAGTTTTCCCTGAAAAAGGTGTTCCAATAATCTGTAATATCTGAGCACCTTCTTCAGGGAACACTAGTATGAAAGACAACAGATACACCCTAGGACCCTTGTTCACAGGAGCTAATGGCACTGTCTTTACCAAGGAGCTGTATTTCCACCGGTAAGAGAAAAATGAGTTGTTTTTAAAACCTAAGTGTCAAGGTTCCTAGTTATGTAGCTGTCTAGAGCATGAGATGGCATAGCCTGATTTCCTGGGCAATACCTTTATTAAGTTATTCCTCTACTGAAGGTAAGTCTGGGCTTGATGTAATTCTTGATTTGATAACACCAAGAAATAAAGCAGAGGTCTCTCCTAAACCATATTTTCCTTAATTTAATAAAAATAAAGGTATATAGTATGTAGTATATATTGACACATTCAGAGTGATTTCCTACGGTAATCTGAAAGGAACAAAAACAATTTCAAGGCTATTGTATAGCAAGTTCCACCTTTTGCTGACAACAAATGATAGGCATTGCCAGCTGGTGGTGATGGTTCTTGGGATTAGCGGTACAACGTAAGGCAGTTCTCCTCAAGAGATATGCCACACGCTATGCCGTATATAGATGGTTATGCAAAGAATAGCAGCACAGATGCTAGGATTACAAAAGGAAATGTGTTTTAGTGATTTTTTGGTGGAGAGGCAAGACAAGGGGTTTGCACAACCCTAGCTAATCACCAAGGACCCACCCTTGTCACACCTGGGAGAGGGTTTTGCAGACACGGCTCCTGAGTTGCCCAGACCCTGGCCATAGCTAAGTACATCTTGGTTCTATCCATGCTCCCTTGACTAGATTTCCTTCTGACAGAAACCACAATGTGCAGTCAAGTCTGCTTTGCCCTCAAACCTTTCAGCTGGGAAGTGCTTTTGGCTCTCTCTGTTCAAACAAAGCCCCTGAGACCCCGTTACCGGATTAGAGCTCAAAGTCCACAATTGCACTGATAACTAGTGACAGCTCCAATAAACAGGCAGAATGTTCAAATATTAAATGATGCCGTATCCAAGGGATTCTGGCTCTGATTGACATAAGAACAGGATAAGAAATAGTTTACCATTTATTTTAAAGCCTTCTGTCTGTTTTGCAATCATTAACTAGGTAGCCAATGTAAAGATTTGATGATGTAAATGAACCACCCATTTTGCAAATAGGAAAATGGCTTAGTGTCACAGCAAGGACAAAAATTCAGGAACAAGTATCTCAGCCGTACACTCCATCCCAAGAGGATTCCACCATACAGACAGAGATACAAAGCAATTGCCTGTACAAATGTAGAAGCGTGTGGAGTATATTGGGTTAACCCACATCAGGTGGTTAACGACTGAGTTAAGCTGTGTTTTTAACAGGCACAATACTTTAAAGGCAAATAGCAGATAGAGAATGTGGATTGAGGGCTCTATTTTCTTTTTTGTTTTCTATGTTTGCATGTTTTAGCTTTGCAGGCCACTCACATTTTTAAAGAAAGATTAACATGTTATTTCGCCCCAATTGCGCATGTAACAGCATTTAAGTAGGTTGATGCCATTTATTAGAAACAAACAAATATTCTAGTGCAATAGATATTTCCATTTGTCTTGTTGCCTCTAGGGAAAAATCCTACAGATTTTAATAGAAAAAAAAAGACACTTCTCTACTGACTTAAGTTTTGAATGTAAATTAATTAAAATCTTTCCTTTTTTTTAATGGACCTAGAAGGGGCCCTTCCTGAACTACAGAAACAATGCATTTCCTCTCTGAGCTATATGATGTCAAGAAACAAATAAAAAATGGTAAGAATCTTTTCTTTCATACAATGCACAAGAGTGAAAGTAGAATTACATACATCTTTCTTAAGTTTACTAGTTGCTCACAGCCCAGATTTTTTTTTTTTCTTCTGATCATGCAGCACTGCAGAGGTTAAGAGAAGACCAGGCACAAAGGCAGTAGATGACTGGCACTGCACATTGAAGATGAGCAGAACTGCTTAAGAAAAAGCTCACAGATACTTCTACTGAAAATATCTCCACTCAGCCTGTATCAGGCAGCCAGTGAGGTATAAACAGGGCGAAGACAACTCTTTAAGTAGAATGTATTTATTTTACAACCTGCCCACCCTGCCTGCCTGCTTCCTCTATTAGAGCACTTTGCTGTACACATGAAGAGCTCTCCTGGAGGCAGTTACATTTATGAACTGTTTGCTCTCTGCTCGCCTTGCAGCCAGCAGCGCCACAACCATTATTCACTCCGAGGAAAAGGGAACCAGGTGAAGAAAAACGACTCTCCCTGAATACCCTCATAAATTCACATGGAGAAATAACCACGCACCACTACCCAAAACCTTTAGTTTTATTAATGGCAGGAAGGCAGTATTTCTATACAATAAATCTTCTTAGCTTCACCTACTGGTCAAAATGGAAGACGCACCATTTTGGCTGATTCTACTAGCCTTGTTATTACAGGTCCTGCAAAATATTAAATCATGTAATCTGGTTCACAGTAGTGCCTGCTGGCAGAAATACACTCTCAGAGAACAAATAAGTAACATGGGAGGTTGAGCACCAACACTTTTCTCCATGCTCAAGTACAACTTCGACAGTCCTGAGAAGGGCAGTAGGATAAACAAGTGGGGAAAAAAAAAAAGAAATCTGAACATAATGGGGCTGGAACAAGATGATCTTTAAGGTCCCTTCCAACCCAAACCATTCTATGATTCTAGAGTGACAATAATGACAACAGTGGTAGCACACTGGACCAGAATCCAGATCTTAATAATACTTAATGGGCAGTTTAACTTATGCTGTTCCTTTCTTGATGGATAATTTTCACTATTCATAGCATGGTGACAATATTTACCATCCCATAAATGTGCTTTGAAGCTAGCAACGTAAAAACAACCAGATGCTCTAAGTATTACAAGAAACACAGGAAGATCAAACTGGTGGTTATTCACTTGTGGCTGAACTGGCTTTGGCGCAACTGTTTCATCACTAGGGGAAATTACCCGAGCCCTCCACATTTAAAATTAATAAATTCCTCAGCAGCTGTACCACAGTGCAGAGCTGAAAGAGCTAGACCTCAGGTCTATGGGAGACTGTGTGTGGTTATTAGTATGTGTCTTTTGCAGATACGAAACGACTGACACAAACTGTAGTGTCAGGAGCCAAGGAAAGCACTGCCACCGTCTTTTGCAGTTTGTCTAAAGAAAAAAGAATATACCACATGCAAACTGAAGCTGAACCAATTCATGAGCCAAGTGCATGACTTAAGTGCCCATAAAATATTTCAGGTTATATTAAGTGTAACAGAGTGGTTTTTCAAAAATAAGTGCAGATGAAGCAGTGATTTCACATCTCTTCTGACAGTGTAGCTTCCTGAACTTCCACCATTTGCCATTGATATGTCAATTGTGCCTTTGAACCAAACTGCGTTGTACAGGGGCCAGGGGTGGAGGGACTCCTCATAACAAGTACAGGAGTGAACAAAACCAGCATTACTGCTCGGCTTTGCAAGATAATGCTGTAGGCAGCATGTTTCTTTTTAGCCTGAATGCAAAAGGAAACGATCTCAGTCTGTCCGTCATTCCCTTCTTCCTTCCCCAGCGAGAAATTCTGAATCAACTAAGTTCAAATTCAAAGACATTAACACTCCACAACTTCTGTGAAAACAAGCAGGCAGACTACGGAGACACCCGAGGTATCCTCCCCCGAACCAAGGGCTGCTGTGCTAGTGCAGTCGTGATATCCTGCAGTGGCTGATAAACCAGGAGATTTACTCGTCCCTCAATCCAGGCTTTAGAAGCTGCACTGCTCAAGCAACTACTTCTTTGTTTTTACAAAGCCGGCAGAGCATAAACACTATGAGGGTATTATCCAGGTTACTGAAATGTGGTGTTATTAGCAGGAACATTACAGATTCATTTTTTACTACAGATCTTTAAGTGGGAGGCTCATTATGGTGGTGTTTCAAAAGCTGAGAACAACTTTGCAACTCTCCAATGTGCTCCACAGGCTTTGTTCCGCTTTCTTGTCTTTGCCAGTGAGCAACGTATTCTCCTAAACTGAGAGACTCTTTTTTCTTTCTTATTTAGAGGAGGCTGCGGGAGACAGGATGGAAATGGCATCAAAACACATTTTCTGCGAGAATAATGTGAAGTCTACCTTGCACAGCTTAACATTTTTAATCACTTCCATGCATATAACTTCTGTGAGGAATAAAGTGAAAATGACTTGTTTACTGAATGGTAGCAAGTCTAAAAATGCACAAAACAGATGAAGGATACTCAAATGTCTGCTTAATTACAGTTAAATATAGGAGAACATGTATAATTTCAGCCTTCAATACCCACACCTGGCACTACCCACTTCAGACCTTTGTGTGATAAGCACTCTGAGCGTCAGCTTTCAGATGGCCCTGGAAACGGGACTGAGGCATAATGTGGCTTGCCCGGCCACTGGGCTGACAAAATCCCCTACACTACTGAAGGTGCCGATCTACTTACTTCTGTACCACTTCATTATGTCTGATCTGATGTTACGACTCAACGTTATGGCCAGATTCTGGAAGTGAGGAAGGTTCTGCAGTTTCTCCAGCTGTGGAATAATCTCTTCTCATCACTGAGTTCCAGGTCACTTTAACCACAGGGGACACAGGCCAGTGATGCCTTGCATATAGTGAAAAAATGATAAAAACCAAGAAAAAGGTAACAAAGACTTACCGCCAAAACAGCAGAAAATAACTGTATGACAGAAGAACTTTAAAAACTGTGTATTTCTAGGCAAACCAGAGGTGAGTACTTTACAAGTACTCTTTGCAGAAATATATCATTGGGGAGACAGCAGTTGGGATGAGGGGTGCCCGAAAAATTGCATTTTTTTCACATGGATTTGCACTTTATGATGGGGACACCACAATACATACTAGGTCACCTTACTTGTCACTAAAATGCAGTCGCCTATAGAGTGGAGGGTAGTTACCAATTAAGAGCAGATAGCGACATTATAACAACAGCTTTGAGCAAGAGATTTTGAAAAGCCGTAAGGGGAATTTTAGGTAGGCAGAATGTAATTATCCATTTGGAATTCAGCCAGATACACACAACTCTCTAAACTCTGCATTTGCTGCCAATCTAAATAACACCGCATCCCCACAATTTGCAGCCACGGGATTGCTGGGCAGGTCACAGATTAAGCACTAGGTACCTCATGAGCTATTTGCAGGATGGTTACAGCAAACCCTGCTGTCTGGGAAGAAAAAAGCCAGAAAAGGAGCCAGAAAAGTATCAGGCAGCATGACAAACTCTCTGTTACTTTGAAGTCAAGGGCAAAACCTTTTTCACACATTAGAGATGTAAAAAGTTATTTGGCATATCAACCTTCTTGCAAGCAACTGCAGCCATCTGGCTTGCTTTCAAACCTCCCGCCCAGACAGGTCCTTTATTTATGTAGCCCCTGGGGAACCTCACACATTTCTGACAGCTCCAGCAGACGGGTGCTTTCCCCTCCCTGGTTCCTATCTGCCTATATCTGTGCTTTGGCTCACAGTAGCTTTCTGTTTCCAGACATGCTGCTGAAGCTGGAAACAAGTGCCAACTGAATCGGATCTTTTCAGCAAGACACACTTGAAGCTATGTTCTCTGCACTTAACAGGCCATCTACAATCCTTTGGGCACACACTCTCACTCTGTTTTCCTTCTCCACGCTGTGCTATTCATTTGAGGAGACAAGCATATTACCCATGTTAGCAACATGGGTTGGAAAGAAGCCCTCAGAGCCCATCCAGATCACTTCACCTAGTTAGTGCTGTAGTCTATGATGCTCTTTTCAACCAGTCTGTTCAAGCACTGTTTTGAAGAGAGCAACATAGTAGATGGTAGAGCAAGTAAAACCCTCCCCAGCTCCTCAATGCTTTTCCCTACTGACTTAGTAGACAGAGCCTAAGTGATTTCTGGTTTCTCAGCACCTTATTTTTCAAGGAATAGTTAGAGCTCAAAGAGTAGTAGCAAAAACCAGAGATGTACCAGGGAAAATGGACAATACACGGGCAATACATTTCTTGCTATAAAGATTAGAATAATAGTTGTATCATTTATAAACATAGAAGATTTATGGATTCTCCTTCATGTTCCCGCTTCAGGGGATGAACCTGTTCTGAATTGAGAGATTAAAAGGAAGCTCTTGTGAGGTTATGCCCTTAGCTTTGAGTTTAGTATCGCAGAATAATTTAGATTAGACAGCACCCCTGAAGATCCAGCCCCCCCCCCCTCCCAAGAGCAGGGCCAACTTCAGGGTTATATCAGGTTGCTCAGGGCCTCGTCCACTAAAGTTCTGCATATCGCCAAGGACAGAAGCACCACAGATAGTTCTGCAAGAAATTCAGAGACATGCAGACCAGAGCTCTGACAAGGATAGCAATCCTTGTCTGTGATTGTAATAGCCCTAGGGAGATACTCACAGCCAAAAGACGCATACTCAGATTCTAATCTGCCTTTAGCTAAAAGGAAAGGCGAGAGTCCTGCAAAGGCTGATTTGAGAGAATCTAAGAAAATACAAGGAGCCTGTCTCTTCTAATTATGTAAACTGCCTAGGGAAATAAGCCTACCAGGTCAATGCTTTAAATTAAGTACCTACATTTAGAAGGTGTAAATATCCAGCAAAGGATAAATAACAATTTCCTAAATATCAGGAACAACTAGGAAAAACAGCACATCCCACTATTACTGTAGCACTATGGTTGTTCAGAGATGATACTGATGAATATATTCAGAAATCTCCCCAATTTCACAGGGCTGTCCTTGCTTCAAACAACCAAGCCAGTCACACACAACATAGACTGCCAAATACAGGTGATTTGGGAGAGGTGGGCATGACCTGAAAGCTACAGTCTTTTACCCAAGTAACAACTTTTTAAGTACCTGTTTTAGGAGAGCCACTTGAATTTGGACAAGGTAGTAGAAAAAGGACAGGAGAAGAAACCAGGTACTTTTCTCTCTACAATGTAGAACTCATTCATGCTCCAGAGAGGTACAGATTAAAGGGCAAACTCTTTTGCAGCCAGACCGCAATATGACTCTAGTTTATTATGGGTAGGGTGCCCTTATTTTTAATTATCAGTGCATTACATGTTTTAGGGCTGTTAACCTTGACAGAATGTCTTTAATTAGCTACCTCATCAGAAGTGGGACACCTACATTATTTCCAACACAAAGTAGTTAAGCTATAGTAGCATGATTCAGCACAGTTTTGTTGGATTCAAAGATTTACTTAAAATTAAACATTCAGGAAAGTATGATACTTGTTTTCGTTCAGAAATTAGCTGCAACAAATGCAACTCCTTTGACAACAATGTTTTCATTTTGTTTAACTAAAACCAGCCGTTTTGAAGCAGACTGCTAAATTTTTAATTAAAAGTTTAACTGAAAGCTCAGTTAACGGACACAACCAATCTGAAACTGTATACTCAGATCACAATATGATCCAAATCAGCTTGGAGTAGGCTTCAGGTCTGACAAAACTGTCAAAAAATGGTCAGCAAAATCAAGACCATGAATTCTTCATTAAAAACATAGCAGATCTGTGAAACATAGCAGCTCCTCGTGAAAGCTTTGAAGTTGAATAATCTTCTAACACATTCTGTGCAGCTGCAGTAAGGATAGGTGACCCTAAGCCTGATGAGAGAAGACTATGAGAGATCCAGCCAGACCAACTCTGTCCACCTGCGGTAGAGAGCAGCGTACGTGTCTCAATAGAGATGCCAAAGCTCCAAAGGGAGCTTAGAGCATAAGGTTTCTAAGCTGTATTATGGGGCGTAAGCTGTTCCTACGTGACTGGTAGTAAGGATAAGGATTAAGAGTGAAGCTAATCCCCCACACCCCAATAAATAGTTTGAGGTTTTTTAAGCTGTTATTTGATTGTTGGCAAATAAGAACCATAGCTACGCTCAGGTATACTGGATAAATTGTTCAAACTACAGCAGTACAACTCTTGTCATTTCCTAGCAGAAATCTTTTCCCCTGCTCCTTGAACAACCCTAACTAGTCAAGCAGAAATCAGACACGGCCGCCTCAGTGTGTTCTGTACATTGCCTCCTCACTGCCAACCATATCACTGACGAAAATGAACCACATTTTCAAGAAAGCACTTTTAAAACCTGTGATGGCAGAGTTCAGTTCAGGAGTGCAAGAAGTGCGGTTATGCTACATTGTTGACTTGAAAGAACTGCTATCAAGTCCATGAAAACTAACAGTGTCCATGCCACTAAAAGACAAACAATAAATACAGAATGCTATGCTGTGTGATTTTCTACATCAATTATTCCAGCTGTGGTTTATTATTATATTTTATTTAAAGCGCGGCAGAAGTGTTTGAACAGGTTAAGTGGCAAGGAAGCAAAGCATTATAGGATATTCTCATTTTTGGGTTCCTGCTTGCAAAGGAATATATTCTTTCAGCTGCCAATGCTGCCAGAGAAGTCAGTTTAAACATTTTAGATTTTTATGTTGGCTTTCAAATGGAAAGAAAGACTTGTAGCCAAGCAACACATTTGAACAAAAGATTGCTAGTGGCACTGCAAGAGAAAACTCCTGGACAAAGCACTACATTAGCACTTGCCACCTAGAGCCGTAGAGGTCAAATCCTGCTTAGGTCACTCAGGGAAAGTGACTGGACAGGAGCTCTTACTTAAGTACCCAGGGAACAGGAGTTTCGGTCATAGAACAGCAGCAGCATTTAGCTGTGCTGGGGATGACCTCCACACGTTACAGGTCATTCTCAGAGCTGCTCACAGGGCATTTGTAGGCCTGTCTCTGGCTGCTGTTAAGGGTTGTGGTGAATCAGGTTTCAGTGGAGCTTACCGCCAGGCATTTCAGGAGATCAGGAACCTGTAACTGAAGCCATATTTTCAAGTGTTCTTGGCAGTCTGTGGCTCTTGCTGAGAAACTCCTAGGCAGATTTGCAACAGAGCTCAGAACGGAGTCTGAAGCTTAAGCTTCTGACAATCTGCTACCTTCCCAAAAAAGAAAGATTTCCTGAAGAAATCTGTCATACCTTAGTCACTCACCATCATTCACCTGACAGCAGCCCAAATATGGTTAGAAGAGAGTTAAAGGAAAGAGGTTAGGTTTTCAGTAATGTCTCTCAGTAACACGTTGCAGAAAACTAATGGCCTGTTAGGGATTATTCAAAACACACTCCTTTCTGTTTTCTCCAGAGAGTTCAGAAAACTGAATAGATATGAGAAACTAAGATACAGAATGACAACAGCAGCTTTTCGGACCTTTTTCTTTTTTCTCTATGAAACCTATGCTCTGTAGTAGTCCCTAATTCTCAAGTTCTCCAGATGCAGAAGACCAGAGGAAGAGGGTGAAATGAAGCTGAACTTGCAAGCAGGCTAATCTTCTGAGCTGCTGCCACTTCGTTTTCCTGGGCATCTGTCAATATATTCATCCGTGCTACTCTGCTGCACGGAACTTTTTTTGCTTTGAAATGTGTTAACACAAGGCTCAGTAATGGCCCCTTTAAGCAAAAATTCCATTGCACTTGCTTGAGTAAAAAGGAGAATGAGACCAGTGACACCCATTTGGTTTTCTGACATGAAGACTTGTGTCTCAGTAGATTTATGTCATATATGGACACTCTGTCATATATGGACACACCTCCTAGTGAAAAAAATTAATAAATCTTCTTTTCATGTTATCCAATATGACTGTCCTCAAGCTCTCTGACTGAAGTAACTTCAAAAATACAATCACAGTTTTACAGACACAGCTGGGAAATGGCACTTAACAAAAATGCCAAGTTAAATGACAGATCAAGCAGTTTGGAGGGGCTGCAGATAAGCATGTTTCAGAGTTACAGTTCTCTTGATTTGTTTAGAGAAAAGGAATTTTATTCTTAAATAGCAGATTGAAACCTTGCAGATTTAATTAGGAGAAAAATCTCAGTCTCTCAGTTCACCCCTCCCACCGCTTAAAAAATCAAGTATTTTAACTATTCACTTCATATTCTCAGTCCTCATCTATGAAAACCACCTGTGAGACATCCTGCAGCAAAAAGAGGCAGCAATAACTTCAAGGTCTCTGTGTCTATTTGGCAGCCAGTGAACTTGTCAACACATTTACCGTTAGACCTTGTTGTGGTTTGGCCTCACCAGCAACAAAGAACCAGGCAGCCGCTCCCTCCGCTCCCGCAGCCGTGGGAAAAAATCGACAGGGCAAAACTCGTGGGTTAAAATAGTGCAATTTAACAGAACAGCAAAAGGGAAGATGAAAACAAAACAATAACACTGATAAAGGGATATGAAGACACGATTACAGTACTGCCGCGAAGCGCACCGACCGGACCCGCGGCGCCGCAGCCCACCCCCAAGTGGCGACTGCTCTCCTCGCCCCGGCTAGCGCCCCTTATAGCCCGGGCATGGGTCACGGGGGATGGAACACCTGCCCCCTGCCGGCTTCTTGGGGAAATTAACCCCATCCCTGCTGCAACCAGGACAGACCTCCAACAGAATAACCTGTCCTGGCATAATTACTGCATAAGGATTTTCTTTGACTATTCCACAGGAAAAAGAGCATGTTTACAGTTAATAATACTCTAGTCTTTATTTCAGTCAAAACTGCCAAGTTAGGAACAAGCTAAAGTAAAATTTAAATTAACATTTCTTAAAATGGTTATCCATCTTTTCTGTCTCCTGGTAAAGGTGGGATTTTTCAATAATCCCTCCTCTGCACGGCCCAGTACCTCTCTTCTGTATTTGTACAAGCCTTATGCAGTATTATACATCTCAGCATTAGGGACCGGATTGCCTTTCCAATTTACCACACCTAGGAGGTACTGACGTAGCCTGCCATTTTCAACTTCAAATCTCCTCCCTTTTTCAAACATCCAGATAAATCAGCTTTGCAGCATGCTCCAAAGGCCACTAAACTTTGGTTCCAACAATTTTGTTGTAGCAGTAGGAGGAATGTAGTCTCCAAGGTTACTGGGACACAAGTAATTTCGAAATTTCAAGCAGCTCATTGAATTGCACAGAGAAGATGTGTTCCCTGCAGGAAGCAACACTGTGAAAGCAGATAGACATTGTCTGCATTAGCTGAAATTTCCGAGTGCTCTGCAGAGTCAGCCCTGCTCAGCGAGGCAGGCTGGGGGCCATGAAAGCCTGGGGTCCTGCAGTGGGGTCCTGCGGACCTCTCGACTGTGCAGATGGAAAAAACTTTGCAATCCCCACGCCTGGGGTTCAGAACTGCTTCTGAGGGTCCAATCAGACTCAGCACAGACACCCACGATGCTGTACTCGTGCATGTCACAGAACAGAATTTGCAATTAGATGCAGAAGCAAAGGGAACTAGCTCCTTTCTATTCCCGTCATACACAGCTCTCCCGTGTAAGGGATCAATCGCTTGATGGTTTTCTCTGATGCATGCAGTAGGGGCAGGCTTAAAGATGTTTTTTGACCTTTCCTATCTCCGTGAAATACTTTATGGCAGAGCCCAAATAGCAGAATTAGCGTATATTCCTCCACTTGTAACAGAATGAGCCAGGTAAAGGTCTGATCTCAGTTACCCGGGCAACTGCAAACAGCACGGCCTGCTCATGCTCATTAGAAATTTTTTTTAAAAAACATTCAATCCTGGAGTCTGCAGTGCTTCCAAGTAATTATATTCATATGGTGCATATATGCTGCAAAAATAGCTTCTTCATTTTCTGCCAGCCAAATTAACCATGAAAACGGACCAGTTTAAGAATGTAATTATTATAGACTAATTCTGCCAACTAGGCAGTCAGTATTACCTCAGCCTGGGCAGCCTGATCTCCTGGGATTTCACTCGCCTGCGGCTTTTTACAGAGAGCAAGACAGCTTGGAGCAGGCATTAGGCAGGGAGGGCAGGTGGGCAGGAAGAGTTGTGATAGAAGGGGCTCTATTTTGAGCTTCGTTTCTGCAAACACACTGCTGTAAATCTTCAGCTACAGCTCAGAAAATTTTTGGGATGGCAGTGGGGAAGGGACAATCCCCCTCCCGACTGGGAGCTAGGATCAAATGTCTTCAGAGCTTAAACAACTAATTAAATGATCCAGACAGCCCCAGCTGAACTGCAGTTTAAGGAGGAGGAGCTTACAAACATAAAATGGGACAGTCAGTGGATGTAAAGGTATGGCACACAGGTAACTGTATGAGGGGAAAAAACATAACTGTTTCCAGAGAGAAAACATACTTGCTGCTCTGGACCCTAAGACATTTAAGGTGGAGTAGGTTCCATAGTCTGTCCTTTAGGAAGACCGTATGAGGGTACATCCCTTCCATCTTGGTGCTGCTGTTCAGGGACAGGTCCTGGTCAGAGGAAGAACAAATTTCAGCTGCAGGCGGGAGGTTGCCAGCCCCGAGGCACAGGCCGCCTTCACCTCCCGCCCCACCCCGCAGCAGCAGTCAGTGCAGCCTTCTTAGGCCTTCAAACGCTGGACCCGTACCTGAAAAGGTGTTTTGCTGTTCTCAGCAACCTGCCCTCTTTGCTTTCCCCTACAACTTGCCCTTCCATGCAGGAACCCAAAACCAGGACTTCGGCTGACCAGACTGAGTTTAAAACAGCTCAGCTCCTCAAACAGTCCTGCTGAGCCACCTGCGAGGCGAAGGAGAATAAGACTGAATGTTTAGCAGAGCTTCCCAGTGCTCCCGGCAGCAAGTCAGAAATCCCTCGCACAGCTCTGCAGCCGCAGGACACAGTTCAGCCACCCGGAGATGCTGAGACACAGCGCACCCCGTCCGTCCCTCCTCGCTGGGGATCTGAGAGAGGAATGACCCTTCCAGAGCAGTGAAAATAAACGATGTCTTTAAAGACTGTAACTAAACGAAGACTTCAGAGGAGAAGTGGGAGAACACAGTGCTGCCATTACAAGCAGTCTCTGGAGCTGATGGAGATCTAAAAGAACGTTTTAAAGATGGCAAAGAATACAGAATAGGAATCAAATCTTTGTGGGAGAAGTGGCATCATGTTGATGAGAGAGAGAATCTGTCAGCACAGAACAGTTGATAAGTCTTTTCTATTCTGTATAACACACACTGGATGGTGTTTCTCAGTAGTGGTTAACCGATTAGTGTATTTACTGGAAGATGGAGCAGTGCTGAGTTCAGACAAAAAAGTATCACCATCTTTCTTCTATAAATTTGTTTTGGGCAAGACAAGTAAAGCACTCTGGGTCACACTCACAGATTCAGTATGCATTGTCCAAATTGAGCAAAACCAGCGCTGGAATGAATCATGCTTCCATCTCCAGAGCTCCCCTCAGGACCTTTAGAGTCTCAGCTCTGTCCCTACCTTTAACGTCCTCACATGTCCACCTCAACTGTGCCACAAGCATTCCTTTTTTTTAAGGATCTGCTTAGGCACTTCAGAAGAAAAACAGTTAAAAGAGGTTTTCTCTCACTTTTTGCAATACGCAGATAGGAGAGCAAGGGACCTTCCTGGGATCGGCTAGGAACAGGCCCAAATGTAAAGGCAAAAATTATTCTTTGAATGCAAGTGTAACAGTTGCACTGCAGCTTGTAACATTTGAAAATTAATCATTTTGAACACTGGAGGCTAAGGAAGCTAAATTCACAAGGATTTACAGTATAGCTGTGAAAAAGATCCAGGGCAAACACCTAATTTAGACATAGTTAACTAGACACTAGATTAGACACCTCTCAGAACAGGATGATCCTCTCTTTCCATGGGCTATAGGAGGCACTTAGCCCCTGTGACTAGCTGTTATAAATTCCCTGCTAAATTCCAGGACTACTTAAGTTTAACCATAACATTTGGGCTTGGCTTTTTTTTTTTCTTTTTTTTTTTTCTCTTCTCTCTGCCAATGGTAGGGATAGAAAAAAAAAGCTACATTATTTATGCTGCTCAAATACTGCAGACAAATTTCAGTAAAAATACAGTATTCTGAAAAAGCAAATATGGACTTCCAGGTAACTGCTCTGGCTATCACACGATAGCCTCGTGTGAAAAATCTCAGCAAGTGAAAAAAACAAACAAAAAAGCCTCCACTATTGCACCATATTATGGTAGTGATGCACTGTCTTTTTCAAGACTACTTCTACAACTGTTATGAAAAGAATGGATATTGATAATTACAAAAGATTTTTTCAAGTTAGATGTTGATAAAGCATTTCAGTTCCTGTACCATAAAAAGAAGCAATAAACATTAAGGCACAATGAGGTCTATGAACATGAAATAATTCTTTAGATGCAGCTTGAAAGACAGCAACATTGAAAGCTCTCAAGACTATTTTTGTATGGCCCAAAAATAAGGACAAGTGTGGATTTTTACCATTTGGAAGCAAAAAAAGACACCTTAAAAGATATGGTGACCATAAGTCAATGTTTTATATAAACAGGAAAACAAGAACAGCCACAGCAGACAGCAAAAGCAAATAACAGCTATGGGGAGTGTTAGCCAGGGCACTGTCAACTGATTCTCCACTTTTTGTCTGTCATCTGGCACGACTGTCACAGAAGCTGGTCAGTATTATTTTGACTGTAGGCACTTTCTCTATAGGAGATTTATCAAGGTGGACATTTTTATGAAATACCTTTAGAAATAAAAAAAGCTCTTTTTTGTCATTTTTCATAAAGTGAAGATAACTTGACGAGGATCTTTCAAAGTGCCTGACTGTGTTTTCTGATATAACACATGTATTAGCTGTAAAATCTTTAATATAAGATCAATTTGTTAAAAGAGATAAATCCATACAAAAACCTTTGCATTCTTTTAGTTGAAAGAACGTGTCATTTCCTGTCAAATGTTCTCAGCTGGCAATTATTATTGTACCTATATTTTTTTTGCCTTTCGTGTATTATGAGCTAGGTGGGAACAAAAGTCTCTCACACCAAAGAACAAATATAAAAATAAGTTTTAAAAGCCTTGCAAAGAGAATGCTTTAGAAAACACATCAGATGCTATTCTAGTGTCCAAGTGAAGCAGAAGTTACTAAACCATACCTCTAGATTTAGAAAAGAATGGTTCACTCTGCAGGAAAAAGATGAAAGCCCCCTAGCTGTTAACAAAGACAAATAATAAGTGCCTGTGAATGTCTGTATGGATACGAACAGTTACAAATGAATGACTGTAATTGCTGCTGTGCTCTGGCTAAAAACTGCACCCCTTGTTATGTTTGTCACCTCTTTTCTATCAGCTTCTCAAGGCTTTTTCAACTGATGTTAATCCCATGGACTACATTTGCACAGAACACCTCTGTGTAAATACTTGTTTTTTGAGATAACTTTAGTGATTTCAGAGAGGATTGAGGGAAGACAACTTCCACTTCTAGGAAAAGCTGATTCATATTCCTTTCTGCGGGCTGGCTGCACCCTCTCTCAGGCCAATTCCGCTCACTTTTGAGGTGGCTTTAGCTCTTCAACCTAATATCCTCAGGAACATGAAGGGTGAATTGCAGCTGCTTTTCTGCAGAGCAAAAGGCTTCTACCATCTGGTGCACTGCTTCTGTGTTTAGATCAGACATGTGAATCAAGCCATTTACTTATGTATTTACTTCTGCATGCACTGCAGGCATTTCAAAAGAAGAGGAAATCTTTGAACACAATGAATATTCTTTTTACTTTTAAATTAAATGTAGAATTTCACTCAAATAAAAAAAAATTAAAAAGTGATTGGTGGGGTCATCTGAAAAATTATTTCAACAGCAGAAAAGTTTTACAGCATAAAGGTGTTTGCTGCAATACAAGAACTGATGCATGGGGGCACCCTCCCTTTAGAATTGTATACAGCATTACCCATTCTACAACAAACAAATCACTTTACATTTTAATCTGTCCAGAAACACATATCCAACTATTCTGGCATATAGGATTTTCACGCTGTTAAAGACAAGCTGCACTGTACACAGAGCCATTAAAATTCTGTCTTTATGTCTCTTCAAGTCCCAAAGTCAGGTTCTTTAGCTAAAGAAGCCGTACTACAATCTTTATGAAATCTTTTTATTTATTTATTAAATCCTTGAATCGATTTAGCGCCCCAGAAAATAAAAGTCTACTGAACTTTCCATTTATTCCTGTCTAGCTCCAACCCATCGCTTTATCTGACATAAGCAATTTATCTTGTTGAAGCCCCTGTTTAAAGGTTATGACAATTTGCACAGGACACGATAGAACTTGTAATGTCATCACTGACAAGGCTACAACCTTCACTTGTCTCATTCTTGTTCAAATCTTGGCCTGAGTTACTTAAAATGACACTTTTCCTTTGCCAGTGACTGAGTCAGCCAGTAACTGTTGCCCAAAATAATACAAATTCATAAAAATAAATGATAGGAGATAGTTATTTTTAACACGTTTGACTTGGTTCCTGAAATATCACTCAGTGACACAGAATAATAACTCATGCAAAGGGTGAACCAGCTAGAAAGCTGGAGTGGATTTACTCATGGGATTGACAGCATTGCAAGTAACAACACAGGAGGCTCTGCCACCTCCTACTTCCTTCCCCCCCACTGCTGCACCCAGCTTTGCACAGGACCTGTTAAAACACTCATCGTGCAGGTCGTATATCTGCCAAACTCTGTCCAAACAGCTGGAGGCCTTGAACTGCCTGGTGAGACATGAGATGAGAGAGCAAATTTCTGCGGTGAGTCAAGTTAGTTTTCATTTGCCGTCTAATCAGGGTTTTGAAACAAGCCTTCAGAGGAGAAAGAGTTAAACATTTTAACTGTTAAGTGTCTTCTCTCCATAGCACAAGCTTGCAGATACTCACACAGGTGCACCCCTAATAATACTCAGATGTAGCACATGAATACGTTAGACAAGCTGAATTTCAGGATCACAAAGATCACAAATCTCAAGTCAAATCCAGGTTTACATCTACACAAAGTATGTTATGTTGGGCAATTATATAAATGAACTTTTCATTATTGGTAGCCAGAGGTTTAGCACATTCTCACGTTAGCATACAGCATAGGTCAGTGCTCCTGTAGAGAAATCCCTGTCCCCAGGCGCCCAGCCAGCTGGTCAGTGGTTTTATAGCAGCCATGACCCTTCAGAGCTACCGCTCACTCTGAGGGTGAAAGAAGTGCAGTCTTACAGGAGCTGAAGGAAACCAGAGACCATCAAAGCTGCTAGTGATGCTGAAGCTGACACTAGCTATAAGTCTGCATTTAGTCTGGGAAAGGCAGACTCCCTCAGGGGAGGCACAGTGACACAGAAGGTACAAGTCTAGTCTTTGAAATGAAACGCTAAACACGTTAATAAAGTTGCTGAGCAGAACTGATAGTTAGGAATAGGAAGCTTAAAAAAACCCAAACAAAACAAAATCCCAAAACTAAATAAAACCCCAAAACAACAAAAAGGGAGAGATCTGAAAGACCAAGACATGAAACATTAGCAAGAATTGACTTGCTTACGCTTCACACAGCCGTTGACTTTAACTTCGTTTTTTAACTCTGGGTTCCCATTGCCAGCTCATTTCTTTTCCTCAAATAGTTAAAGTTCAACAGGAAGAGAAAGCAATGCATTTCTAATTAGAAGACTATTATTAATGCAATATGAAAAAAGGAGTAAGTTTATAAGATCTGGAGGTGAATATGTTTCCTTTATCTTTTCTGTTTCCAAGGCGGTGATCTAATCATGAAGACATGCCCTTTTTTGTTAACAGTGTCTTGTTCTCAGGGATGCCTGCTGCTAATAGTGGGAAAGCCAGTATAAAACTGTGATGTTTGCATTGGGTTGCAACTGGGAGACCTTTTCGAGTTATCGTTCTGCCACAGGCTTGTCGTGTGACCTGCATCCCTTTGTGATACTTTTTAAACTACCTATCTAGATTGCAAGATCTTTGGGGCATGACTTCTTATTCCAAGTATGCCACCAGGGACTAATAACAAATGTATTAATTGCAACCCTTCCCTTAAAACTGTAAAATAAAAAGTAACAGAATTTAACTAATCATTGACCACTGAGCATCTGTTCTGAATTTAGCATGACCTATATACCAAGATTCCCCTTTTTTGCTCTTCTTCCTCTTTCCACTGAGTTTGGGATCTTTTGTTTATGACAACTCCTATTAAATCGAGCATTTGCTTCTGGATTATAGTTCTCATTCACTACTGTGTTGAACATTTATCTAGCGTGTTGTTCTGAAGTTATGCAAGTTGTTTTTCAAGCTGATTTTGAACCTGGTTTAACCATGCTTTACATTTGTCTGCTCTCTGTGTTGGAGGACCTCGCCTACAGTAATATATACAGCTGAATTAAGTAAATCTTCTGGAAAAATCTTTTTGTCGTGAACCAGATCAACCCCCTAACTCTTATCCTTTTAAGCTAGTTTAACCCTTGCTTGCGTCATTAAGCTGTTAAATTATCAACTTGAGATCTGTAGGAGCTCCAAGTCAAGGCAAAGGAATACATTACTATGACTTTTATTATCAATGCTCCTTGCTTCATGCAAGAAGCAGCCTCTGTATACAAGATGAAAATCTAGCTGTGTCTGCATTGCTGGGATAAAACTTTCTGCTTCTGCCTTCCTCAGATGTCCAAGATGCAGATCTGCCATTTTATTCGTGACATGGCAAATCGCTCTGAATCTCTTCAGTGCTAAATGGAACATGAAAAGACAGTTCTTCCACTAAGCATTTGCTGTCCATGATTCCACCATCATTTATCTTTAATTGATATCCTGTTATTATAGACAGCATTACGTTGCAATACCCAGAGATCACGGAGTGCTTCCCTGTCCTCAGTAGCACACTACTTGCTTTGGCAACAGTATCCTGCATTTCTAGATCAAAGAAAAGCCGTTTCTCTTCATTAATCAATTATTTGATCAATAAGTATGTGATATGCCAAGAAGGAGTTAGCACTGAAAGACAGACAAAATTTGCACAATTGGTTCTGACACACTTCGCTTGTGCATGTGTGGCTCTGGCTTACAGTGCTTGGTTTGACAGAAACTGAAGCCCAATTCTGCATTAACAGACAATAAATCAAGGGCTAAAGCCAACAGAATCAGACATATTTCAGTTTGCACTCTTACATCTACTACTGCTCTTGCCAGACAGATCCAGAGAACGTGTTGACTGACCTAGTTAAAACTGCCCAATTAGGTGAATGAATGACACACTATTGAAGAAAGTGAGAAAGAGCAGTATTATCGGGAGGGAGTTGTCAGGGACTCTGCTGGGAGTAGGGAGGATCATCCTACTGATGGTGAGACCAGACTTAGGTTTCTAAACCTGTTACTCCTACTTCTTGCAGGTATAGGAAACTTAACAAGGTAGGTCAAAAGACTTAGAGCGGAGGATGTATTATTTTCCTATGGATGATTCAGGTTGTACTCATCCTCAAAGAAGAAAGGCCAACGCTTCCTCCTGATATGGTTATAAACTCCTGATATGGTTATAAACACACACCAAACCAAAACCAGAGCTCATATCAACTATTTTTTCCTATTTTTCACTAACAAAATACTGAATTTCTCAGCCATATGCTTAAAGGGCTTATTTGCTAAATGGTAGCACCTTCTATGTTACTAACATAGGAAAACAAACACATTTACCTTTTATTTCCCATTATTATCCTTAAGGACATACATGCCTCCCCTCAAGATAGCAGAGGAAAAAACAGCGAAATAATAATAATATAAAGAGAAATAAAATAAATGGAAATAAATAGTGAAATAATAACAGAAATAATAGCAACACACTTTGGATCAAGAGAATGGACCAAATTCAGTTACGCTGATTTCCTTTGGCAGCAGAACACAGTGGACTTACAGAACCTATTAAAGCAAAGCCTCTCTCATCACGACAGCCAAGTAAGCCTCCCTACTCTGTTACTGCAACTGCTTCGATGGTCTTCAAGATTTCCAGGCCACTGAGAAAAAGCCTGATCATGACACATTAATTAATACATTCAGAGTAATCCGAGTGTCTCATCCTCTTGATGAAAAGGCCAGAAACTGAAAAGGAACATTTGCTATTCAGAAATGGGGCAGAATGTCAGAGATTACACAGGGGCCAAAAAAAAAACCAAACCAAACCCCAAACACCCCACTGTTAAAAATAAATACCTCATGTAACCCCTCTTTTAGAATCATAGAATGGCTAGAGTTGGAAGGGATCTTAAAGGTCACCTAGTTCCAACCACCCTGCCCTGAGGAGGGACACCTCCGACCAGCCCAGGTTGCTCAAAGCCCCATCCAGCCTGGCCTTGAACACCTCCAGGGATGGGGCAGCCACAGCTTCTCTGGGCGCCCTGTGTCAGTGTCTCACCACTCTCACAGTAAGGAATTTCTTCCTACTGTCTAATCTAAACTTACTGTCTTACTTCTCTGCTATTAGATTCTTCTGTAGCCAAAGAAAATTAGCAGAGTGAATGTAATGTCACTCAATCATGTCTGGTGCTCAAACAGTATGGCAGGATTTCCTTATTACCAGGCACTAATGATACAGCATTTATGTGTGTGATTAACTATTATTACAGCAAAAGGTTGTACAATATCTCACAGTGATAGTGTTGCAAAATGAGCAATTAAGAAGCAAGGTTTAGAGTCACTGCTTTTGACCAGCTGTAAAAGCAGATCATAGCTAGTGGGATGGTAATTCTTCAGCGAGGGCCATGCTCTGGTCCCTCCAAGCCTTTCCTCTGTGGTTTGCATGGAAGTAACACTGTTCAGGTAAAGCACTTTCTCCTATTCCAATCCTACTCTTTTATTTCTCTATCCCATTGAAATTTCTGTATGCTGATGGGAACTTTGTTTTGTTTCACCTCATTTGCCTAGCCAAATGATTTCAAGAGTGACAAACTTATGACACTACTGCAGTACGTGCTGTATGATTTTTTTTTTTCAAGTAAACAGTAAGAGTCTGTGAGTGGAACGGATTTCTCCTCATAGAGATGCTGAAGGCAAGAGAACTGCGAACCAACCAGGTATAAATCACAAGGTATAATTTCTTCCGGATGACACAAAGCTATAAAACAGGTTATACATCTGATCTTCTGGAGAAGACGCTTTGGTGCCCTGCAAGTCCTTATATCTGATGCCTGTAGGTGAACAAATAAACATTTGCAATCCAGACCAGATATCAAGACCTAAATAAGACTCTAAAGTAGGAGGGCTTCAGGATCCCTCCCTGCCAGCAGCAATGTGTCAGATTTTGCATACCAGAAGGAAAGCATCTTGCAGTATAAGAGACACAGCTCCAGCATTCACTGCAGCTTGCACGGCTGAATTCCTTCACGTGTTGCTGGAGGAGCTGAAGGGGAAGCACTAGTGACTTCATGCTGCATCCCTGAGATTAGTGGATGCAAAAAGGAAGCTATCCTTTGCAAGGACAATCAGTACCTCGAAAGGGATGTATAGTATAAGAAGCAGAGTGTGTAGCCTTTGTGGGAATAAAATCACTTTCTATTTTTCTTCCCCAAACATAATTAAATTCTCTCTCACATTTTTTTGTTTCAGCCCTTTCCTCTACCTGAAACAGAACAATGACAAAAATGAGAACACATACATGTAACTTAAGACAGGAGGACTCCTTAGCACAAAACACAGGTCTTGTTCCCAGCTGAAGAGAGAGCCCTTCTGACAAGAGAAAGCAGTACAGAACGACAGCGAATCATACATCCTGGAACATGAAATGTCAACATTGCTATGGAAAATTATTAATGTGATCCTTAACTTCAAGATTCTGCAGTCATCTCATTCAGTACGTACAGGTAGGACAAAACAGTTATTTTACAAAGGCATGGGAATGCTCCTTAATTTAAAGTCAGTGAATAAAACTAAACTACAAAACAAACAAGGTCATTATAAAAATTATGAATGTTGAATGAACTTCACTGTCCTCCAACTGTTTGATGTGAGATACCTCACATACACCTTAGCCAAAATGAGCTTGCTGTACAATGTGCTTTCTCCATGGATAACCATTTCAGGCCTTTGCAAGTCTTCAGTGCTATTATAAACCAAGGTGGCTTTCAACAAAACCTTTTCCACTCTCAAAGATTTTAATACTGTCAAGATTATCCCCTCACCTTTCAATCAATTATGAAAATCAACAGAAGGGGAAAGTGTTATTTATGTAATGAACAGCTTTTCAGTACATAGAACCTATGTGGCATATAAATTTTACAATACTTACAAATTCTGCACAATTGCTATATTAAATTACATCACTAAACTCCATCTGCAGACAAATTCTCCAGATACTTTGGGTTTCTTCATATCAAATAGCCTGCAGGTGTGCAAATAAGCATTCATAGTCCATACCAGATGTCAATGTCTAATTAAAATACATAATTTTAAAGGGTATGCTCTTGATGCTATCTGTGATTATATGTACAACATATTGCTGCTCTTCAGTATCAGTATGGAACAAAAAGACGTATTGACAGAAACTGGTGAAACACACAATACAATTACTAATAAAACAAATTCTACATAGAAGTATGATGAAAGCATTAAATTAGATCCAAGGATTGCCACTACTTTCTCAAGTAGCAAAAGGAGCTAAAAGCTGTTTCTTTGTCTATCCTCTCCCGTTATGAAAAATGCAAGACCAATTAGTGCCTTGCTCATGCACACAATTAAGAGGAAGACCAGTATCACAGACAGTGGGACAAGAGGAAGCTGCATCAGTCTGGCTCTTCCACTTCTGATGGACCAGTCCTACAGAATTGCCTATCAATGGAGATTTATGAAAATTCCAATGTTTAAAATAGCAACAGCCCCAATATAAATGTTTGAGGGAGGAGGGGGCTGCTTCAATACAGCATCAGTTAGCTCAGAAGAGTACAATCACTGTTAATTATTTTCTAGACAAATAATGAACCAACAGTCTGGCAAACCCCAGAAACAGAGTAGCCTCCTTAATATGGGAAATCTAGTCACATTTCTCCCTAAGGCAACATTCTAGATTTTAGTCACAATTTCTTCTTTATAGAAAAGTTTAGAAAAATAAAGGTCTCTGAGCAAGTGTTCAGCACTGAAATGGGTAATAGCTTGCGGATACACAAGTTGGAATTTCTTCACAACTCTAGAAATAGCCCTCTTTTTTCATCTTACAGAAGGAAACTCGTATTCATAGTATTTATATGTCAATGAAAGTTGCATCTAGGTATGGGAGAGGGCTACAGTCTCAAGCATCAATGTGGATATCAAAGACAACACTAAATCTAAGATCCTGTTTTTACCACATAAATAACTAACAAAGATACATGCATGACTTACTGAATGTAGGTTAAGCACTGAGGGTGTGGAAGAGGAGCTAATTTATAAAACAATAGGACCTGGGGGCACTGGGTATTCTACTTTTTCCCCTTTTTTTGCAAGTCTCAAATCAGGAATTTCTATTTCTTCTTTAATTTTTAACTTGCTATTGAGATTAGTTATAAACAAGTAGATAAAGCAACACAAAGACTGAGAAATTTTTCAGGTGTTTTAGAGTTAGAACAATTTAACCTCCTTTATTTTAGAGCTCACTTCTGTTATAGTCTGAGACTCATACATTCATGTTCAAAGTGGGGAGGACATGGCTTACATAAATGTGTCTTTTCGACCTGTACCAACACCTTTGTTTTAATCCTTTGTATATTCTATCAGGCAGGGAGAAACAGTAACCATCTTAGAAGTTTGTCTTCAAGTGTAGCATAGGGATTGAGTGTTTTGAAAACATCTCAGAAATCTGTGTAGTTCCAGGAAAAAAAAAAACAAGTCCCACAACTAATAAAAAAATCATTATCATCATTATAAAATTGTAAAATGTGTTCTTTAGGTGAACTAAATGACAAGCACCAAAGTCTATTCATTTTTGTAACAATGAGGCTGTTTAAAAGTTGTCTCCAGCAAAATAAACCCAAACCAATGAGACAGATTCAGTACAAAATGCAGTTATGGTATCAAGTTTTGTATAGCAGCTGCTCCATTGTGCATAAACACAATTATGGTAAACAAGAGGCATTAATACTGTTTACAATAATAAGACTAAAAGGAATTAATCAAAAGGCAATAGGGTGGCATTGAATGGATTCTGGCTAATTTCCACCATAAGCAAGAACGGAGTCCATCAAAATAATAATAATTGCACAGATTTTTTTTTTTTTTTTCACTGGAGTGTATTTCTGTCCCCTATTTACACATCAAGTATTGGGTCAATAAGCATTTGAGAAGTCTTCTTTTTTCTCCTTGGAAAACACACATGCACATAACACAACTAAAGGACAGAGTTCACATCAGCCAAAAATGAATACAAGGATTTCTGCACTCTTGTTTATAAGGGTAATAATTCTAGACATTGTATTTCTACTACATAAACAAATAGTGAGAAGTGGTATCAGAACATGGCACCATGATTTGACTGGCAGAAGGTCTGGGCAGGCAAATCTAAAGACTGCTCTGCAGACAGCCTTTTAAAAAAACCTAATTTCTTGCTTATAAATTAGAAACACGGGTCATTAAGCTTTCTGTGCTAAACATAATGTTACCCAACTAGTCAACCAAGGCAATAAGCCATGAAGGACAAACTAGATTATATACTTTCCTAGTTTCAGTTTGGAAATCAGAAGAGAAACCTTGTTGACTAGCAGTGATTTTGTTCTGTATTGATCTGCAATCACGTAATCCAGATATGACATTCAAGAACATATTGCCTTGGAAGGTACTTAAAAAAGGAAAAGCTCCACATTCTCCGTGCAGAGAACTTTACTGCTGTTTTACCTCATCCTCACTACTTCATAACATTTCTGTGCATTACTGAAGTACTGTGTACCTGACTGAAAGACAGCCAAACATTCCAGGAAACAGAATGTGTGATGGTAAGAAAGACTCTGTAGCCTTACCTGAACCTCTTTGCAACCTTGTCTTTCTTCCCTTTTAGGATATGTTCTACCACTTATACTGCCTACAACAGTCCTAAACTTCCTTTCTATGTTAAGGTTTGCTTGCAGCTTTTCAATAGTTTATTTTCCTTTTAATTACTTTCCTCACCTCGACAAGACAACCTCATTCCTATCCTTTTACCTAAGGGACATGCCCTGGGTGTTTCTCACAAAGTCTTGAACTCTTCTGTTCCATACTGTGCGAAACATCACTTTACTGTAAAGTGATGGCTAAACCACACTTTTTATTTTTCTAAAATCCTGTATCCATCATCATGTTCTGTAAACAGAATTATTTATTAAAATAGAATAATAAAAGCACTATGAAATGGTTTTCAGGGATTAGGTTAACTATAGATTTTATAGTATGCCTCAGGGCTTCCCAACTTTTTGTGGTTTTAGTGGTCAGCATCATTATTTTACTCTTTTCTGACAGGAACCTATTAATCTACATTTAAACTATCTATGATAGTTTAAAAATACTTTACATTATTGATTTTTTTTTCAAAAGCACCATTCTGAATGCATTCAATAATAATGATGTTCTAAGTTCCACCCAGTCAGATATTTGAAATAAGGACATCGTGACATAGTATACAATTTACATGCTTTTCTATTTATCCTTCATAAACTTGTGCTGAAAAAGACAACAGAAATTCTTAAAAAGTTAGCACAAAACCTGTGACAGAGGGTGGTGGCAGAAAAGGCTTGCTGTGGTAATTCACTTGAACAAGACAGTGAATAAAGTTTTCTTTCAGATAGTGTATTTATGTACAAGGTGTTCCAAAGTGATTTTCAAAGTACGAAGTTATAAAGCAGTCTGGCGGAGCAGATATTGTGAACTGAATTATACATTTACATATATAAGGCTCCAGAATGTTTTGAAAATTAGGCATGGGAAACTAGCTGCAAAATTGGAAATGCTCAGGTCATAGTGGAGAACATTACCGAAGGACTACAATAGGGTCTGGTGGATGAAGCATCATCCAAATGTCAGGATAGGAAGAGAAGAGGAACTTCTATTTTTAATATTTGCCCGATTACCCCATTATGTTGACTGATATACCATATTCAATTGAACCATCAGACCTTGAATAAATATCAGAAGAGGATTATAACATTAGCCTTGAAGTAATGCCAAGGGGTTCATCAGTCTCAGCCTGTCATGGGAGACCACGGGAAAACTGCTAACTCCATTCTGACCACAGAGAAATGCATTAACACTAAACGGAAGTCCACAACTAACGCACAGATAGCGTACTCTTGCCAGAAAATACTCAATATAAATAAAAATTAGTAATTTTAAAATGCTTATTGCCAATCAAAACTGAACTCCATTGGAATTCAGGTCCTTCTCAGACCTTCCGTAAGGAAAAAACAGTAAGTGTGTTGGTATATGTTGGTATACACACATAAAATATCTCACACAATTTTTAACTGTGCTTCAATCATTTTTCTCTTCTAGGCCTTGAAACATGGAAACAAGAGCATGTATCCACGCATTTGAGATGTGACCATACATTGTAGTTCCAAACCAAAAGCCTTTCTGTCTTCTTTTGAATAACCAACCCCAGAGATCTTCCCACGTAAGAAATCAGCTACTCTCAAGATTGATCCTTCTCAAAGGTCATATGGTGGTGGGCATGGAGAAGACAGCAGGAAATGCCTTCTGTTCAGCAACCAGACACCACCACCCTTAAATCTTTCCCCACTGTCTTTCCCAGGCTCCCCATGTCTGGACCAAGGCAGCAGCTAAGCACACGTTTCAGATCGCCATCCAGAGACTTGGCTTAAAGTGTGAGGTCTGTCTTCAATCTATTCCACACTATGTGAAGTCTCCATGCCATGAAATCTGAGGTTTAAAAATCATTAATGAAATGGATATCATATGGCAACAGGTTTAAGAAGTTCTGAAAGTTAATTTTGTCCATTTCTAGATAATCAGTCCCAAATGCATGCTGTGTTATAGGAAAAAAAAAATCTGCTAAAATAAAAAAGGAATCACATTAAATAAGAAAATGTGACAACACAGATAAACAAGCCATTCATTAAAGTTCATTTTTGTAAAGGAGAAGAAATTTATGTTTCAGCTTCTGCAAATTGGATTTTCAGCATTTAAAAACCTTTCTTTGCTTATAATAAAGACATACAATAAGACTGGAAATGGAAAACTTTTCACAGGAGGGGAACTCTCCTTTCTGTTCTGATCCAAGTGGTTCAAACAGTGATTAAAAGCTGCAGAGTTTCACAGCTGTAGCTGAAACAAGCCATCAAATGTGAAGGTTATTTTATGGAGACTAATTAATAATCTAAATGGATGTACAGGTCTCTCACTTCTCAGCCTTTGTCCTAAGAAATCAGTAATGAAAAGACCACTGCTGATATCTTTTGTTACAAGTATTCTTTCCCCTTGCAATCAATATTTTATCATTTAGATAAAATAAGTGCAGTTTCTTTATCAACCCAAAGAGCAGCAAATAAATCAATCTGAAAAAAACATTTCAGCTCTATAAGGAGGAGCTTGTTGGAAACAACCGGTGAAACAAATTTTTACTTAAAAGATTATATCATTGATCCAGAAATGGTTCTTTTGTAACATCAGGGGTTTTTTTTTGTTTGTTTGGTTGGTTTTTTGCATGAATAGTTTTGGTAAGTAAAAATTAAGCACAGAGTAACAGAGGTATTTAAAATACCTGTTTTTATTCACTGAAACTAAGCAACAAATGCAAGCTGTATTTTGTAAGAATTCACAGTAGTCATCAGCCCA
>NW_009647223.1:1891550-1918357 GCF_000708025.1 Charadrius vociferus | reverse complement strand
ACACTGAAAAAAAGTATTAGCTTTCTTTTTCCTTAAAAAAATAATATTTTTGAGTGTATTGCTCATGGTTAAGCCCACAGAAATACATGGGACAATGAACTCAGAGTGAAAAAAAATAAGGTTTTCTAAAAAAAGAAATGTCACTGTTAAGCTTCTAAGCAGCGTTCTCCTTCCCTCCAGTATTGCTGGAGAAAGGATTTCAAAAGCTGTAGGAAGACAGTAGAAAAGTTTGAATCTTTAAGCTTTCCTAGTTGGGATCTTATTGCTGTGGTTTCAGACAATCAATATTTTGGGAACTATTTTCTGGTTCAAAAGCCAAGAAGCACCAGCTTGTTCTTTTAGTTCTCTAGTGTGGTTTAAGTATTCTTTGCGCTAGGAGGTGCAAACAAATAATTCTGAAATAGTCTCTCACTTTTAGAATTAACTTTTGGTTGGACAGATAGCACCAGTGAATTATCAGATAATTAGGCAACTTGTCCCGTTCATTTGGTTCAAAATATTCCATGTACAAGATATAATCTCAAATGTATATTTTCACTTTTTCTTACTTACTGAAGTCAGCAGAGCGTCACAGTCTCAAAGACGAACACCGTCACATATGCCAATGTGACTCTGTGGTTTGTCTACTTATTATTTTGTCTGCAGGCATAAGTTCACTCAACCCATATTTTGAGCTCACTAGATGTGAATCAACTCCAAAGCAGAAAGCTGTGCATCTGTGGTTGAAAGTGCTGAGCCCAAGCTAATGAGCCCCTTTGAGACACAAGATATAATGGCCTGGACTCAGCGCCTGCTAACACGGCTACGGTGCAGCCTCTGCCTCAGACAGAACTGGTGTTGAGTAGGTGGAGCAAAGTCTGCCAGCAAAGGCATATCAGCATCCCCTTACGAGCCTGTGCCGTTGGTTTCATAGAGAAACAAACTCCCCAGTCACACAGGTACTTTTGATAAGTCTGCTCGCATTTCCTAGCTCAGGACTGATTGGAAACAACTGGCAAATCTTGCAGCAGCAATTCAGCAGGTCATGTCCCTGAGGTCTCTGCCCAGCTCCTCTGCCAGAGGTCACCACTCCTCACCACTGAACACGTGCCCACGCGCACACCTCCAGCTCCTCAGGGCACCAGCTCACGGCTCGGCTCCGACCAGGACGCTGCTCTGGGGCAGCAACTATGAACCTTGCTGCTGATTCCTCTTCATGGCAGTGACCCAGAGCTGGGGATAGCTACTTCTAAAGCTGCTGTAACAAGACTCACTCACACTCATGTATCAAGAATAACTGCAAAACTGTGTGCAGCAGTGGGGTAAACAGGCTGTGTGTTTAAATTACGTCCAAATTACTTGGTTGCTGTGGACAGCATTGAGAATCCAACTTTGTTCAGGAACTGGACCTTCAGAAACCTGCCCACTCCTTGAAGAGCATCACAGGTAGCAAAGGCAGACGCTAGGGATGAACAGACTGGGCTTATAAACCTGCTTTTTGTGTCAAATACGAGTGCCTTTGGCTTCTAAGAGCTTCAGTTACAGAGAGACAGAAAGCTTGGCAGAAAGGATATGCACATAGCTCCACATTAAAATGGGAGTTAGTGCCAGATTGTGTTCTAGTCCTCATCAGCTCGTGAAGGACCAGTGATACTGCAGGAGTCTGGGGTAGCTATTTGTGCTGCCGCCTTCTGCTTCTCTTGTTTTTGTTTATTAGTTTGATTTTGGTGCAGGTGCAGCAGTGCAGAATGAGACAGCAAGGTATCTTCTCTAGTAAATAAAGGGTTTTAATAAGACTTGAGCTCATCTAAAGAGCATTTTAGCTCCATCTATTACCAAAGAAGGCAATCCCTACTCTCTTTTGTACTACAAAATGTTTGTTTTGAGACTGTTTTGGATTTTAAGGTGAAAAGCCACAAATCAATTCTAGAGCAGTAGTAACTGATCAATCTTTGCTTAGAAGTCATGTCCCCGTGTCCCCTCCCCCCAGCACTACAACATGAACTGGAAAAAAAACCCAATCTGATTTCATCAAGCTAATTTTATCGAACTTCTAACTGTGATTCACAATGTAAGAAAAAAATCTAACTCCAGCGAGACAGTTTTAAAGCATTTTTACAGGAAACTTATTTCATTACTTTTACTGGACATAGGAAGTGCTAAAACCCACAACTTTCTCAATGGACACTTACCCTCGCTTATTAAGACCAAAAAAAATGCTAGAGAGAATAATTCTTGAATACTACTTTTTGTCATCCTCCAAGAAGCTGTCGGATTTGTAAGAAATTCTCTTCTTTCCTCTTGTTAACTACTTCACCATGTTGGAAACAGTAAAACAACAACAAGGGCAATACAGGCACTATTTCAACCTATCTTGTTTGGAGTCCTTGCACGCAGAAACTTCAATACTTACATTCCCTTAAGATGGCACAGAGTCAAAAAATAGGGTTTTTTCTCCCATTATCAGGAAAGGACACACAAGTGAGTTGCTACTAACCAAAACAGCAAAGAAAATAAAACACACCGTACAAGAACTTTAGCTATTTGGTATTTCAGTCTTGGAGGTACGCAAAACCACTAAACAACTCATGAAACAGTATAGCCTATCAAGCTCAAGATGTAAAGGGTCCTCTTCTACTAAAGTCAAGTCTTCCCGTAATCCTCTGGGTCAGATTACACTACTAAGGACTTCTTAAATACTTTATTCAACTGATCATTTTGCCTGCTATTGCTTTGGTCACTCTCAACAACATGCAGACAATAATCACTGAAAAAAAATCAGGACTAGACTACTGCTACAATACCACTTTTCCTCATAAGTATAGTCAAAACATGCAATTTCTTCCTACAGATCCTGTGTCTCCTGAGATTATCATAACACAAAGAGACAAGAGAGGGAAAACATGCCTCTTTTCCCAAGTGGTTTTACTTTGACAGCACTTTCTACTTAGTCAATATTATTGCTTTTCTTGTATTCTCACTTCTTGTGTCTACATCAACTTATTTAATTTCCTGGCACTATCACACCACCGGTGGGAGTAACATAGTTGTCACATCACCTACATTTTTTCTGAGGTCTGGAGAAAATGGTGGCTGTGCCAACTGCCAGTCAACCACAGCAGATGTAACGCAGAGGGAGAATGAAGAAGAGACCACTGCAGGGAAGACCTTCACATACCAGTTTCTGTCCTGGGCAGGTCAGTCAGACACAGGAACAGAGAAAAAATACAACTCAAAAAGAAACCAAAGAGGAGCAGTTTTGAAGCACATACAGCACCTGAACCTACCTTGCAAGAGGCGAACAGTTTAATTAATGCTTGTAAATGAGTGAGAGCTTCTGACAAGACACCATGTAAGCACAAAGAACAAATGAACAATGGTAAGTCAAATAATAAAATCTGTGATCCTGCAAAACTACAATAAGAACACCTACAGCTTCTATATCTATATGATTTATGTACTTTAAGAACTACTTACGGTCAAATTTCCAGCTGTGAGTACTCTGGCTGTTCTCCAAAGGTGTTTGAAAGCAGTGATTCATGTCCTCAAATGCTTTGATAGAAGCTTACTCAATGTGCCACTAGACTAATTAAGAGAGGAGAGGTGCGTGTACCTAATAGTATATTTGGCCTTAATATTTGCAAAACCTGCCAACTCCTTTATAACCAGGAAAAAAAAAATAAATCTGACTAGACTGAAATCAGAGGGGAGTTTGGCCTGAAGGCACACACCCCCCCACACACAGAGGCCCACACTCTACTGACCACACTGCTCAGAAAGCCTTAGGGCTCCCCAAACCTTTTTCTGGTTAATTAAATTCCAGACAAGGTAGAAAATTACTGTATTAGCTCTGTACTCTCTGTGCTGGCTGGTTTTATAAGCCATTCCTAGTAGAACTACCTGAGCAGCCTTTTGGCAAAAATAACACGAGCGAGTAAAACGTAACAACAAAGAGCACCCACCCACATTTGACTTCAGGAACAGCAGGCCTGTAGGCCTAGTATGGAAAAGGCCAATTCTGAGGATAGCAATGTATCATCTTCCAAAGAATGCTAACGAAGAAGAGTTTCAGTGTGCACAGGGGTAGCAGGAGAGGCAGAGAGATGGAGCATAGGGAGGATGGCTTGGGAGATAGGTTCCATCCTTGCCTTCTCCCCAAACACCTCTTAGGTGCGTGCTGGCAGTTTGCTGTCCAATCCAGAACAGACTATTTACAAGTTCCCCACAAGACTCAAATCCACAAATTAATTTTAAATAAAAGGCTGTAAAATTGTTTCAGTGTGACAGGAACATCAACACTGCCCAGTATATGCAAGTACTAACTTCCTGAATTTCTGCTTTTCAAATGTACTTTCAACTATTCTAGGCTAAAATATGTACGCTGCACGCTCAGACAAACCTCCAGCTGCATAGAAATGAAATATTACCGAAAGAGGTTGTTTACAAGAGCCGGCTGGAGCAGCTAATACATATTATAATATGCTAAGCTCTGATAGTCCCATATCAGTTGCAATTACTTAAAAATGCAGTAGCTCTAAGATTGAGGCAAATTAAATTCTCTTTATTCATGAAGTAACTAAAACAATGGGCAGGGAAATAAAAGAATATCTGTGGTAAAAGGTAACAATTGGTAACAGGCTGCAGGCAGCAAAATATGCTTGCTGAGAGCACCCTGGAGAATGCTAAAGAAAACACCCAGTTTTCTTTAATTGTTTCTTACTTACATCGTTTGATCCAGGCACATAAACTCTATTAAACCACTGAAAACAACCTCCTTGGGTTTACTCATTACATAGAGTTTATTTCAAAATGAGACTCTGGGTGCCTAGCACAGGCTCTCAACTTTTCCAAAGAATTTTTCTGAGAACAGTACAGACATGCGCGAGCCCAACCTGCACGCAGAGAGGCAGGCCCAGCTCTGCACCTTCCAACAACTCGGCCCACACAATCAAGATGTCTACTCAAATAATTAAAAAGCTTACTGAAAGCAAGCATGGCGGAAGAAACACAGTGTTGACTGGTCTGTTCAGACTGATGCTGCACAGAACTCAGGGCAGGAATAAAAGTGGCGCAGCCCAAGAACAAACATAGCACTTGCGCCATTCTGCAAATTTAAGGGTTGTACTCTTTGCTTACATGTGTATAGCACCAGCAAAATTTCACCTACCTTTGCTAGCCCTTGAAAACAGAGATAAAAAGTGAATGCTGGATTGATTTCAGTTTTGTAATTGGTGGAGAAACTGCTAAAAGCATGTTCGCAGGGCAGAATTAATGGAATAATAACCATTTAGAATTAGATAACCTCAAATTAGGGCACTTGCTTGGAGGGAGCTGCCAGCAATACCACATGGGAGAAAAATCTGCCCAAGTGCAGAATAACTCAAGGGTTTTTGTAATCAGAAGTGTGGGAGGGCAGGAGAGTGAGCACTGGGTGCTGAACCTAAAGTTGGCACAAGCTGAGGAAACGGGAACAAGCAATTCCCAGAACAACATTATCTAAACATTGGCACATCTCTGAAACAGGAAGAAAAAGTTGTTCAGCAGAAAATGGCACAAAACCATAAATATGCGTGTTTATTAACAAGCAAATAAAACCTTACTCTTCAGTAGAACCCAGAGGTCTCTATTATAAAATATAATAGCAGCAATCTGCCAAAATTAGCTTTGTTTCAGAACAGTGATGGGTACAGGGACAATGGGGTATAAGGTCTTGGTCTGTAAAATATACGGGACACACAGAGACTTACGAAAGGATATGGCTATTAGCAACATTAAATAATTTAGAAAATGGCTTTTTGGGTCAGGAAGTTTGGTTGCCCCTGCCCTAAAGCTTTACTGTATGCATTAACTAGCGCTCAATAGCTCAGAAGCTTAAATCCAGATAAGATTTGCACAGAATTTTATCCGCAAAAGGTGGGAAGAACAAGCAGCTGAGCTAGTGGTCCAAATTAAGCCTCAGAGATACAACAGAATTCAAATATTGGTACGCGCTCCTAGTACACACCCTCCTAATCCTCCTGAAATTACCATATAAATAAAGTGTCACTGTGGATTTAGTCAGTTAGCGATCACTTGCAGGTAAACCTCGCTACT
The DNA here is from genome assembly GCF_000708025.1 of Charadrius vociferus. Lineage (NCBI taxonomy): Eukaryota > Metazoa > Chordata > Aves > Charadriiformes > Charadriidae > Charadrius > Charadrius vociferus. The sequence goes on along the minus strand of NW_009647223.1, from coordinate 1,912,285 downwards.
GGTTACACTAATGGGAAGATAGCAAATAGATAAGAAAAATAAAGAGAAGATGAGATTTAAGTCTCCCACAATTTTGTAAAAAGAGTATTTAAAACAAACCTTTTGGAAATCTTATCTTAATGACAATATTATTGCACAGATGGAGAAAATATGGCATTAATGTTCTTATCTTTCTGAAACAAATTACTATTAGCCATCACAATCACTCCCCACACACACAACCCATACCCATGGACAAGACTGACAGAGATTGATATTTCAACTTGTTTAATTGGCCTGAGGATATAGGAAATTAACTGGATCCTGCTCTGCCTCAGCTAGCAGCTTTTCTGTTTGCTAGGAACAGAAAGCAAGCGAGATTACGTATTACTTATTGTTATGTCAATTTTCTTGCTAGAAAAAAAATAGAGGTAGTTTTCTCTGCCAGGGTAATTATTTCTTTTGCATAGAAGCTTACAGTTTCTGTTTTGTTTGCTTGCTGCTTGTTTGTTTGCTTGATGCTTGCTTTACTTAATTTCCAAAAGCTTTTTTAAAAGACTGGAATTAAGGAGATTATTCCTCCGGAATGGGGAATGGTGAAGGATGACTCAAAGCGCTCACAGAGGTAAATGCAAACACATCACTGCTTTTCTCAAAGTTCACACAGTAGCCCTGCAATGAAATAGCTGAGGGCAACAGAACATGCAGAGCACTGACGCACCAGCATTACTAACATACCACGCATCCTTTTGAACCCTTTTTTTAGACTCTGTAAGCAGTCCATCCATACATTATTTTTTTCCTCAATTGATCTTTCACTACTTGAACCAGAACCAGCAGGCAACCTCTGAGAAACACTGCTCTGAGCACCACCACCATAAAGCTGTGTTTCTTGTGGCTGCCTCCCAGTTAGACTCCTTAGCACCTAACATTGGGACTGAATTTGCTCTGCGGCCTTTGCTTTAGTAGGGTCACTTTCCACATTCTTCCCCCAAAGCATATCAAACCTACCTGAAGCTATTACAAAAGTCACCTCAGGATAAAGGGGACAAGAGTTTTCACCAGTGCATAAGCTTCCCTCCTTAACTGCTCCCCAAACCAGGCTTTCTTTAAAACATGAACCAGACATAAAGCTTACGAAAGTTCCCAATGCCATATTCTCCTATTGTTTTGATAACAAAAGGATTAATTTTTTTATTCCTGTCTCCTTGAGAATTCTTTCATTTGCATATTTAAACTTCTATATTTCTTCCCTGGATCTCCCTGGAAAGAGCTCTTCTGCAGTCTTCCGTGAAGTACTGTCAATATTAGTATTCTGCTGCTAATTCAGCTCCTCTGCTCCACAGCCACACAGCAGCGTACCCAAACGTAATCATATTGTCTGCTATCCACAGCCATAAAGATAATCTTTTCTCAACCCCCTCACATATTGGCAGTCTGTGGTTTAATGGATTACTCTTTGAAGGAGTTTAAGATTATATCTAAAGTGTAAAATAAAACTTTACCAGAAACAACTTCAAAAGTCAACAAGACAACTACTCCATAATAAAACTGAAAGTTTCTATTTTTATGCTGCATTTCTTTCCAATATGGATTCCTTGTTACTGAAAAAGTCTCTATTTTGCCTGTTCTAAAATCTGGGTGTTTTTTAAAGACCCTGGGAAAATTAAAAAGTCAAATCAACAACGCACATTACTGTTGCTTTTTGTATTACTGAATTCTGCAGCAATGTTTACTGTTTTGAGGGGAGTTTATAATTATGCAAATTGCTAAGCAGTCTGCATAATGTACAACATGTTTGGGTTCACTGACTAGAAGCTGAGACACATTTCTTTAATGCTGCTTGTACGCAACTCAGTTTGCATTTCTTATGCCCCACTGCGCTGTACCTGTCTCCAGCAGTATCCCCTGCATTTCAAAATTTATATGCAACCTCAGTACCTTTGCAGACATTTGGCTTTCAGAAATTACTTAAATAATTTATGTGTGCCAACTTAACATTTGCAAAGCCAAGCAACGTTTTGATAGCCCTGTAGCTGCTGAAACCTACTGAAGAGACTTTCACCCTTTTTATTACAAGCTCAATTGTTCTCATCATAGTTTTAACTTAAACATTGTGAAAGCTGTTCTAAGCTGCATATATGACATTTAAGTGGGCGTTGTGTTTTTTTCAAATCAAATTTTCTTACATGTACGCCATTGCTTTAAACACTGCATACCTCCTTCATACCATAAATATCCTGGCTGCAGTCACTAATAGACTGTTTCCTGATCCTGTTTCCAAAGGCATACATCATTTTCACTTGCTTGTAAAAGGCGGTTCTGAATGGATGTGCCTATTCCGCTCCTGGTGTCTGGTCACAGCACAGGATACCAGAATGGTAACAGAATATTTTGGGGCGGTCTGGCAGGGCCCAACAACTCCCCAGGCCTCCATCAGCCTGTGGAAACATTCTACCCCATCTGAAAATTTGATCCCCTCAATCGCCTTCTTAAAATACTATCTAGGCAATCACCAGGTCCCTGAAACCCAAACAAAAGTGATTAAATACCCCTATGGACAAGTGCAGGCAGTGATCAAGCTCTTCTGGTGTTCCCCAGCTATGACTGGCTCTGTCACACCTTGTGAATCCTATGTCCTGTAGTGCTGTTCACGAGCCAGCTTTCCTTGGCTTTGACACAAGATGAGCTCTTGACTCTAACCCAAGGCACAGCTACACACCCCAAACTGATGTGGTCAGTCCTGCTGCAGCACTTAACTCCTCACAGCATCCCAGGGTTATCTCATGGGAAGGGGTTGGGGAGAAAAATGGCAGAAGCAGCATCAAGTTAAGCATGAAAGCAGGCAGAAAGTTTTACTTTCTTTGATATCTGCTGCTCGCTGCTGTGGCAAGACAGTGCTCGTGCTCACTTGGTATTCACCAGTTCTGACCAGCAAAGTGGGAAAGCACAAAACCAGTTCATTCCCTTTAAAGGTAAGGGAAGTAGGTGGAGCAAGAACCTCCCCCCCCCGCCTTGGCTTAACTGCAAGCTTCTGAGCGTGCTTAAAACCAAAAGAGAAGTGTACCACAGATGGAAAAGAGGACAAATACCTGTCCTACAAGGGCATCGCCAGGGCATGCAGAGCTGCAGTTAGACAAGCAAAAGCTCAGCTTGAGTTGAAATTGGCCAGAGATGTCAAAAACTACAAGAAAGGGTTCTTCAGGTACTTGAATAACAAGCAGAAACAGAAGGAAAATATTGGCCTGAAGTTAAACAGGAGAGGTGAATTAGTCACCAAGAGTGAAAGGGCAGAGGTTCTCAACACTAATCACCTCTGTCTTTACCCGCACTGTTGGGCCCCAGGCCTTGGGAACAGCAGCCCAGGTTGAGGCAAACACAGACCCACCACCAATGAAGGAAGAGTCGGTATGCAAGCTACGACAGGAGCTTGATCCCTACAAATCAACGGGCCCTGAGGCTATCCACCTGAGGGTGTTAAGAGAGCTGGCCAACATCATTGTGAGGCCAGTCTCCCTAATCTTTGAGAAGTCATGGAGATCAGGGGACATCCCAGAAGACTGGAAGAAGGCTAACGTCACCCCCATCTACAAGAATGGCTTAAAGGAGAAAGGGAAAGTTACGGAACGAATCCTCGTGGGGGCTATCACAAGTCAAATGAAGCACGTGATCAGAAGCCAGCATGGATTCACCAAGAGCAAATTGTGCTTGACAAACCTGGTTACCATCTACGACAAAGTAAGCTGCTTGGTTGATGATGGGTGAGTGGTGGACATTGTCTACCTGGATTTCTCCAAGGCTTTTGACATGGCTCCCCACAGCCTCCTCCTAGAGAAACCGATGTGTTAAGATCTAGCCAAGTGGTCTGTGCAGTGGGTGGGGAACTGTCTGACAGGCCGCACCCAGAAGGTGGTGGTAAATATCTCCATTTCAAACTATCAACCTGTCACAAGTGGGGTCCCCCAGGCATCGATACTGGGCGCAGTGCTGTTTAATATCTTCACAAGTGATCTGGATGATGGGATCGAGTGTACCCTGATGAAGTTTGCTGATGACACCAAACTGAGCAAGGAAGTGGATGCTTTGGAAGGGAGAGTCACCCTGTAGAAAGACCAGGATAGGCTAGAAGAGTGGGCTAACAAGAACCTTATGAAGTGTAAAGTCTTGTACCTGGGAAAACATAATCCAGGAGTGCAACATGGGCTGGGATCTACCCGGCTGGGGAGCAGCTCTGTGGAAAGGGTCCTGGGGGTCCTGGTGGACCAGCAGCTCAATATGAGAGAACAGGGTGCTGGGTTGCATCAACAAAGGCATCACCAGCAGAGATAAAGTCATTATCCCGCTCTACTCAGCACTTGTCAGGCCACTCCTGGAATACTGTGTTCAGTTTTGGTCCTCACTATGCAAAAAAGATGTGGACAGGCTGGAGAGGGTCCAGAGAAGATGATCAAAGGAAGCCTGCCATATGAGGAAAGGCTGAGAGAATTGGGTTTGTTCAGTCTTGAGAAGCGAAGGCTTAGGGGAGACCTCATCACCATGTTCCAGTATTTAAAGGGTAGCTACAAAGAAGATGAAGACTACCTTTTTACAGGGAGTCACATGGAAAGGACAAGGGGTCATGGGTATAAAGTTACTCCTGGGGAGATTCCAGTTGGACACAAGAGAAAAGTTTTTCACAATGAGAACAATCAGCTATTGGTATAATCTCCCCAATGGAAGTGGGGGATTCCCCATCACTGGACACTTTTAAGATTGAGCTGGACAGGGTGCTGGGCCATCTTGCCTAGGCTGTATGTTTGCCAAGAAAGGTTGGACCAGATGATCTTTGAGGTCCCTTCCAACCTGGTATTCTACAATTCTATGATTTCAGTATTAACAACAGCCTCTCGGGATCACAGTCAACACTAGCTTGTGCCCCTTCTGCATTCATCCCCTGGTGCCATAATGGCACAATTTTAGTAGGTGATTAATTAGACCCTATATTAACTTCAGGCCATCCTCAGGGTGTGGACCTTGCTACGCAAACTGATAGATGCAAAACCACAGAAGGTCTTGACTCAGCTCTAGTTATGCTTTTATATGGTCTCTGTGGGACAGTGATGCTCAATTAACTTATATTACTGTCCACAAACTTAATAGAGTTTTTATAGCTAGAAGATATCTGTGACATTTTTTTCATGCTCTCATGTCTGAAATTAGCTGAAAATGGCTTTTGTCCTTCTGATACAATACAGCGGGTTAGACCTAGCAAGTCTAAGTCTAGGCATGGGAGAAGACTGTGTAACACCAGTATTGATTTTCCCTGTTCTCCCTTGCAGTCAGTATGAAATCTGCTCTTATTAACTGTTTCTGAAAGAGACAATATTCAATCCACATCCACCCTTTGTAATAAAAAGAAAAAATCTGGAGAAGATTTTTGTTTTCACCTTGTGTCTGCTTTCTACATTAGTTATTTTGTGTCTATAGTTTAGCTGAAAATGGATTTTATAATTTTCTTATATCCACTTATTTTAAAAAATGAATTTTTTTCAGCACTTTCTAGGCTCCCTTTTGTAATTATATGAGGAATATAAAACATTCTTCCTTCAGGGAATAAGCCAGCTCATGCAGTTAAGAAGAAATTTTCCTTAGAGACAGATAATTTTCTAATTAGCCACTACAGGATTTCTTGTGGCTTCTAGCTATTATGGGAGAAAAGTTATTTGACCAGCCTGACTCACTGCCCTCAAACAACATCACCCTCACTGTGTTCTGACTAGACTGAAGTGGAACAGACAAAAGATCTGGCAAAAAAACCCAACCAAACAACAGTTTGGCAATGCCAGCAATGCCTTCCTTCTTTCTTATATTTCCTTTTGGGTTTTAATTAAGGTTAATCTTCACTTCCCTATTGAGTTTATGTTTAATAAATGGAACGTCACTCATATTGGTCAGATCATGCACCTTCTACATCTACTTTGGAAAGTCTTCTAGAAGACTTTGTGTTTGTTCATCTGCCAGATTAGATCATACTTCCGCTACAGATTTGCAAAGTCTAATACTGAACACCCACGTGCAAGATTCAGTGACATAGTGACGTGTGATGTCACTACAATGTCTGTGTTTCTTTGTAAGACCTCAAAAACTACTTTACAACAATCAGATCTTTCTTGTGCCAAAACATGTAACTTACCAAAATATGCAAAAGTTCCTGCTTGAAGAAATACACGGTTTCACTGAACGAAAGAACAAGGGAATGAGAAAAGAAGAATACAGAAACACAGTGAGAAAATTATTTGTCCAACATTATAAGAAGAGACTCTTGAGAAACCTACAGTACAAGTCCAGATCCTCAGTAACAGATCATCTTTATCACTCTTTCTGAAAGGTGCTCATTTTCATCTAAACAGGTGAACCTTTTCCTAGCTATGTGCCAGCTGTTACAGGAAATAGAGCTGGTATAGCATTTATTAATGTTGTACCTTGGACTTCACTGATCACAGTAACTAAACCAGATATTTAATTTATATTGCTATTTGTGCATTAAACATCTTTCAGTCATTGCTTCCCATTGAAGACCACTGCTTAAATCAGTCATACCCTTTGACATGCCATTTGGATGATTGCTGCCCAGCCATTTGCTAAGCAAACACTGCTTAACTAGTCATATCAGTGGGTCTACGCAGCAGGAAAGCTTGAAATAATACTTGGACAAGAATAAGCGAGAATGTTATGTACTGCAATCTAGCCTGAGGAAAAACCATCAAAGAATAGCTCTTAAAGGCTGAGAAGATGAAACCCAGTGATGGATGGATGTAAGGAGAAGAAAAAGTTATGACCTGAAGTAGATAGAAAAGAACCATAATCAAAATACATTAATTTTAATTCAAGTTATTTCCCTGATGTTTTTATTTATTTTCTTATCTTACAGTTCGATCTTGCTAAAGTTAATGCTTTGTATATATTTCCCTTCTCTTTCCCCATACAAGCTCCATACCCCATCCAAGCCTTGCCTCTTCCATCTGCTTGGTGTAATCTTCCTGCCCAGGCTCAGCTGCTGCGAGAGGGAAGCATGACCTCCTCCCTCAGTTAGCCAAGTTCACAGGCTGGTATCTTCACCAGAATTTACTACTGTATGTACCCCTTGGTCGCAGCCTTCGCTTCCCTGAAGAGCCAGGACTGTTCCCTCTCTATGGCCTTGGTGTCTAACACAGCATCACAAACACAAAGACCACAACTAGTGTTAGCCAGTACTCCCAAACAGTAATTTTCAGCAGAACCTTAATACACATTTCCCCTCTATGGCTATTATTCAGACTAGCTATTGTCTACCAGTTCAGGAGCATTTTGAAGTGATCAAGCATTGTTAAATATAAATCTCTTGCATGACTACATTCATATTGCCTATTAATTTCTGACCCATGACTCTCATACTTTAAAAGAATCCTGAAGAAATTAAGACCTAAACCGAACTAATTAAGCAAAACAAGTAGTTTAGCCTTGCTCTCCAAAAGGGAAGAGTTGAAACTTTCCAAGGAAAACCTCAAAATGCTTAGCAGGAAGATGCACAGAGACCATATCAAGGACCTTATCTCAAAAAGGGATAATCAAATGGAAAACAGATGAAGATGAACGAAGCTTGGCTTTGAATTTACTTAAGCAAAATACCACAACCTCAGCATTTCCAAGCAGAAAGTAAATTCCTGAAACTACCAATTACGATTGCTGAGAATTTGCACTCTCACAATACCATGGTGCTGTCATAACTGTACTAACACAGTTGCATGTTGCAGCTATTAGGATGAATATGTTTATATAAAGGTTGTAGTGTTATTTCTAATACAAGTCTACAAATAAAAATCAGTAAGGTTTGTGAGAGGCCTAGGCTAGGTGTTCTGCTTTTTACTAAACGGAGAAACAGAAGTATTCAAAAAGGAGGCAAGACTCGTACCACCTCAGAAATAGAAATACAGTGGCTTATGGGTAAGGAGAGCACAATTTTCTTAGGTAGTAAAAGGAGTGTGAACCTGATAATGCATGTAATGTGCTATTTTGAAATGTTTGCAATTAAGCTGTTATAGCTGAAAATGTCCTCATTGTAAGGTAAGTCAAAAAGGAGAGCAGTGATTATTAAATAAATACTGTGACTTGGAGTGATGCAAGCATAACTATCTGAAAAACTTGTTTGGAAGTTGTTAAGAACCTAATCAATGAAAATCACTCATAAAGACCTATGTAAATTGGACAGATTAACTGATTATAATAGCGTGTCTGAGAGTTTAGTTAAACGGTTGAGATCTTATATGTTTAGTCTTTTTCTCACCGCCAGCAACAGCTAATATTTTACTTTGTTACAATGTTTTTCAGTGTTAATAATATAAAGCGTCAACTTTTTTTTTTGTTTTGAAAGGATGAAACAGTTCCTAAAAAAAAGCTGTAACAATTTTTACATGATCATATACAATAATGACCCTCAATAACAAATATTTAACTGACTTCTTGTTAACAGGTAGCCAGGTGCACAACTGCTTATTCCTCACATGCCACTAACACTTGCTTCCTAGAGACTTATTAATTTTAAATGCCTGTACCTATGTTAAAATAGCTTTAGAGAGCTTTTTTTCCTTTTCAGAAAAAAAAAGAAAAAAATATTCTCTTAATTTCACTGTCATGTAGAAAGCTCTTTTGAGACACAGGAAATATTACAAGCAGGAAGAAAATGAAACATTCTGAGTTGTTTAATAAGTAATTCCAAATTCTGTAAGACAAACAGTACAAAAGTAACTCCAGCATATGATTTTTTTCTGGAAACATATTTTAAATAGAGATGGGCTCTAACTTGTAGCAGATATTTACGAAAGAAAATGGCCAGAGAAAAGTCGTCTTTTACAAATCACTGTGCTCAGATATTTCATTACAAAAAAGCCCAAGAAGTAGATCAAATGAAAGTTATGACTACAAAAGTAACAGACATTTTTCATTAAACCTGAAGAACACAATATCTGCTTTATCTCTGCATACATTTCTATATTAGGTTTTGATTGCTTGATGGTATTCATAATGATTTGCAATTCTAATATCATTTTGTTTGGGATGAGAATCTGTAGCTATTTCAAGGGGTGAAGGGCTAATTCAGATGCTATTTATTGCGACTTTGAGTGCACTGAAATATGAAGGACTAATCTTGCTCCAGCTACATTACATACAGATTACCCAACAGAGCTACTGAAAGCACTGCTTTTGGTTTACTGACAAGTCTTGTGATAGCACCTGGGTTATTCATATTGGAGGGATGCCCACCACCAAAGTCATCTCACTGGCTTTAGAGAATTATTTTCATAATTTTGTATTAATAAGAGCCGGGCAGAACACAAGCATGGCTGGTCAGCTGTTTCCTTGGTCTCTGTGGAAATTAGTGGGCAGTACTTGCCTGAAGGAAAGCTTTTTTTCAGCTATGGCAGGATGAGGTAAGGTCCGAGCCAGGCAGCTCCATGTAAAGTAGACAAAAGAAACCATGGAAGCTCTCCATTTTCCACAGATGAGCTCCCTTACTGTCATGTTTCTCAGACATCTGATACAAAACTCCTTACTAGCTGATTTCACCCATCTTACACGTGCCTTTTTTCCACCTAAAATCTGAACCAGTGTGTCCCCGGGGGGCCTTTGTTTCCCATAAAAACCTATGACAGTCATGTCTACATATGGACGATCAACTCTATCTGTGCTCACAGCACAAGCCCATATAGTGGTTTATCAACTTACCTGACATTGAGAATGGGTTTGGAAGATCTTTACTTCTGGAGGTCTGGATTCACCTCCCTAGTGCCAATGCCTGCTGCTGAAATGAGAAAAACAAAAGAACCCTCCATACGACAAGGTAGATGTATTTGAAGTAACTTATAGTCCAGAGGACTACAAGCATACTCTAATGTATACAAGGAAGGCAATGATAAAATATTGCTTATCAACAGAAAGAAGTTGCTTCCAATTCAGTTAGACACAGCGTTTGCTGTTTCTATTAAATAGACATAGTTTTCCTTGGTTAGAAGATTTGCAAAACTAATTTGTCTACGTTCCTGCAATATATACATGTTACAATTAAACAACACTTATATATCAACTAGATATAAAATATTGTAGCAACGAGAACCTACAAAATTATACTTGCTTAAAAAAAGTTTCATTAGTTTTCACTGAACAGGAAAAAAACAAACACAAACAGGAAAAAAACAACCCCAAACCAACCAAGAAACAAAACCAAAGCAGAATTTCTTTCATCACGCATGCGAGCAAAGCCTGCAATATGATTTAGCAAATTTGAGTATCTTTTTAGGTCTTGTATTATCTCATTAGGCAGGAGTATGAACTAGAAACAAAACCCACATGAGCGCTATATGAACAAGACAGTAAACACAAAATATTCATTGAAGCAATTTGTAAGTGTTCACAAAACTGTAGAAAAATGAAGTTTCTCTTAACTGAAGAAATGCACAGGCTTAAAGACATATTAACCAACCCTGCCCGATTTATTTCCTCATCTCCCAGCCAATTAGTTTTTAATTTTTACATAAAATTCCAAAGATTGAAACTGTATTAAACACAAACAACAGCCACCTGCTAACCTTTTCTTTAAGGGAGATCCCCAAAGTTTTTTTTTGGACATCTATCAATCTTTTATGTTTGTGAAGGGAAAATGGCAGTAATAAGAAATCTTCTGAAAATACAGACAAAACATGTTTCCTTATAGCTCAGCTCCAGGAAGAATGAAGTTACGACAGTTACGTGTGATCACAACACAGATTTTGACTGTGAGGTGTTCTGCAGTTCCTATGAAACACTGGAATAGCTGGGGCCTGATCTTAACATTGTGCCGAGCTCTGCTGAAGCCATGCTGCAGCTGTGTCCAGCTGGAGGAAGGCTGAGCTAAAGGCTCCTGTCTGTTTGGCACAGGCTGGGAAGACAGACCCTAAAGAAAGGGCTCTTCAAAAGGCGGTTAAGGCACCTCGGCTCACAAGGATGTGCTTCATATTTGTGTTTGAAGAGAGACGGAAAAGAAAATCAATAGTGGGAATGCGTACAAGAGAGTAAATCACGGGGGTGCAATGGAGCAGTAGATAAACATGCGGTCTGACTGTCTGCTTGGGGCTATCAGGCTGCAATTCTGAAAGAAGTTTTCAGTGTAGCAGTTCATTTTACTTAAGAAGCGAATAGTCCTAAAATCAATGCATCTCTCAAAGAGGTACATCTACCACTCGTTATATATGCTTCAGTTATGTTACAAGCACCTAAACTAGGAATGGTAGCACGCTTAGCCTGCTTATTCTACCACCCAGGACGCTCAGAGCCATGGGCAACGAGTTCTTCTGCAAGCTCTCTGAGGCCACTATTAAGAAATGGACTTTCCCCAATAAGACATGACGCTTCTTTGTATTCAGAAAAGACTTCATAACCCAGCTTGTGGGTAGCTGGAGCTGCAAGACAATTTTCAAGTTTTCCCTCGCAAAGCTGTGACTTGCATTTCAATGCACCTACGTCACCAGGGTAATGAAACTGCAATCTTCTAACAGAAGCTGCATATATAGGCAGAATTTTACTCCTCTCAGTATCCCGAACACATTATTACTAAAAAAAAAACCCGACAGAGATAGTAATAAAATGTCTTCTTGAATGTTTTCCTTTCTCCTTGTTTCATTAAGGTCATTTTGACCATTCCTGTCCACAACTGCTGGGACACCCTCTCCAAGTGAATTTTTTTCCCAGCTGAATCAGTGTGTGCAGCAAGACGCTCATTTGTGTCAACTCTTCAAACAGCTTCTAGTGGAACAGTGAGAGGAAAAGCAGAGACTGAGGATTCTATTCTCTACGTTTCCCATCCCAGTTGACTCTTCGCAATACTGATCACAATCTTTTTGAAACTGTGCAAAAGCTGAGATTCTTAGCATCATGATAAACCAGTTAACATTATTATGATGTTAGGCATAAAGTTATTCCACTGAGAAAAAAAGACAAATAAAATGGAAGTATTGGAAACAAACAACATTTCGATCAGCTGAGCACCCCACAGTTACAAATGATATTCAAAAAGGCTATCTGATACCACTGAACTAAAAAACTGTATATAATCCAGTATTTGGACACTAGATGGCAATGTTAGATTTTATTTAGTCATGTGATTGAAACTGATTGAACTGGATCTTCTAAAAGAGGAAACCCCTTTTTTGGGTTAAAAGGGAAGAAAGGACTGTTTGATCTAGCTAAATAAGAATAGAGATCTGAATCTTAGTCAATAATCCATCTAAAGTCATGGAAAACCAGCAAAATACTTTTACATGAGATACAAAACACAGATAACCTGGATACAATCATCAAGTAGAAGATTAAGAAAAAAAAGGACATATTATGGTAAGAGCACAATGTGCAGTAAAACCATAAGGCTTTATTATTGTCCCTTAAAAAACATTTTATGATACAGTTTCAGTTCTTCAAAGAAAGAAACAAAAGAAATGAAAATTTAACTATCCTTTACTAAATTCTTCCCTTCTCTATATTACAGGTATTGAGACATCTGATGACACCAACTTTCCCGCAGCCATCATGAACGTAGGCTTAAATTTCACTAGAGGCTTGAGCAGACAGCTCTGTTTTAGTAAGGACAAGCAGTATTTGCATGTAACATACACAACCGTAAAGAAGAAATGGATTTAGGGCTGTTCCTGGGAGAAATGATGATAGGAGAAAGTTGAAGGAGAGATGGACAATACAGTTTTATAATATGCAGAAAACCTAGATTTTTACCAAGACTGTCTTTTTAAACCTATTTCACAGAGACTTTAGGCTTGAGCCTGTCTCCCTACACAACAGAAAATGTGTGAAATAAACAGTAATTTCTTTTGGTTTTGCCTGTCTAACAGCAGCAACAACTGTTTTCATCTTTCTTTCAAATAAGAACAAGAGTCAGGCAAAAGTACAGAGATCAGTTCCATTCCTGTTTCCCCGGCTGTTTCATCTGCTCCTGCTGCAAAGCACCCTTTTATTCAAACCTATTTCCTGTTGAATGTTCAAAAGATTCTTAAAATTTTGAATATATGTCTCTCTACATTAGCAACTCTTACATACAGTAATAAACAGGCAAACAAACCATATTTTATAATAAAATCAACTGGTCTGGTTATGTTGCCTCACAAACACTCTTTTCTGTGCTGTAAAGGGAGCATTAAACACACAACCCCTCATGCTCTCTTTGAGAAACACAGCAATCTCACAGGCAAACAGATCTCAGAAATGTTCCTAGTAATTCAGTAATTGGTTTAAAGAACATCCAAACCAAAACCACCCAAAGAGCCTTTTTACTTTAGCTGCAGTCATTCTTGGCTTCATAGGCTTTGATAAAACCATATACGCAAGAAAGATTTAATGTACCAACAAACTCACTCTTGTGACTAAGTGACATTAATGATCATTTGAATGATTCTGACATCAGAGATAATTTTCTCAGAGGAAAAATAAGCTCAAGGTTAAATAATTTCAGAAAGAGGACAGGAGTACCAATTTAAATCTTAGAACAAACTTCCCAGTTTTCTTGTCTTATGGTTTGCTGCTCTGTAACCTAAGAATAGCAATCAAATCCAATCTGCCTGGTGAGATGCTATGCTGCTGCCTTTTCAAAGCCACGGGGACAAAAATGCTTGGATGTTAATCTAATTATCCAGTGGAAACACTTTAGGCAGTGTGGTTAAAAAGAGGAAAACACAGCAGGAGACGCAATACAATTGCACTACTGAAACCAATCACAGATGTTTTCTACCTGTCTCGGCCAAATTCTTCTGTCATCTCTCCTTTCAACAGCTCTGCGATGGTTCAGATTTTGTTTGACTCATTTCCCTAACTACAACCATAGAAGAAACACAACAGGAAGAGAAGGGAACAGAAAAAACAGCTTAAATTTTATTTTAAAATTATATTTGGGATTCAAAAATGGCAGATGAACACTAAGTGTTCAGAGCAACTTGGCCTTGGAAATGCAAATAAGTCACACAATTTGTAGACTAAAATAGTCCCTATATACTGGTTAAAGGAGATAAATAAAGCTGAGAAGTACATTTCTGTTAGCATTTATGAGGCAAAGCTCTCTCCCATCTGATTATTTGTTATTTATTCCTTGTGCAGCAGTGCCTTGAAGTCTCAGTAAAGACCAGACTCCCTAATATGAGAAAGGATAATTCTTGTCCTACAAGAGACAAAGCAAGCGATGAAGGAAGGTAGATGCAAAGGACTGACAAAGTTAAAGGACGCTCCTAAGTGATATGGTATCCGTGGCAGAAAGAAAAATCCATCGAGGTTTCTGGAGCTCGGGTCTTGTGCACCGAGCTCAGCAGGCCTAGTCTCAATGCTTGTTGCCGTTGTTTTGTTTACTTAGCATGTACCAAAGTCTGCCTTTCCAAGCTCCTGTCTTTCCAGTGAAATCTCTATGTTTCGTTAACTGGGGCTTTACAGTTGAGCTAGCTGGGATGGCAATGGACATGGATCCAAAATTAAGTGGGGGCAAAACTACAACTAGAAATGCAGGCAGTAATGCAGTTCATTTGCATCAGTTCAGATGACAGCTCCTCACGAACAACTAATGAAATGGCTCTGTGAAACCAGAATACAACATTGAGACATTGCTCCCTTGAGCTAAACGAACCTGAAAATAATTCAGTTATATTAAGTCAAACAAGCTGGCGTGGTAAGAAGCAGCACCTGGTTTCACAGAAAGGAGAGGACTCCTGATGATGGTTGCCATCCCCTTTTTCCAATACACTTGTTTCATATGGAATACGGGAAAAGGGCACAAAAAGGGGGAAAAGCATTTGAGGAGGAGTCACTTTTAGCTTTTGCAAAGAGACCTCAGACTTAACACAGACCTTCTGGGGACTTGATGCCGCCTTTTTTGTCTAGACAGAGCTCTGAGGGGGGTGTAGGCTTTAGTTCTATCAAGGCAGCAAGCTGAAAGTCTTACTCCTGCATAAATAGAACGATGTTGCTATGTTACAACGCTGAAGTGCAACAGCAAAATGCATTAACAAAAATTCTGCACCGTGCATTAAAGTTAATTTTTCTACATTTAAAGACGTTGTACATGTCATGGTATCACAAACGTATCAAAATACCATGCATGTTTTCCTAGCCTGTCCCGTAACTCCCTTAAGAGTTACAATAGTTCTCCCACTTTCAGGATTCCCTGAAGCTGAAGTAACAAGCCGTGAAGTCCCAAAGCCTTAATTAGTTTAGATCATCTCTCTACAATGACGACTGCAAAGCTTACTTCTGTGAGCTGCAGGGCTCCCCAAAATATTTTTTAGTTACTTGATTAGGTTAAAGGAAATGATCAAGCATTTTTCAAATTTGAAATATAAACAGATTGACACTGCCAATTATTGAAGAGTTTATAAAGATTCAAAGAAAGTATATTAATATATGAGTTTTGAATTTATGTTGTTCCTTCAGAGGAATGACACATTCTTCAGAGAAGATCAATAGAAGAAGAAAAAGGAAATACCCCAAATACCACCTGCTGCTCTTTTGTAGAGATAGCTCTGCTCTGGGCAGTCTGCCCAAGAAATAGCAAGTGATTTTGTCCACATAAAGACTGCAATACAAAACAACTAAATAGCCTCACAGCTTAAACAAGTGTTTGAGTTTTGCCTCCAGGGCTGCTTCTTAGCTCCTTGCCACTGCAGTTCAAGGACAACACCACACCAAGCACTGATGGCTGTATGTCAGAGGGCATTTGGCTTCATCTGTGGAAGTCAAGTTCCCCAGTTTCTAACACAATCATTCATCTTGGATTTTTCATTCTAACTATGACATGCCAAAAAAGGCCATGTTAAGCTTCTCAACAAAGCAGACATCCATAATATTACATTCCATGCATTTAAGAAAAATTCAATGGAAAAAACCCAAATAAAACAGAACAAGGACCAAAGACCTAAGTTGTTCCTTTCCACTCAAAATCAAGACAAATCTTTGTGTGGTTGTTTTGGTTTGGTTTGAGTTTTGTTTTTGTTTTGTTTTTTTGTTAATGAAGGAAAAGTTTTTTAAACCCCCACAAACAAAAACCTAAACAACAAATTTTGATATTCCACTGATAAAGGCTACATCATTCCTAAGACATACACTTCCCTGAAAGATCTAGTACTTGCAATAAAACTATAGTTCCAGTGCTCATGTAGCTTTAATGACTTAAGAATGTAAATGAGGCCACGTTTATAGGGAATTATATACCTTTTATTAGACCAACTGACGGAGCTGGGGAAAAAAATAGATAAACTTTCAGGCACTTGTAAACTGAAGTGAGTCCCCTTTGTTACTTAGAGCAGAATTAGTCAAGAATGCAATATGATCATCTTATTTCTGATGATCAAAATAGTATAAGGTAACATATTTATTAACTTCTTTTTCTCTGTTCATATGCATTCTTGGTTTTATTATTTTATTACTCAGAGGGTTAAATCTGGATACTTGAGTACTTTCATAGCTTAGTTCTACTTGACAGATAAAAATAAGTTTCTAGGAGACTTCAATGAGAAGTTAAAAGTAACAAGGAAAAAGTCCTGGGAAGACGACCAGAGCCACAGGGCACAGGCACTTTTGATCATGACTGCAGCAGATCTTGGAGAGGGCTCTAGAGGCTCCCTCTGCTCCTGCTCCGCATTGCATCTGAAAGCTAATACCTGAAGTATATGCATGCAAGGCATCTCTCTGGTAGGCCAGGGTTCCTAAAGGGCATATAAGTAACACAGCAGTTTGATGAGGCCCTTTAAGTTCAGGGTCTAAACATTCAACAGACTCTTGCGAGAAGAGCTCAAGTGCTTTTTTCTGATTACTGAGATAGTTCAGTTAAAGGGACTGCAGGGATAGAACGCTTTTCATGGTAAGGAAGAGAGCAGAGGAAGACAGTGAAAAGTCAAGTATGCAGGATGTTTCAGTGGATGTAACAACCTTTATTTCTGTTGCTTTGTGAGATCTGTGCTGCTCTGTAAATACAGATCTGCAAATGCCTGTCTTTATAGTAATGCATATTGCTGTCCATATTATGGTACAGACACAAGGCACAATATCATTCTCTGCTCATTGAAACACCCAGTTAAGCCAAACAAGAGCTTTATAGGCACTGGGACTTCAGAATAGAGTATTTGTCTGTAAAACATACAGAAAAGTTAAATTGCACCAGTATTCAGAATTTAAGATATCAGTGCCTTATCATAGCAAACGCTCCCTGAAAACCTTGTGCATAGTCAAAGAACATTTCCAAAAGGCTCTGAACCACTATGAAAGTAACTCAGCTAACAACAGCTTGTGAAGAAGCGGTATGTTAAACACTAATTATTGAAAACATGAGCTTGTGTGCTCCAAGCAACAGCATTCCAAAACATTCCATTAAAAAAATTTAATTCCAAGAATACAGAAAACAAAACAGACGTTTTGTAAGTCTTCTGGCTACTAAATTAAAATAGGCTTTCCTGAAGGCACCACATGCGTTCTTAATGACAGCAGTTTTGACAAATGTTTTTAAATGTGGTATTAAATGGCAGCAGTTTAGGTACCACATCTCAGACTAAGCTGAATTATGTTCAGCATAGAGCCCAAGGCAGGACAGAGGTTAAAGTCACCTTTTCCCCCGCTCTTTCTGAAACACAGGCACGTCCAAGACATACAGCAGCCTTTAAACCTCACTTCAATGAATTTCTGAAGTTTTCCTCTACAATTGTTGCAGAGCTGCCTTAAATGGCACAATACACATCCATGTCTATAATAGATGGGGCAGATACAATGCACAGCTCAGAAATGCATGCTTTTATTTGCATTTTGAGATAAAAATTATTAATACGTTAACTACCAATTGATTATCCAAACCATTAATTCAGGATTAAGGAATATTAAAAACGCACACCAAGCGTAACCGCTAATAAGCAACAAATCCAAACTTAATAAACTGGTATTTAATTGTATCTTGTTAAATTTAGCAGTCGTCTTAATCATAATTAAAAGCAATTCCAAGATGCAATTTAAATCATTACCAAAACCTCTTGCCAGTCCATTTCAAAACGAAAAATCAAATTTTCTGAAGTTACTATTAATTTTTTTCCTTCTCCAAGCTGACTACATTAATTTACAGACAACCCTGTGTCTGTCCCAGTAACCATGATTAACCCACATCAGCCAGAGCCAGAAAAGCTGTCCAAGGTGACAGATAAGACAGACAGGACAAGAAAATATAACTGTACTACCAACAGCAGTAAAATGCTTTGCTTCACTGCACTGATTTCTTTGGAGTCTCACCTGGCCAGCAGCACTGTCGTGCTACAGTTCGATGCAAGATTATAAGGGGACAACAGAAAAAAATAGGCTACGTTTGTACAGGACTGTATAATGCTCCTATGGGTTGTTGTGGAAAAATGAAATACTGCAAAATGAGGTGTGTAACTCAGAGAAGTCAGCTGTAAGAAAAGGGACGAGGACCTTGGATTTACAGATGCTTTCATCTCAGCACCAAAGGATTGCAAGGCCCTGTTACGTTCTGTTGGTCAGATTCAGACAGCAGGAAGTTTATATTTGCCCTGTTGTCTTTTCATCAGAGGAGATGGGGAAGAGCTTTTCAGGCAATATGCACTGCCCAACACCTGACTGTTTTCTATTGTTCCTGAGAATAGTTTGAACACTCCCCACGCAACTACAGCCCAGGAAGAGGGTCCACCTACCTCTGGCGCAGCAGCAGAGGCTGGACAGCCTACACTCGTATCTCCTATACTGCCAGCAACTCTGCCACAAACGGGCCTGTTTATGTAATCCACCGTAAAGTTTTTTGGACGCATGGTCTCCAACTGGATGAGCAGCATTTGGTAATACGTTTACATTATACCCATAGACAGGAGAAAAATGGGACCGCCCCCACCCCCTCAACACATGCTTTTTTCTAGAGCACTGTGGGTTTATATCTGCACAATGCCAGAAAGCACAGACATAACATTAACTTTGCTGAGAAACACATGTACCTGGAAAGAAAAATAAATTGTTCTTTTACTTTGAATCTGATAGTCCAAAATTTCTCTTTTCTCCATGTAACTGGACTCCTACAGATACAGAAATGGATTATGAGACAGTTTTTACCACAGAATTGTTCTCACTGCTTTGAAAATCTGTGGTTAGAATTGCCTCACAAACCAATTCTCCAATACTTTGCAATAGTTTCAGAAAAAGGACTGGGAATAATCCTCTGTGGGCCAAGTAATTAGTTATGTAAATATGGAAAAATCTGGTGCTACTTAAGTGAATCAATTAGTTCAATGGGCAACATAGAAGCAAAGGCATGCCTCCTGTTTGCTCTTTGCATCTTTCCACTTAGGCTGTAGAAGTCACAGCCCTTGAGTTTTATTCTTTCACAGTTTAAATAGACTTTTTCTGTTTTGAGCACTTTTCCTGTTTGCTGTATTGTGCTATACATCTGTCTGTATTAAACCTCACTTAATACACCAGGGCTCATACTTCAGTCTGGAAGCCTTTCAAGTCTCCCTTATTCTTTGTTCCACAGCCTCTGCTGCTCCAAATTTAGTTTCATCAGCAACTAACTAGTTCACTCTCCCCATCAGTCATGTATATAGATTAGACACCGTCTATGTTCAAGGACTACCCCTTTGGGAACCCCGCTTAATACTTCTCTCCAATTTAGAAGAGCTTTTCTGACAAGCAATTGCTTGTTCCCATTTTTTTTAGCTAGTCTTTATCCTCTGTAGCCACTCATATGTCCTCCCTTGGCTAGCTGCAGCTTTCAGCTTAAGCAGAAGTCTGTGAAGCGGAACTTTTGCAAAGACTTTTCTCCAAATCCATAAATTAAGCTGTATACAGTGCACTATGAAGGCTATTGCTGTGTCTTCAAAAGAAACGGCAAGAAAGCTTGGCTTAGCAGGAGCCACACTGTTCCTGCAATGTTGCTTCTGCAGTCACGTTGGCTAGTTCCTTTGAGGGTAATGTAGAAGATGAATGTTTCATCACGTATTTCTTTCTAACACATTGAGAGAGAACCTGTTCTGGGTGACTTCCAATTATGCATGGAGTAACTTCACAGATTTCAGAGATTTAGTGTCTCCTGCACCTTTCCCTCATCATGGATGTCAAAACTCAACATCTGGTGTTAAAGATTCTAGCATTCAGCACAGTTACAAAGTAGTAGGCATCCTAACTGGTTCAGGGAGTGAGACTTTTCTTAAAAAAAAAACCCACAAACCAACCAACCAAAAAAGGGACTCTAAGATTAATGTAAGTCCTATGCATGGAACAAGGGCATGACATGCTTGGGATTTGTTTTGCAGAGGAGTTCAAGTTGAGAATTTTGCCCTAAGGGCCAGCCCTAAGGTACCCTTAATCTGTCCCTCCAGCTTCCATCAGCATGGCTGTAATATGAAGCAGTTAGACTTTTAATAAGCCTGTATCCAGCCAACCTTCATGACTATTTAAAGTCTCCATAAGGACTCTCTTATGATTTGTAACCAGAACATCTGCCATCTCTTGTTCAGTTGTACATCTTTTCTACAGTTTCAGAGAGCATCCTGATTCTCTGTGAATACTGAGCCTAATGCACATGTAAAGATGCTGAAAACTGTTCCCAAAACTACCAAACACTTCACTCACGCGTCTCTCTAGGCATCTTAATGGCATTGCGAGAAAGTAGCCATACATTTGCTGCTATTTTGCATGCAAGTCAATTGACATGGAAGTAATAACCTAACACAGCCAACGCG
>NW_009647223.1:1891173-1891493 GCF_000708025.1 Charadrius vociferus | reverse complement strand
CCTTCCCCCAGTGTGAAACCCTAGGAGTATCCTTAGAAAAACAGTATGAATACAGTTGAGAGAATGGAGAGTGAAACAGCAGAAGGAAAGAATAAGGAACAAAAAAAAAAGGAACAAAACTGAACTGGCAGTATAAGACCAATTCTTCCTTGCCTTTCACTTTGGATTTTGTGATGCAGTCATGATCTCGTTGCTTCAGGATGAAGAAGAATGGAAACTGGATACAAGGGGAATATATCAGCCCATATAATCTGACCAAGGAAAATCTTGTCAAAGGAAAAGTAAAAAACAGGTATGGACCTTACAAGCTAAGGTGTCCT
>NW_009647223.1:1856145-1891122 GCF_000708025.1 Charadrius vociferus | reverse complement strand
TGCATGATCATCCTCAAATCCAAGGAATTAATCCCCTTCAGTTTGCATTCAGCAGGTGAACAAGAGAGAAAATACAAACCAATAAGAGGTGTCTGTGCCATTAACAGGTTTGTTGCAACTTTTATATTAAACCAAAAAGTGAATCAAATCAAGACTGCCAGCGGAAAGCACATCTTAGATGTTAGAAATGTACAGATGGGGAATAAGGCTAATAAATTGAGAAGGCAGCACCTCACTGGAAAAGGTGGAGGAGGTCCTCTAACTGCATTCTCTCTAAATTCCACCTCTGTAAGGATAAAGCAAGTGCCATTGGTGAAGATGAAGGAACAATGTGCAGATGTCCACCCTGGGGCTGAGATGAAGGACAAAGCACAGATGTCCAGCCTAGGGCTGAAACATCCCCTTCATTATAATATGTTTAAAAATAAAAGTTGAAACTACACCTTCTGTTACAGTAAACACCAAATAGTGAATATACATTACTGTGGTAAACAGAGACATGGGAAGCGTGGGCTGCCAAGCAGCCACTATACTTTCCAGGTGGAGTGACCCAGGCTAAGGGTTCCAGCCAGGCCAGGGGCCCCCGCTGCGGGTTACGAGCTGAACAGGAAACGGTGGCTCTCCAGATGTCGTGCAAAGCCGTTAGAAAAATCTCTGCAAAGAGTTTGAGGCTGAAAGAAAATGTCACAAACTCTTCTAAAGCCATTCAGAGTCCCCGTTCCAAATTCTCCAATGAAGTTTCAGTGTAAGTTTCATTTTACAACTTCCTATACAGCTCTTAATTCCAATTTTTAGGCTACACTATTACTTTACTTCAGTAACACAGAGCACACAGATCATTACTAAAAAATCCTACTTAAAGGCCCTAACTAACAGAAAAATCCTACTGTGCTATGCATCATAAAGCAGATAATTTTTGCAAAGAAACCACAGTAGAAATAGGTAGCTGTTAACTTTATTATAGGAACAGAGGTAGGAATTGAATCATTTGCCCGAATTCCACAACTTCTGGAGTACTGAGAGAAATCAAATCTACTTTGTCTAAAGACTGTTCTTACACATCCTCCACAAAGCCAACTATTTTCTAGTTCTACCACCCTCTTTCCCGCATCTCCAACAGAAAATGAGCTCATTTAGTTCTTTCATATGCTACTAGAGATGGAACCTGAAAAATTCTAAGTCTAAAATCCCAAATGAAATACAATATGTATTTCCTTCATCAAGCTGATAACTTAAGGTGAAAGGAGACTTTCTGTCTTGGTTTAATGGCCACAAGCAATCAGATATTCAGTGGGCTATTCCAATAACTACAATTCCAGTTTTTCTGAAAAATTATGTTTTTGAATGGAAAGAATATATATTTCGTTCAAAACATTACATGAAGAGTTTATATTTATGTTAGCACCAATAATTATTCTCTTTCCATAACTGCACATGGAACTATTACAATTCACTGCATGATCACCATATATTGAGTGTGTTGCCCCCTTGCTATTTTTCAAGCCTACCACTTCTGTACATACTGTTTATAATGAGGCGCCACACGGCTCCTCGCGAGGCCTTTGGCACTGCCCTTAAAGCCAATTTCCTATGATCATTCTCTTTTCCTTTTCAGTTCTAAGATCAATCGTCACAGAGATCATTAGTGATGCAGCATTTAGCTACATTGCAGAAACTTTGTTGGACCACAAACATAAGCAGAAGCAACTGCTGAAATTTTGTAAGACAGCATAAGAAAAACTGTAATATTTTAAAGGATTTTGCCCTATTAATATGGAAAATTGTAAGCTCAGAACATTCACGCATTTCACAGTAAGCTTTTTAGCTTACATTGAGGAGTAGTTGAAAATGTTCGATATGCTCCATTATGTCCATCACAGTCTTTTTTTCTCCCATTTCTTTAAGTTGCTCTGAGCTGTACATTCACTTTTATAAAATATGCCACCTACAAACACATCCCTGTGTAAAAATACCCCCTGTACCTGCAACTGTAACATAGAAACTGGAGAGATTTTAATACAATTTTTTATTTAAAAAAATAGATATTTCCTTTTGACATATCTGATATTACCAGTCAATAGTTTCCATAAAACAAATGAAACAAAGGAATGTCACCAGTACCCATGGGGGAGAATTGCCGCATCTACACTTTTGCACCAAGCACGACCAAAGCAAACCTCCCCTACTAAGATGTAAATGGCATTGACACACATCATACAAAAAAACCCACCCGTGCATCATAAAAAAAATATGCAAGTATGATAAAAGCCTCTTTTGATGGAGGTCCTTATACAGCTAATTAGCAATAGTCAAAATAACTGTGCATAGGTTTAATATCTCTTTATGGAAAATAATACATAACAAGAGAGATCTTGCACACAGCTTCATGTGGAAAAAAAAAAAAAAAGGTCAGTTTTCACACAGAGTAAAAGCCTGTCCGCTCTGCCTTCTCTCTCTGCAACCCCCCTTCCTCTCTCAGCTATACATATACCCCCTGCATAGTTATACGCTATACATTCCTTAGCGATGCAGTCATGTTTGATTGACATTTTCAGAATGCTCAGTTATTACGTGACATTTGCTTGGTAGTAGAAGACAAAACACTTTCTTCATGCTGTAAGGTAAGGCACTAGCAATTCAAGAAGAAAGCAAGATGTAACAAAGACCTAGTCTGCTGAATTTATTTATATCAGCCATTAGAAACCACTGTCCTAAAAAATCTGGTGACACATCATTCAACAGCATCATTAGAGCCTTAAACTTGAAGGATAGGACTAAAATACAAATGAATTTACCTCTGATCAAAGCATAATGACATGAAGAAGCACCAAAGCATACATCATTTTCCAATCTCACACTGACAGTTTTAACACAGTACCTCTACGGGTTGCAAATTTCAGGAAGGCAGAGAGCACCACCTGTGTCATCGTTCCAGACTCCCCCAAAAGCAGAGACAGCAGGGTACCGCTGCGAAGTAGACTTTTCGGGGGAGCACAAGGGGCCAGGGATTAACCCACTGACAGCCACCGCTGCTGGGGATAAACCATGCAGAACATGCTGGATTACATGTAAAGTTTTTTGTGCATATCCTGTGCATATAAGTGAGTTTGGAGCTGTTATACTCTGATTCTTTTGTGTTTTGTATCTAATTTTATACACAAACTAAGCCCCACACATATTAGGAATTATTCTGATTCTTGAAACATGGAGTGCTTGCAAAACTCACTGTTCAATGGGTGCAAGACTTGTTTGCAAATAATAAATTGTAATTGATTTAGTAAGAAGACAGGAGCTACGGAGCCTGGCTGGATTTACCGGCTTCGCTTGCCAGTCAGAAATCCGGGAGTAAGTGAAACTGCTAATGGTGTCTTGATATGCCATACTAGACTGCTGTCTATCTCAAGTAGAGAGAAGCCCATCTTCCTGGGAAAATGGAATAGAAAACAGAGGAAAAAAGTGTGAAAAATAAAATCAGCTTAATTTTAAGTAACTGTTTTAGAGCTAGAGCAGAGAAATATTCATGAAAACGCCGCTAAGGAGCATTTACACCTGACGAGAGTAGCAACCACTGGAACAAATGGTATCCATCTCTTGACGTGGTATAGCTACAGTAAACAATAGCTGAGGACTGACAAACTCCTTTGTTGTGACCATGCAGCCCTGTAATGAGTCAGTCACATCTTTGACCCCAGAGACGATGTTAGTGAAAGATGAACGTGTATTAAAATGAAAAGGAAGCGTTTGTATTTCTTCTAGCTGCTTCTGTGGCAGGTAGCAACCACCAGCCCATTTAGGCCAAATCATTACTATTAAATTACTATTAAATTCAGCAACATCTGGTAGAAGAGTAAGCTTGAAGCTAGCTAGTCTACAAATGAAGCAGTATGTTTGCATCTTGTTTATTACCAGCAATGGCCACGTGGACTGCCAGATGCCAGCCATAACACACAGATGCTGAAAGTGAAATCTCGTCTCCTTTTACTCCCTGGAGAATCTGAAGAAATCAGTTGTATTCATGAAACAGTGACAAACACATTCCCTTTTTTACCAGGCTCCAAAGGATACAGTACAGTAGATGACAAAATCTGTTATAACATATATTGTCAAATGAATTAATAAAAACAAAGAAAGAACCAGAGCCGCACACTAGGCAGCAAGCCCCTTAAGACACACATATCATGTCACTGGGATATGAAACACTAATAATGTGAAATTTGTATTACCCTTGCAGAAAGCAGTTTGTTTAACACAGCTGTTGCTCCAGACAAGGACTTTAGCTGGCTTTTGCAACATCATTGTGCCTTATCTGAGAATCTATCATGCTTAAACTAGGATGCCCTTTGTGGTGGGACAGCTCTGGCTCTCCAGTGAAAATATTTCCCTTTATATCTCACTTGTCTGTCGTGGAACAAGCATCCTCCCCCTACAGGAAAGTGATTTAGGAATTGCAGTTATTATACTGCAGGAAAACAGTAACAAGGTTCCTGTTTTCACTGCTCTATTTCTTTCCATTTCCACTCTGCTTCACAGTTTGCCCCTTGCTTTCTACCTTCCTGTTTTCTTCAGATTACATGTCCTAAATATCAGCTGCCAGCACTCCAACCCACTTACAGCCCATCTGCTGGGAAGCAATTGCTCCAGATACTCAACTTATCACCACATCCAACACGTATGGGTACATTATTTAATATAACATTTTTTCCCCACCTAGAAATTACCACAAAATATAAATCTTTACAATTGCCTTCAGCTGCTGAATTGCTCCCAAACAAAATGTTGGCCAAGTTGCCTATTGTGGTGGAATTTTAGCAAATCCTCTCGAACCTTGAAAATTAGACATTTCTCTCTCTTCAGATGAGAAGCAGTGACAGAGCAGTGAAACTTTAGCATGTGCTATCAGTGACTGTAGAAACAGGCTGCAACTCGTGGGTACGTAAGCCGGGTGCTCACCAGTTTGAGAGCTAAGTGGCCTCAACATTAAACCAGGCTGGAAAGGCACTACAATCAAACCATTCAGTCCCTCTGTCCTAATCTATTCCCTATCTATTCAGATACTGAAATTCAGGAATGGTATCTTGGATGTCATCCTTTACTCCAACTGGTGTTTCATATCTCATCCACCAGTGGAGGTAAAACTAAAAAGATGTATTTCTATAGAGAAGTGCGAGCAATCCACAGCAAATCCCCAGGCTACTTACAGGAAGGGGAGGTAGGAAGTGGGAGGGGGGAGGGATCTCAAACCTTTCTTTTACCCCTATGTGTAAAACTCAGTTTAGTGTGTCCCTAGTAGTGGAACATATACTCACTATCCCAAAGCATATAAAATCAATGGAAAAATAAAGGATTCAGTAACCATATTTTCATGAGGCAACAGATAGCAAAATAAGAAGAAATATTTACAAATTAGAATAAAAGCAGAATCTAAATTATTTCGTATATGTAAAGAGGAAGAAAGGGCTGTCAATTCAAATGAGATGAAAGATTCAGTAGATGCTATTATGGGTAATTGTAATAACATTCTGAAAAGAAAACAAAATATATGATTTGCCTGATTAGTAATTTAATACAACAGTTCATTTGTTAATAACCTAGAATCATCTGTTAAGCATGGCTGCATAATTTCAAGACCTGAACAATGGAAGGTCAGAGACAGAGCTACATGTTAAGCCTCTCATCTGCAGAAAACTTCAACTTCCTTACCTCAAAAAAGTTCATATTTATCATGTCAGAGGGAAATCTCCGTTTTTAGGTTATAATGATGACCCAAATAATAGCTTTAAATAGATCCAAGTACAACATGATAGCAAATAATGCATAAATAAAAGCCCACAAAAATTAAGTCTTCTTAATGGCCTTTGACTACACATACTCTCCCAATGCAACGCCTCTACCCTCAAATAGAGACAGACTGCAATTCATTTGCTGCTGTATAGATGCAATTCTAAGCTTAACTTACTATCTGCAATAGAAGGATTAATATAACAGCAGTTTGCCAACAGTCTACTACAGTGTCAAAAAGGAAGGAAACACTAGAACTATTCTCTCACAGGGTACTCGCCTCCCACCTGAG
Source organism: Charadrius vociferus (assembly GCF_000708025.1). Taxonomy (NCBI): domain Eukaryota; kingdom Metazoa; phylum Chordata; class Aves; order Charadriiformes; family Charadriidae; genus Charadrius; species Charadrius vociferus. The sequence continues at coordinate 1,885,052 of NW_009647223.1, read as the reverse complement.
GAGTCAAAATGAAACTTCAACAGAATATGTCATAATATTATCATACCTGTCAAACACAATGTTGAGACAAGCAGAGACTCCAGGCACATTGTATGAACCCTAATTTACCTTGTTTTATTAAAATGCACAAAGCTGGGCTAAGAATATATTTAAGAGCATAGGAATTGCTCTTCTCCTGGGTGGTTCATGCATTTCTTATCTTTGAGAACTTACAGATTTGTCCACCTCCCTTACCTGCATTCCAAGCCTTTAATCCAAAGCTAAACCACAGCTAATATTTTTGCAGCTGAAGTTGAGAAGGTAGGAATCTGTTTTTCACTCTTACTATTGCAGAGTTTCTCCTCAACTGTACATATTAAGAGTTAGGCATCAGCTGGGAATCCAGAACGGAGATTCCTCTAAGATAATAAAACCAGCTAGCAAATAAATATAGGGTAAAAGTATTAACTTGAGTGTGCAGACAGGCTGAAACTACAGTCCCAAGAAAATTATTTTGTTATGTTTTTGACTATGAAGTCAAGCAATGCTAAATTAAGAACTTTAACTTTTTCACTATTATTTAAACTGAGGGTAGACAAATTTTAAAGTCGGAGAAACAATAACAATTTATAAGCTACAACATGGATGACAAACTGCAAGTTGGTATTGTTACATGAACAAGTCACTGCAACAAAGGATGAATGCAGGGTTTTGTCTGAGCAGACTGTCTTCAACCCACATTTTGCTCTTGACCCATTACAAAGCAAGAGCCAAACCACTATGGGACAAGAGGTCCTAAGCGGAGAAGTGCTGAAAGTCAGACTTGCTTACATAGTTACAAAACCACAGACGGGCCATGTTTCCAGCATGATATGGGTGAGTGGGAGGTGGGGGAATCAATTGCTAGATTGACACACCCATTTTTTTCCTCCCACTTCTTTGATTTAGGATTAGTTTAATCTAGTTTGTTTTGTGATAGGGAATCCAATTCAGTAGCTATGTCCCAAGGACACTTGAATGTAAATGTAAAGGCTTTTCAAACTGATTTTTATGTGTATATTGGCTATTACACTATGACCAAGGTCTATAAATATCTTACTTGAAAGAATAATAGCTCTTATTGATTATAGCTTGATCGTGCAAGATAAAGCAAGTGGGAATAATAAATCACTTTTATGGATTATTTGTGTACATCAAGGAAATGGGATTAAATGCATGTTTCACGTGTTTGCTGATCAATCTGATCTGTATGTAACTAGGGATGTTTCTGTGTATAATCTGTTAACAAAATGTCACACAGAAATGGAAGAAACATTTTCAGTCATTTTAAACCATCAGTCATCTGCCTCGAGAGCAAACACAGTGGCAGTGCAGCACTGGGAAATGCCGCCACATAAATCATTTTATCACTGGTCCTAAAACCAGAGTATTACATTAACTTAATCAAAAGACTGCATGAAAACACCACTGAAATTCACTAAATGGAAGTAGATATACCTGGAAAATTACCCATACCTACCTTAATCGTGCATACAACAGCTGTTCTCTGATACTCTTAGGAATCAAACTCTTATATTACAATGACTTTACAATTTACCTAGATTATCTGAGCCACCCAGGAGATATCTGTAACTTGCTATGAAGAATAGCTCATCACCAGATTCACCGGTTTTGAAAATTAGGTCAAGATGGTCTGGATTTTTCCCCACACACATAACCATTGATGGACTTTTCATTCTGCTGTGAATAACAGAGTGTGCAAACCCCAGAAACAGAAGAGATACAAAAATGCCTCCTACTTCCTAAGATCTATTCCCATTATTCCTGGAGCTACAGGATAAACTCCATTTGCAATAAACATACAACAGTGATTAACTGAAACTCTGAATTTTGGTGAAATGTAACACGGTACTTCACATAGCAGTCCTAAATCTGTCTTGGAAGAAATGCAGTGTTACCCACCTCAGTCTTCCTGAACTGGCCTCCCATCGATTAGTGTCAGACCTAACAGTGCTTTCTCTCTTATGTTTCTCTCTCCGTTCTTCCTGCCTCCCTTCCTGCTTTTTCCTCTTTCGATCATCTACTTCATTAAGAGAAAAAAATACAGGGTTTTAGTTAGCCTATGCCTTTATGTAAGCAAGCAGAACTTCACTCTAGTCCCCATAAAAAGCAACATATTGCTCAGGAAAAATGAAATAAAATAAAAAAATAAAATAAAATCAGATTTAAGACCTCAGTTATGGGCTCACTAAAAGTGCTAGTGTGGTTAAATGACTATGGTTTTTTTTGCAAACTTATCTCTACTGGTCAAAGGATCTTGCAACATTTTGTTATTAGTTCTCATAAAAGCGAGTGTGTCAGAGGAATGCTTCTCCCATTTTACAAATGGAAACAGAGGCACAACCCACACAAGTAGCTGAATGGCTGAATTCACTACTTCCAGCCACACACCATTTACTTCTGAATGGCAAATCGCTATTTCTTCTACTTGTGGAAGAAAATGTTGTCTCAAGGAGAGCTGGCTGCGCAATAAGATTATACAGTGTCAGAAGGTTGTATTTCTATTACGTTACAGACTTCAGAAAACAATGACCCTATTACAGTAAGTCATGTCCACACAGAACACTAAAGCTATTCTCTGTCTGGGAGACTTGAAGTAATTCAAGCAACAAAGCACAAGTGGGAAGAGTTTTTAAGACCGTTCTACAAGGTAGGAAAAGAGAAAAATTTGCCATCCACCCCTCGCACCTCCACACCTGACAATCAAAACCTGGATTCTAAGCAGAAGGAGATATAAGGTATGTATGGATAGTCACCCAGAAAATCAGACAAACTGTAAACTGAATAATGTCAGTTCTTGATTCTAACCAGGACCTCTCGGACCCTTCAGAATACTGCTCAGGTCTAAATGTCAAGGCATTGTAAGTGTAAGCTTAAAAAAAACCAAAACACCTCCAGCAAACCCAGATCTTCGATGTTTAGAAAGAACAGCATGTTAAATAACTTTTAACCAATGAAAAACAATTTCCTTTCCAGACAGTAATGACTGTTGAAAGTCCCCATCTCCTGAATCGTTTAAATTCAAAGCAAGTGTGATAGAGCATTGGTAAAAGTCATTAGACAGTCATAGGGAAGAGCTGGCAATCCCTGGAATAACAATTAATTCAAATCAATAGAGAAATTAGAAGGAAAGATTAGAAACTGCTGAAATTTACCCAGTGAGAGCTAATATATATTTTTAGCAAAATAAGTCCTGATATGTGTTCAGTAAAGCTTCAATTAAGAGTCAAGCTGAAGTTCTCCAACTTCTTTTTAAAACACAGTGCTAATATACTACCAATCTTCAGAAAGAAATGCAGCTGTTTACTATACTTTGTAAAAAACAGCTGTAAACAGCTCAAAGTCTGCGACAAAGAAGTTAAAATCTGGCAGAAGTAAACAAATGGACCAGATTAGACTATTTAGGAGGTCTGAGCTTTTTTTTTTCTAAAATATGCAACCGGAAGACTGTACTGCAACATTTAAGCCTGACAGAAGAATCAGTCGTGGTGTGTTGGAAGGAATACATTTGATTTCAGAGCGATCACCGAAAAGGCGGGCTGGTGCCTTATTAACACTGCAACAGCCAGCTCTCTGCGCGGGCACAGCTGCGGACTAGAGGCACCACCTTGTTGGCCAAGTGCTGCACGTTTTGGTCACAGCTCAACATATCTGCGCACAGCTCAACATATATGCACACATATTCATTCAAACAGAAACAGCACATTGTAAAATTCAATGCAGGAATTCAAAGCAATTTTCACTCTGGATATCTACCAAAAAAATTCTCATTATGTCTCAAGGCTGACAGGCAAAGCTTTGCAACATTCTCGATAATTATCTGAACTTTCCCCCTCAACAAATCAAATAAATAATGACTCCCTACTCATGTCGCAGTCCTCCTCTCCTGTTTATTTTCTCTTCATTTGACAACAGAGAACCTTCTGATGCTTTTCTTTTTTGCCTCTCTGTGAAAAAGGGCAATAAAAAATGGAAAATACCCATGCACACCAGCAGATGACAGGCTGCCATGACTGTAACTTATTTGAGGAAAGAGTTGTTTTTTACAGGTCTCCTAAAAGCATTTGACATATTGTTGGTATTTTGAAAATCAGCAAGCAATGATTGTGAGCAATGACAACAAAGCATTTCCCTTCAATCTTTTTTACAGGGGATGACATTACTGAGTAGATTCTTGCCTCCCCACCCATCGCATTTGCCTAAAGCAGCACAGCAGTGAATTAACAAACATCACACTATGGTCTCTGGTGTGATAAGAGGTCACCGCTGAAAGCACTCTGTCATGCCTGCAGTCTTCCGGAAAGGTAAGAAAAATCCTGAGGAAGCCTTTCCATTTCTAAAAGTGTGAACAACCCTAATAGGTCTCCTATTAAGAAAATAAGGACAACTGGAATTTCTAGTCAAAGACTGTTTGCAGACTCCACCTCCTACACATTTCATTATAAGAATACGACCTTCAAAATAAGTGAGTTTATACATCAGCAGTCTGCAATGTTAAGAGGAAGGACAGCGTGTTCAGGTCAGACTCTTCAAATGACTCTTGAGAAGCCATTTGCTTCGAACAAATACATTTGTGCAAACATTGACATTAAGATAAACCGGTCAACTCTTTGTTATTGCCATGAGTTAACTGAGAGACAACACAGGAAAGGTGCACTCAGGAAAATAGTTCTTCCCCCTTCCCAGCACAAGAACCAGAGTCGGACAGCAGGAGGCTGGCATAGCTGAGATTACGTGGAGGCAAGAAATCCTATATGTGATCCTCACAATAAGCACTTTCAGCTCACTAGACTGCAAAACTGTTATACTACAAACACCTTCAGATTGCTCATTTCTCATGATTTGGCTGTTACATCATGAGTCCTGCTGCAGGCCTCCACCCCCTACACACAAAGCGCAGAGCTGCTGGCCCTGCTCCATCATGGAGGTCCCTGTCAGCTACGCGCTCCTGCACAGATACCTGACCTGTCCCTGACCAGATGTCCACCTGCACCTTACAGGCTGAGAGGTGCCAACGTGAAAAGCAGCATTGTTCATACCCTGGGGTTGAAAGGATTCTCCAAGTGGGTCCTAGATGAAAAGGAAAGGAGTTTGCATGCCATTGCCTTCGCCCAGCAAGAAGACCTGAGTTCCAGTACTTAGGAAATTATCTGACTCCACAGGTGAAATACTTTAGGATGCAGGAAGGAGCAGAGTAGGAATGCGAGGCTAACAGCATTAATGTACACCCTTTGGTATTTTTGTGTCCCTTTTGGAGGTTATTGAGCTCAGTAAAAGGGATTGTCATTTCACAGGGAAAACAAGGGGAGGAATTGTCAAAAGTATTGCCCCGATCTTTCAGGGTTGTTCTCTTTCAAGACCAGCTGTTGCTAACCACACCAACTGCCCCACTCCTGCTGCTTTTTCAAGCAAAAGTTTATTCCTGTCACCTTGGACCACTTGCCTGATAATCGCTGAGCACACCAGTGGAGAGAAGGAAGGAGAAATTAATCAGCAGCCAGAAAAAACAGAGGCACCGTAGGGAATATTTACCTGAGATAAATAAAATGTAGGATACAGTAGGGATTCAGGAGAGTGGAAAGAGATGAAGCCACACAGACTGTACAGGGGCAGAGGGGCTGGGAGGGTGGAGAGAATCTATGGAATGTAGCACAGTATAACCTTAAACATCCTTCTCCTCTTCCTCTGATAAAGTTCTCTCTGACATGGAAATAAATCATCCAGTTCTACCAGCCTAACAACGCCCACCACATCGGCATAATAACATTTGATCAGAGAATAGCAAGCTGTTTTCCTTTCCCTTTTAAACCTATTTTCTAATTAATGACCTCTTCAAAGGACTTCAACTTCTTTTCTCACTCTTGAAACTTTCATTAAACTTGGCAGACTGTTTTCTTGTACTGTAACTCATAAGAGCTGGACTACCTTTAAAAATAGGGAAACATTGTCAGCACATTAAGCCTCAAGCTACATTTGCTTTCCAGTCAGCAATTTGAGAAATTAGTAACTCCTCACTAGCAAATTTTGCAGAAACGAGTGAAAAGCTGCAAATATGCTTTGGTGTTAGTAACTCAGTGATGAGGTGAGAGTTGATAATATCAGCATAGCAGTTGTGTAATTACTAAACACACAATGTATAAAATGGTATTAATGATCCTAACATTTAATAAGTACCGAGCAATACGATATTAAAAGCATATTTTAGTTTTATTCCTATATTTAAGTAACTTTTAATATAACTGACAGCAAAAATCCCTTTTCAACTTTCTGCAAGGCCTGCATGTTTGAAAGACTACAGCATCTCAGGCACTGTGCAATGAAGGGCACCCAAGACTATCATTTTCATTAGTGTTCTCTTTATCTTATACTTTCAGCTTTCTAGTAGGAAAATAGCTACATGACTTTTTAACATAAAGACTGCATTGCTAGCATATTTCCATATCTTCTGCATTGCATTGTATCTTGCATTGAAGTGTATCTTGCATTGGGAAGACTGTGCTACTTGGCAATATGCTGTTATGAAGTGGCCTCAGCAATGATCATAGAATCATAATAGCTCACAGACCACCAGACTCCAAAACCCATCGGTATGACCCGCTTGGTCAGTGAAGAACTCATTCTAGGCTAAAGGTACAATGTGCTTCTGTCCAAACAGTCCATCTGTGGAAAATTCTGTAAGCCTCTTGTCTACAGCCTTTCAGATTAAAAAGCCTCAAACAAAAATGGAAAACTGCAAAAACAGGAAAAGCCTTGATTTCAGATACAACTGATGAGTCACGTACTAAGACACCCAAGACATTAGTCACTGCCTGCTTTCTCACCGTACACTACTGCCACTTAATTTCTTAATAGCTTTTCTGTAGCACCGACTTCAGTATTTCACATAGCCTCACAGAGAACAAAAACCTGCACAACAAATGACGTTAAAAAAAAAAAACCAAAAACCAATGAAATCTGTTAACAAAACAGCTGTATAACAGAATGGAGGACTACAGAAAGGTATTAAGTTAAATAGTCCAGTTAGCAAGTATAAAATATCAGTTAGAGATATAAAATAAAAAAATAACATTATTTATGAGCACTGGTTAGACAAATTTAATACCAACATTTACGACACTGACTAAAAATGTTTTGCTTTTTTTTTGCACTGCTTTTGTTACTGTTGTTTGAAACCTCAAGAGATTAGTTCAACATGGCAGTGATTATAGGTAAAATGGAAGTTAGTAGATTTCAAGAGAAGACAGACGAAATGTCACCTGAACATGAAAAGCTAGAAAAAGTGCTCTTGTGCTTTATGCTGAACTGAAATCTTAAGGAATGGTTCTAATGCACGTTTTGAAAACTAAAGGAATTTAAGGAATTTTAGTATTATTTACCTGTTCAAGCCCCTCTCAAATGTAATTAGGAAGATTAGCTAGCAGCTGTCCATTTGGATTCCCACCACTGCTGAACTGGAACCAGGAAGACTTGTGGAAGATTGCAAGAGACATCAGAAGACAGCTTGAATAGTGTCAAAGCATCAATTGTGTCAATTGCAGCAGGAGACCTGCATTGAAATAAAGGAGAGAAGCCAGAGCAGGCGTGAGCGTGCCATCATAAGTATGCTAGAAGCAGTGGTTAATTAGAAGATAAGGAAAATGTGTAAGTACAGGAAAAATAATGAGCTCATAAAATTCAGTACATTTGAGAAAGAAGAATATTTGGGACAATACCAAAGGTTACAGGAGGGGCAACTGCAATTTCCAGTCTTAACTGTATCTAACTTTAAGATCTTAAAAGCATTTTTGAACTTCCTTAACTTAAAATTAAAAAAAAAAAGGCTCCAGAGAAGTTCAAGCTATTTTACTATTCTTCACACGTGCACTTCAGTTCTTTCTGTTCGTACTTTGCTAACAATGAAACTACAACCCTGACTGTCCCTGTTCAAAATGAAAACTCTACACCTGACAACAGACATTCTCTCCAATTCTTTTCCCACCCTGTCACAAAGACATTTGCTTTGGTGTTTACTACCGAAGTATTACCCTGCACAGGTGCTTTATAGAAACATGCAGCTCACTGCAGGACTTACAGATACGGTTTCAGTTGTTGCTACTTGAGATATTCCCATCCTGTTCTAAGATCTTATAAAATGTGGGTTCATAAGTTTATTGATGGCCATTGGCATATAATCAGGGCAGACACAATAACTGAACCAGGTATTTGTGTTCTCACTAGTTTAACTTTTGCAGCCTTTAAAAATTGTGAGAACATTGCAGCAAATTTTCTGAATGTCCACAGGCACCACCTAACCCCAGTGGCACATAAGAACTAAAGCAAAAGAGCGCTCACGTGACTTAAGTCACTCCTAACTTTCTTCCCCGTAGATCAACTTACCTCTTGCACCATTTTTTTATCCACTCCTTTCTCTGAAAGATCAATTCAGTCTAAATCAGGAACAGAGAAGGTTTAATGGGAACTGGGGAGGGCATTGCAGAGGCCATTAGAAGGACTGGTTTGTTTAGTTTAGAAAAAATCATGTTTACTAGTGGCCATGAACATCGTTAGGTAAGAACAAACCGCTCTCTTCCAGGTAGACAAAAAGGTTAATTGAAAAGGAACTGGACAGTATGGGCACAGTGGAAAGTTTAGGTGTGAGATGTTCCTGAATATGTTCAGTGTAGACAGAAGACAACAGCTTCGAAACACCAAAGACTCTCCAGGGTCCCCCCCTCTTGGGTCACCATTCCAGGACTAAAGAGGGTGCAGAGAAAACACCCACTGTGGTTTCATGAAGAGATCTGCTACATCTAATAAGACGGAGTTTAATAATCTGGAAAGTGAGGATGCAGGAAATACCTTTTGGTGTAATATTTTTGCTTTGTCTACTTGTATCTACCCACAGACATTTGTCCAGGCGTTTGGCAGAAGTTGCACTTTTTGTTTAGCAAAACCATGAAGTAGTTCATGATCATACAAAGTTAATGTACCCCTATCTAAAATTCATTAAGTATTTAAACAACAGATGGAATTATCAATTTTGTTTACAAAATTACACAGATTAATAGGAATATTTAAAGTACAATGTTTGACTCTTGTTAACATAGGTTGCTGCTCAGCAATCAGGATCCACAAAGTCAAGGAAACACTGAAGAGTCAGGGAAGTTAGTAACTACCAACTAACTAATAAACATTGGTAATTATTACAAATATTATTCATTGCTCTTCTGTTCCCCAAAAAGGTGGAAAAAGGGCTGTATCTAACAACACTGACAGTTAAATATTTGTAAGTCACTATGCTTTAAAGCATTTTTCTTTTTACTCTTCAGTTGAAGATGCTGACAATTCTATAATATTTTGTGAAAAGTTTCAATGTATTCCTCAAGATAAAGTTTCTTAGGAAGGTGGAATCTTCTGTCTTTGGCATAGGACATTAATTAGCTACATGCCCACTACTTCATGACCAAAAAAAAAAAAGTTGCTAACATTTTCAGAAACCTAAGATTTTCTGGTCGTGCTTCCAAGGCCCACCTTTTTGCCTCTATTTTTGGAAGGAGTGGGAGTCATCTGAAAATTACCTACTTGTTAACTCTTGTTGATATAAGTGGTCATTTGTTATCATGTATAATGATACTGGGCTGTCAACACCACTCAGAGTCGGCAAGAAGCAAGATGAATGCCTCTCAGAGAGGTACAAGTCTCAAATATAGAGAATTCATCAATAAGGAAAATAAAAAAATAAACTAAGAAATGTGTATTTACTTAGAAAGGAAAGCAGAGCCGGGCCATTTCAGCACAAGACTGTGAAAGGGGCTTAAAATGTGTCCACAACCCTCTGAAAGTCAATGAGATTGGGGGAGTTATATCCCTTCTGTATCCGCGGAAATTCCCAATTTATAAAATATTGGCTACAAGTCATAATGATCATGGTGAATTGGATGTCTTTTGCTTTGATCTTTTAGGTCAATCCAAGCCCCCAAATTGAAGCCAAATATGTGGCTTGGGAACCCGCAACAAGGAAAACGAGAAGACAGTTTATAAATCCCTGTAAAGAGATTAGTAAAGCCCTATGTACTCGGCTGTAATCAGAGAGAGGAAATGCAAAGCCATGATATAAATTACACAGACCAGTGGCTTTGGTTAGAAAAAGAGAAAAATAACCCTTGGATGTTTCCTATGAAGGCGTTGCAACTAGTATGCTGTTTGAAGTTAAATGAAGAGCTAATCAAAACCTCAGCAGCATACCATAATCAAGTTACTGCAAACTTGGTCATGCCTGTGACTGTTGGCTACGCAATCTTTGTCCATCAACACAATGTGAATCTCAACAGTTTGCTGTCAGAAAAAGAACACTGAGAACCAAAACAGTACTTCATTATCACACCCACGTAATTAGCCACCAGCTTTTCCAAAGCACCTGTTTGCCCTCCTGTGCAAGCCAGCATCGCAGCCAGCCTGAGCAGCGCGCTCTGCCCAAAGCTCTCCCAGCACTAAAAAGGTTGCTCTCGAAACATGCTGGTTAAATCCTCACTAGCATTTCAGCTTGTCCCCTTGGAAAAATGAAGTTTAACCTTCTTTTCTTATGCCCCTGCCCATGCCTCCCTATAAATTATGCTAAATTAAGGGAATCCTAGAAAAATCTGATTTTTACCTCTGTGCTTCCTGTATTTTCCTTTCCACAGTATTACAGAACTAATAATGACATTAATATTTAATTGACAGTACTTTTAAAAGTGCATCACAGAATGAGACAGTCCCACAGGATCCTTAACTGCAAATCATCTGATAATAGAGTTCAGAAACAGATAAACCTATTGCAAAGTAAGACCATGATTTTATCCGCTTCAGCTATTATTGCCTGAAACAATATTATTATTGTTATTATTACCCCAGCACCCCCCATGTTCAGAAACAGATAAACCTATTGCAAACTAAGGCCATGATTTTACCCGCTTCAGCTTTATTGCCTGAAATAATATTATTATTGTTCTTATTACCCCAGCACCCCCCACCCTTCTGCCCCCACACCTAAGCCATGGATTTCTGTATTTCACAGGATTAGTTGCATTAAAAAATTTGGCAAGTGCTCCACAAGAACAGTAACTACATTCCACTACCCTTACTATGCTTGAAAATATTTATTTTATGATTACCCAACTGTTTCAGGGAGGTTCATTATGGAGTTAGGCGCCACACAACATGCATAAAGTAGCAGCATAAAGCCAATGTTTGCTTAGAATTTACATCAGGGCTTAAGCCTGCAAATGTTTTATTCATGTCGCTCTCAAGGTGCGTTCAGATAAATGAGTGGTGGATTTGTGGCCATCCATTACACAACTCAGTCTTCTGGAAATTTCCTTCTCTAGAAAGCAGTCATTTAAACCACTAGGAGACTGAAAGAGAAAGGGCGGCACCGTGGGGGGCTTGATGGTTCTGGATCTTAGACAGGGAGATCTCAAGTCACGCTTCAGGAACAGTCGGCCAGTTACCTCCAGCCATCGGTGCATACCTAATAAGAATATCACCACTGCAGCTCTGGGTATACCCAGAATTTTTGTCTTACTAATCTGTAGAAATAACAACCAGTCATAGCAGGCAGACCTTCTGTGCTAGCTTGAAGTTTGTTTTAAAAAAAGAAAAGTTTTCACAACTTGTCTGTGGCCAGCCTGCCTGCTGAATGAATCCTCAGTTCTGTAGCTGTCCATTCAGCCACTTCTGTATTTGTCAGCAGCAAGGAACGGTTTGTCAGCAGATCGCTAGCTGCGTGACTCAGTGGTGGATAGTAACAGGGAAAACACAGAACAGGACTTCTGTGGAAGTTTTCTTAAAATACAGAATTCAGCCCAGAATGAACTCTTCGTAAAACTCACTTGTAGAGAAAACAAACACTCCATGTAAGGCAGGCTGTGAAAAGCTCATTAGCTAAGCCAAGCACAGCCTCAGCGCTTGCAGGCACTCGCTGCTCTCTCTCCAGCCGCTTTGTGATCACTGAGGCTTCACGCATTCGCACATAGCAAGCCCATTTAAATTCCACCGAGAGTCAGGCCAGGAATCGGGTATCAAACTTGACTATGAAGCCATCTCACTTTACAGGCAGCACTTACTTTTTCAACAGTATAAACATGAGATTAATGAAGATAAGTGATAGCGGTGAATCCAGGCCCTGACCCAACGGGCTGCCTCTGCTTATGTCTCTGCTTTTTCACTCGGATCATTAAGCAGGGCAGGGGGCATCTCACGAGTAGCATTTTCTAATCTCAACATTTCAGGAGTTCTGAGAGACTACTGAACTTAATGCACTAGCTCCATCCCCAACACTGGGAAACCTTTAAATGGAAAGTTCACCAAGCAGTGCAAAAATCAGTGAACGCTGCAGTTCCCCAAACAGTTCATACTCTGAAATTACATAAGTGATCTGAATTGAGTGAGAACTACAACCCTTGGGAGCAATTTCCAACAGCGCTAATGAGAGCACATTGAGTTCTTTATGTCCAGAAACTGTCACTGTTCACAACAGTATTTAGAGCACATCTTGATGCTGACTCACAGATGCCAAGCGTATTATATCACCTGTCAGTGGTTCTGTTTAGTCAGCTATAAAGTTCAGCATCTGGTTCCCATTTGGGAGTTTATTTATATAGAACGCCTACTTATATTCTACACACGGGGAGATGAACTGTAAAGACACAAAGGACCAATGACCAAATGGAGCATAAATGCGGATACAGAAGAACACATTCAACTGTATGTACATAGGACCAGGGGAAAAAAAAGACAGCCGGGTTGAGAGGATTACACAAGTGTTTCAAGTTATGGTTTTGGGGAGCCATAATTTGTTAAATTATCCAGGATAGTTGTAGTGAAGATATATCACTTATTCCTTAAATCAGTTGGAAGTTTTTAAGGTGGCCTTCCAAGTTGCTATCTTGTTTGCTGAATAGTTTTAATGGGTAAGTGTTTGAAATACTCAGGTATTAGCACACACTTGAAAAGGGGCAGCGAGTGAGCTGACTGGAAAAGCAAAGCTGTGCTATTATCTCTGCTTCTCCCCAAAAGATCAGAGATTCACAAAAAGACTTTTATTAACAGACAACACCGAAAATGCTCAAGTACAAACCCCACTGGGTAGAGGAAGCAATGCTTTCCGTTCCTCATCACTGTGTCTTGAAAAATACAAAACTAGGTAGGTTCTGGTCTGTCAACATATTCCTTGATATAATAAGCTGCACAAAACAAACTGTGCAATCTTATACCTTAAAAATAAAAAACCCAGAATGTTGAAAATTACCCTTTGGTATTCTTCATTTTCCTATGCTCAAAACCTCTCCTCCCTGATGATCTGTATTTAGTATTTGATTTTGCTAAAGGCTACTGCATTTGCAGGCTAGTGGTTTGTGCCACACGGAAGTTTGGATCCCATCCTTCAGACCGCGCTGCAAGAGCCTCTGTTCTTGCTGTCTTTTTCTGATGTTGTTTCAAGCTGGATACTGGAATCCCAGCTCTCAGGCCAACCTACATTTCATTCTCTCTTATGTCAAAGCTACACTCCAGAGAGCAGGTCTGTTAATCTTTGCATATTTGTAACTGGAAGTATGCTGATCTCAAGTGTGCACCTTGGAATAGACTTAGAGTTTTCTATTTTTTTTCCCCTTCTCTCCTGCAGCAACTGTGTGATGGATATTTTAGACATTTGCCACCAGAGGGAGATGACAAAATTCCACAAATGAAAATAGACAGGAATTGACTAAGACAGCTAAAAATGTTTTTTTTCCCTCTAGATGGCTGGAAACCAACTACATTTCACAGTACAAACTAAGCTCAATGTGCATGCCATATTTGATGAACATTTAAACTTAATTTACTATTTTTTCCTCCAGTAGAGCAAGAACAAAAAGGAAGAAGTTTCCTGTTATAGAACATTATCAAAATGCTATTTTTTAACCATTAGCATTGATTCATTGTCCCTTTTATAAAAGCAAATTTTTAATTAACTGAGATTCTGAGAGGTTGCTTTATTTCATACACAGAAATATGTATAAGAAATGGAACTTGTCCTTAAAAAGTGTTCAAGACGTTAGTTAAGCCATAAATGCCCAAAGAAAGTGGAATCTATAGGAGCCCTTTACCCTTTTTGAAAGGGACAGCGAACATGAGCACTGGCAACGGCAGAGGCTGGAATCCAGCCCCAGGTTCAGAAAGCTCTGACCTGAGAGCAGGGATACACTGAATACAGAGGACCCCCACATCCACACGGGACTGTTGAATCAGAACCAGACATACGTGTAGTCTTCAAAATTGAAGAGCATTGTAATGATCTAGGATAAGCTCAAACGAAAACCTGATCTACACTGACCTTACAAGTTTCTTTCAGCCTGGCTTAAAACATCAAAAGGGAAAAATAATGTATTTTGGATTTTAAAAAAAATGTCTAAGTTTTGATGGCAAAAAGCAGCTGCCAGTTCCTTCATGGAAGAGAACTCAAAGCAAAGGCCAGATCAGCTTTTGGACAATAGCATGCAAATATTCATTCAATTGGTTTACATTTAGCACAAACCTCACACAAAACTGTCCCTTCCCCGAGATCTTCGACATTTGTGCCTGTAGAAAGATCTCAATTTGAGGGATCTATTCTGTATACAACTTATAAATTATCCTTCTGAAAAAGTCTGCTCATTATAGGGAAATAGAATAGTGGGAGAAATCTCTTCTGATTTTAAGTTCATATTTCTGTTCCAAGGCACTTCTTTAGCCTCTCTCTTTCCAGCTGTAGGATTCCTTCTGAATACAATTTTTATCTTTTGTAGCCAGAGAATATATCTGTAAACGCTGTCTTTTCATACCATGCTCTTGTCTCTTCTCCAGATAACCAACGTTCCTAGTTTCTGAAGTTATATTTGGCAGTTGCTGGAGTAGAGAAATACCTGGTGGTGTCCAGAGCAAGTGCCTGCAGGGGAATCCACTTGGCCCAATCGCTGCTCACTACTCTGCGAGGAAATCTGCCCCCTCACGGTGAGGCTCAGTGGAGCTGAAGGCTTATGATGTGCAAACTGTGCTGTGCTATAGGGGCAGAGCGACCCTACCCCTGGGACTGACCGCACAGCCGCAGTCCTACAGCAGAGGCAGAAACAACACTGAAGGAGCCAGGACAGTCAAACTAAGAGGGAGGGGCTGTTTCCCCGGTTTCCTTAAAACTTCTCTTATCATATTTTTAATATTCAAAGCTGACTGGGAGGGATTAGCATCACCTTATGGAGAAATTGAAAGAGGCATATGAAAAAACCTGATAGTCTTTGCAAATTGGGTTAGTCAGGTGAGCCAGCCAGGGGAATCAGAACTGACTCCTCAGAGCTGGACTGAGCAAACTTCCTCCAAACTACTAGCCTTGAAATTAAGTAGATAGACACTTTTAGAATTTTTAGAATTTTTCTACTGACTTCTTTTCAAAATAATTAGCTCATAACTTATGGATGCAATAGACATTTCTGGTATTTTTTGCAGTTTCAAGCAGAACACATTTTAGGACTCCAGGTGTTTGTCAGGCAGGGTGAAATACTGGCCAGTGCAGTGCTTTCTATAGCCTTGACTGCTTCTCCAGCATGCAGCACTGGGCACAGCAGAGGCAGCCTGTCAGACTGAAGGGATCATTGGTCTGCTCTGGTTTTCAATTGCTAACTTTTTATAAGCAGGGCCAGATTTTAACAGAATCACCCTTTTAATTAGCACAATTAGCTCCACTAAACTTTTTTTTTTTTTTTAAGTCTAATCTAGTAACAAGACAAAGAAGAACATCAGGTGGTGGTTTCCTGTGCAATAACAGCAATAAAAATGGAGAACAATGAAATGGAGAGTTCACACCCCATGAAAAACATAACAAGCAAGTCTGTTAATTAAGGCATTTTTCTTCTGCATTTATCCCTTTCACTTCTGAATTGTTTCTTTTCCTTCAAGAGACGTAACTCAAAATGTATCCACTTACATTATTAACCAAAATTGCTCTGCCACCATAGTTTTTCCTTGAGCATTTAGAATAAAAAAATCACTCTATATGCTATCAGAAAGGCAATGCTCTGTTTTGAAGTCCCTACTATCACCCAGAACCCCTACTGTTTAGAGATCGTTGATCCTGTTTTGGATTCACCTGAAATATTCCTCTCTCTAACTGTGAGGAGGAACCCAGTCACATTATGAGCTGGGGTCTGCCTTTTAGAGTTGCACCGAATTCTCCAGTTGTAAGAAAGGAGCGTTCCTACTGTTGTTGGCTATTCAAGTCAGTGCTACTAACACACACATGAAGTTTAAGTCATACTTGGCTTGTAAGTCTGTGCTCCAGAAAGATTTGGGAAACGCCACAAAAAAAAAAAAAGACAAATTCCTCAAAGGACTGTTTCATAAAAGAGGCTGAGATTTCTTTCAGTCTATGTTTACGAGTCTCTAGGAAAACAGTTTCTAATGCCTTTTTTTTTTTTCTCAGCAAAACACTGGGTTTGGAGAACAGTTATTACAAGAGAGCTTAGTATATCCCTATAACTGCTTTTACATTGAAACAAAGGGAATTTGATTTCAATGAAGGCAAAATTTAAACTAGCACTGGCAGTTTTATTTTTGTCCGTCCCTAGAACCACACAGTTGTTTCAGTGAAGGAAAATGAAAGAGAAAGTTAGAGAAAAAAAAAATTAAGTTAATTTCGCTCCCATTATTATTCGCCTTGGTTATCAGAGAAGCGTACCAGTATTCAAACAACTAGCGAGTTAAAGAAAGGAGGACTGTCGAGGTCACACCAAAGAAGTGAGGGTTGCGGAATCCCTTGGCTGAACAGGCTTCAGCTGGAGGGTCAGTTCTGCCCAAAGCAGCAGCACCTCTCACCCGCCCTGTCCTCCCCATGGCACACCTGGGCCCAGACTGCCTAAGGGAGGCGCTGCCAACAGAGGCAATTAAGAGCAAAGGTTCAGCGCCTGCTTCAGGGCTACATTTTTAATTAAATGCTGTTCACAATCAGCAGGCAGGTTTCCAACAACACCCTCTAGTATGCACGATGACTACCATTAAAATACTGCTTGCTAACAATCAGAGCATTAATCATGACTTCATGAATGCATTTTTTTTTCCTGTATAAGATAAAATTATGGGAACTGGAATAAGAGA
This sequence comes from Charadrius vociferus, assembly GCF_000708025.1. Taxonomy (NCBI): domain Eukaryota; kingdom Metazoa; phylum Chordata; class Aves; order Charadriiformes; family Charadriidae; genus Charadrius; species Charadrius vociferus. Next base: position 1,867,892 of record NW_009647223.1, on the reverse strand, counting down.
TGGAACATGATTAAACTTTTAAATAAATCCATAGCGGTTCACATCAAGGAAAGACTGAAATCTGTTAATGACTTGCAACTCCATGCTGTGGATAGGGAATAAACTGTAAATTTATGAATAACTATATAGTAACTGAGAAGAAAAAAGTTAACTGGTTTTATCTCCATAGCAAACATCTAGTGATAGACATAATCTACCTTTTGATTAAGTCTGACCTTGAAACCTGCCTTCCTAGGAACACTGCGAGTCATTTTTTAGTAAGCTTAGGTTGCTATTTAAAAAAATAGACAAAATATTATTGCTTGCATTACAGAACATTTGCTCAAACAATTCAAGTATTTGTTTTAAAAAATGAACTGCACTTTGGCTATTTGTTACATCAACTAATTAGTCCTCACATCACATTCACTTAATTACCAATTGTTCATTTTCAACAGTTAAGTTTGAATTAATTATCAGAATCCTCATTAAACTGTGTCTGCCACATCAGACATCACATTAAAACTTACACAGGAGGAGGAATGAGACTATCCCTGGATCCTAGCAGACACGCTTTGGGCAGACCTCTCCCGTTGCAGCACGAGGTGGGCGAAGTGCGAGTCGGAAGGTCTGTAATATAAAGTAGATAATTTCATAGTTTCAAGTAACTGTAGATTTTTCTGTTGCACTTGTAAACCTCTTATATCTTAACCTGTATGAAACAACTGATCTCTCACTGCAAAACTGGATTTTGAGGTCTGTGGAACAAGATGATAATATTTAAACAAAAGATTTTAAAACAAGTGCAACACAGTCACAGGTGATAAAGTAAATAGTTATTTATGTATTTATTGTTATAAAGTTATCAAAATGGGGAAGGATTCCAGCTACTAGAAGTGCTTGGAAATTTTCAAATAGAAAAAAGTTAGCAAGGTAAAATCAGTTGTGAAAAATTTCTATGCTCGGTACAACTTCTAAATCAAAACCAAGGATGGCATAATAGGATGCAGACCTAATTAGATGATAAATTTCAATTTTAAACAACACTTTGCAATTTAACTTAAAATATACTCTGATGACACAGCAGAAATATAAAAACAAAAAACATCTTGGTTAAGCCTATGTATATTTGCAGGGTTTTTTGTTCATTAATTTGTGAACATTTTCAGCCCCACTTCAGGATGAGGAAAACATTTCACCTTGTGATACTAATCCAGCCAGTCCCAAAGTAACTCTTAGCTGACAAGCACTGCCCCAAACCTCCTCCCTTGTTCAAGGAGACAAAACTGGAAAGGAAAAATGTTTTGGCAAGGTGAGTTGCTGAAACAGCTTGAGGCAGTGGCGGCTGTTCAACAGAACACAGTCGTATCTATTTCTGCTCCCTGCCAAATATACAAGAAAAATACAGCAAGCTAACAGGACAGAACAAATTAGTAGATGGAAACAAACAGACCTACCCCAGTCCTCTAAGCACTCTTTAGCTTCCCTTGGCACTGCTTTACAAATTAAATATACAGAACTCAAATAAGCAAGATAATCAGAAACATCACTACGCTAATAGACATTGGTGCAGAGAAAGCAGAGATAGGAGGAAAAGTTTGATTTAGACATTCTCAGTGTACAAACTTGAAATACTAGGAATACTGAAGAGGTTAGAGTAGGTTTCCTTATGAATTATGAATCATTTAAATTGCTTGTTAATATTCACACTGAAAGTATAACTTTTGCAAAGCTATTTGCAAAAGGAAATAACCGCTCCCAAAGAATAACCCAGAAGAGCTTAAAAATGTTAAATTTAATGACCTGCTCTATATATTGCCCGAATCTTAAAAATATACCTATTTTTGATTCTATTTGAAAGTTGTCAGATTTTTAATTTAAAAGATCCAATATCAGTGGCAGATTAAAAAAAAGAACGCAGGAAGCAATCTAAGACAAACATAATAAACTACAGTCTCTCAAAAGAATGGAAATTGAGGACCAAACGATTAAAAAGGGTAACCCCATCTCAGAAGTCTAAACCCATGTAGCTTACAGTTTCTTATCTCACATACACATAAAGAAATACAATATCCTTGTAATAAAACTTGTTTTGGTATAAAGTCATCACGTAACATTAAGCACAGTCTCCAAATTTACCTCAATGCAGAATCTGAGAAGCGTGGACTACCATATCATTGGACTTCCATAGAATAATATAGGAGGAAGACCCCAGCACCATCATATACATGGAAACAGGCCATATTTATGGATCGTTCAGGGATCCAAATCAGATTATAACTTTGATACCTACCACTCAATACCAAAACTGGGGTGCTCGTCTATATAACAGTGTCATAGAAGTCAGCGTATACAACAAAGTGCATACAAGCTCCAGACAACTACCAGGAATTTGATGGCAGAATTAAACTGAATCTCACACAGAAAGCAATAGGCGAGTCACAGGTGAAAGAAAGTGGAAATGGAATCCAAGGACATGAACTTTCGTACCAGTGCTTTATTAAAGACAGTTTAGTTTCAGACTCACTTCAGGTCAAATCCAGCTACCAATGTACTTCGTAAGCCTGAAGACTGACAAAATGTTACCATGTTGTCCTGGCTAAAGCTCAGCTCTGAACATTCCTGCGATTTGGAAACTCTCTAAAGGGACATTATAGTTTCCTGCTTAATTTATCTTTTTGATTTTAATGAGCTTTGATATGCAGAAAAGCAAGCATGTGTTTTTTGTAACAGCAACTGCGATAACTACGGATACAGCCTTTTGTCAATAAGCCAATTTAAATCATCGCATAAATACAGACTAATTGTTGGGTTTCATTTAAGTTTGCACTTCTACTGAAATTAACTGCCCTGCCTCCTTCAAGGAGGCAATTTACACTGAAGGCTGCCGAGGAGACTTCATCATCCCTGTAACAGACTTGCCAATGCTGTCAGAGTAAAACACTATCTTTTCATTCTGCAAACGCAGAAGAGCACAAAGAGTAATTTGGTCTGAGAAACAATTCTCCCAGACATTCCGAGAATGTCTGGTTTGACAAAACATAATTTGTGCCTGAAGGAGCAGAGGGCAAACGAATTTCCATCCAATATTTTTAAAGCAGCAGTTGAAGAAAGTAGAGTGCTACTTCACATTTATTCCTTCATGAAAAAAAACAAAACGGAACAACAAAACCCCAAGCAAACAAAAAAATCCCCACCTAAAATAAAACACTAAAAAACCCAGCCCCAAAACAAAAGCATTGCCCACAAACTAATCAGAATAAAGGTAAGTTATCTGCTGATTTCCAGGTACCCTTTTGTTACTGGCTGTTCCTCTTTGAAACGTGTAATTGGTGGCAGCAAATGGAACTCTCATCTTTCTAAAACCATTTCCCTTCAACTACCTCTGTTCCACCAAAAAATTGCATTAATATAGATCAAATGAAGAATCCCATTGTGCTAAAATCTGGACAGAAAGCAGTTTCTAGCATTTAGATAGAATTTCTTTGTACTGTGCTGTGAGTTTCTTTGTACAAAGAGCTCATATAGAGCTTATAAAATTCATCTGACATTCTCTGCAATGTTAAAAAAAGTTATGCCCATTTTAGAGGAAGATGAAGAGGGAAAAAATGCCTTATTCAAGTAAAGCATAGTTTTGGAAAGAGTCCAGCAGTCCAGGTTCTTGTCTCCTCTTATAGTCATGACCTCTTTGGAGACTTATCAAATGTAAGAAAAATCCTCGTACCTCTGAAAACATGGACCTTATCAGGGCCTGAGAGAAAAGAGGTGTGGGAGGGAATCAGAGCTACAGACGTACTAAAAGACAGCAAGAATAGATTAGAGGCAAGAGTCCTGGCAGAGTAAATAGACAATATCATATGTGTATGTATGTATGACATGTATCCCATGCACACGGCTGCTGAATCACTGCAGGATGAGGAATGGCATTTAAAAAGCAATAACCATGGTTCATCTGTGTAGGATTCTACAATCAGGGAGGATTCTCCCTGAAAGACAACATTGTCTAACAAAGACCTGGGTTCCAACTTTTCAGAGTGGTTTTCAGCATCACGATGTACTTCCAAGCACATCATTTGTTTGGAAGGTTGTCTCTCAAAAGAGCACAACTCACCATTTTTGACTTTTCCATCATGCACCAGCTAAATTACACGGGAATTTGAAAGGGTGAGCCACGCAGATTTTAAAATCCACTAAAATTAAGAGAGGGAAACATAACCATCAAAAATAACGTTTGTTTAAATGAAAATTGTGTTTAAATGCTTTGAAAGTGTGATTCAAAATTTAATTCCCCAAAATTAGAATTCACACACCGAGTACCTGAAATTGGTATTTCAACACTCCCAAAATACCTCAGTATTTTTCCTGCTAATCACTAGTGTAAATAACGGCAAAGAAGAAAAATAATTTTCCTTTGTTGCAATAGAACCACACATTTAAAGGTTACGCTCTGAGATCTGCAGAAGCTCTTTTACAAGATAAGGTTCAAAAAATCATGAGAATGTTTGACTGTCTCTCAACACTTCTCAGTTACTTGTTTTCCTGTTCTCATAATTGCTTAAAATCAAGCAAACAACATGTATATAATCAGTTCTTGAGATAAGCATGAACCAGTGATTGAATTCAGGTTGGACACAAGATCATTGTTGCGAGTGTCCATTTTCTCAGGCTTACAGATCTCGGGTATTGCGAGGGTCCAACAGTCAACGAGAACCGTACTGACGATCTGTCCCTGTAAGTACAGGAAATAGAGGCTACAAACACATTGTAAAAAGTTTTGTGTGTTACTGCTTGCAGCTTAGTCCCTATATTTTCCTACTGACTTTGTCACTCCTGTGCTTATGCGGGTATGCATACAGAAAAACTAATCGCTCTTTGGTTGTGGCTTCATCTATAATGGAAGCAAATTGGATCTCTCTCACCCTAGTGAGCTGCTGACAACAAAGCCTTCACAGTCAGAGACACGACTCTTTCTGTAACAAACATATCGATATAAATGTAAGTAAGTTAGAAGAAGAAATCCTTCGTCCATGAAATAGTGCTTCAGATATACACTATCTACGTTAAAGAAATAGAAAGGTAGAAAAAGGCTTTCTGTATTTTAATAACATGTAAGTTCTTAAAAGTCTCATTAAATCTCATGAAGTCTCATGTAGATTAAAAACAGTGACTGTTAATGAATTTATCATATGCGGCAACTACTTAGCGAATAAGGGGGTGAGAAAAAGGAGCGATATTAGTGTCATTTAAAACTCAAGCAGTCTTATCTGTTTCAAGGAGATAGTGAAGATAAAATGCTGTTCTCTAGAAATCATTTTAAGGTAAAGTTATTCCAGCCAAATTAATCCCAAGAGTAACTGTTTATTTCACTGGAAGTGCACCAGAATTGAATTTAGCCTACAGAGTCCAATGAAGTAAATAGGAGTATTTCAACCTGACTTAAGCAGGCATTATATAAAGATGTACACTATTTATATACGGAGTGGAGCACTTCATCTCCATATCAATTACATGGAGATAATTTATTGTTATATCAGGTTTTCTGGGTTGTTTTGTTTTGCCTTTTTATTTGTTCTTTTTTCTTTCCAAAGTCTTCAAAAAATCAGTTACAGTCATGAAAGAATAAAAGCACAAAAGTCTCGTGAAAAAAGCCTGCAGAAGTTTATTCTTCTAAAACTCCTAGGCCATACCCAGTTTGTTTTCATACAGCCTTAAGTCAGAAATTATTCCACTGATCCTTTAAGGAATTTAACAGAACACTACTAGAATGTTATATAGCTTAGAAGCCCAACCTACAATGTTTTACAGATAATTGTATTCCTACCACACAGTTCTACCCAAAGAGCTTAAAAAACATAGAAAGGTATTCCCTAAAAATTGACAGAAAATCAGAGAGTAATTTCTATAAAATTGAACAGAATGCTTAATGGAGAGTTTATGCTAATGGCAGAGCATAGACAAAGCCTGACATAGCTACCCAGTATAAAATAAACCCATCACAATTTCTGAATAAATCCAAATGAGCAGAACAATCTCGTACCAGACCGGGGCTTTGCATCACGTGGCCATATCATTTTTGATTCACGGTGGAATCATATCCCCAAATCATATTTTTATACTGTCTAACCACAGTCTTGTTTTGGTTTTGTGTCTTGTAAACTTGTTCCTGTGTTTTTTCTTAAATAAGTTTTACTCACCTGAGTTTTTTATCCACTGAAAATGTCCATTGCATCTTGTTTCCCTGACTTTAGCCAGGTAGATTGCAACAGGAAATTAACTTCCGGATAATCCTTTATTTGTCATCATAACCAGCACACAGATAGGGGAACTGAAACATGCACAGACTAGTCTTAGCTATCCATACATTTAAGGTAAGTTCTCAGTAAACTAACTTGCACCAAAGTCCATGCCTCAGTAGCTAAAGGAATGTGCGTAAACAACTGAACAGAAACAGGAAGTTTGGCTTTTTGAAGTGATAGATAGCTCTTAGTCAGGTTCCCTGAGTGTGCTTAGCAATTTTCTCCCTTGTTGTTTTTTTTTTTTTTTTTTTTTTCCCCTCAAACAAAAGGTGTTTATCACCTACATACACTACAATTTACAATTCCTAGAATCTCTGACTGAAAGACCGCTTACTATTTCATCTGGAAATATAGCTTTAAATATCCTTGAATCAGTTTTCATGAAAGGTGAAATTCCTGGTGCAATATTGATAAATGGCATATATTCTCGGTACCATTGAAAGAAATAATTAGTACAGCATGTTTCAGAGTCACTGCCTGCTGCTCGAGTGCAGATTGCTGAGACTGCTCAGAGAATGGTATCACTACACTTTTGTGTTTAGACACCATAATGGAAAAGCACACCCTTTCATTGCCAATCCTTAGTAAACATAAGGATTTCAGAGATTTTCTTTATTAAGTTATTAAGTAGCATTTCTCAATTGCAATGCTTGTGAAATATGTATTACATAAAACCTCCTAGTCCTGTCTTCAGAATATAGCCAATTATTTATGTCTATGTGCATATACTGTTTCCCTGTTCATGAACATTTGCATATTCAGCTGAATATTAACAACTGGTGAGTATTTCTAAAACAGATTAGTTCCGAAGAAGCTAGATTACCTATGAAAACTAAAGCAATGTTGCACTCCCCTTTCAGCACTAAACGGAGCAATAAACAGGGAGTGAACCCCCCCCGACACCTTAAATGCTACATTATGGTACTTACAAGCTGTAATATCTGTAACCTACATTATCTTTCTTCCCTCTTCATCTTGCTTCTTTCCTGTGCTATGCCTTTGTGCATAAGCTCAGTCTTTTGTCAGAAAAGCAATTTATTGCTACAAGAGCAAAACAAAAAAAAGCTCTGGTCATTTCCTGTTACTCTCAGCCCAACGTCTTTGCCCCATCAACTTTCTGTTAATGTTTTTTGTTATTTCACTGAGGTAATATTGGAAAAAAAATCATTAACGTGTGGCTTGTTGTGTAATAGCATCTGTGACACATGAATAACGAAAGAGACACTTCCAGAATAGACCAAATTATATTTCTGTTTGCCATTGGTGAATTTGAATTTATCAAAAAGTTGCTTAGTTGCTCCAGCCTGTGGTAAGAAGCCAAGGTGAAGTGTGGTCAGCGTACCCTCGCTACTTCCAGGAAAGGATTTTTGTTATCAGAATAGATTCAGTGCATTTGTACCTGCTTAGAGACTTGGAAGCACTCTTTTCCTAACCATTCTTCATGTTACAACTTACATATTAACATTTTGAAAATCAAACTTCTAATCTATGAATAGTGAGCAAACTGCCTCTGCTTCTTACCTGTAAGATATTCATCTTGAATAGTTGAAATGCTAAAGGCAAGCAAGTGTGCCAGAGGTAACCCGCAGATTCAGGGATCTTCATTTCTCAGCCTTAAGCACGTTTTAAGGTAAGGATTTTTACTTCTTAATCCATTTATTCAATTCCAATTGAATTCAAAAGGTCAGAGTTAATACCAGTAAGCTGAAAGCTAGATATGTCCCGAAACCAATACAAGTGTGCTCTGGATGATAAAATTGGAATTTATGAACTTCCCCCCAGCCCCTAAAAGAAAAAGCCAAACCAAACCAAAATAAATTACTCCCCATTTAATAGTTACTATACACAGAAATCTAAAGGCGGCTTCTACAAAATCAATTCTAAGTGTTAATCAGCCAGGCATTATTTAATGACAACATGTGCATAACTAACATACCAAAAAAATGATGAAACAGAAGATACCTTGCTGGCATGACGAGGTAGAAGTACTATGCATTTCACTTAAAGTACTTATGTGCACAGAAACCATCCTGCCGTAACTTTTAAAGATGGCAAGCTCTGGTGGCTTGAATAGAGCTGCAGGAACGAGGTACGCACAGGCTCCAGTTTTAGGCCTACCAGGCAGGCAGCAAAAGCGGACAGCTACTTATGCCAGATGCCTCCGTTTCCTCCACCAGAAAATGGAGGGCTTATTCACCTGCTTCATGGAGAAATCTGTGAGTATAATGCACTTCAAAGTAGCCAGTCTTTATGCATGCACTAAAGGGGCAAAGGGGAATTTCCATTATTTCCAAGGTCGCCTGAAATCAAGAAGATGGAAAGTCTGTCTTTTTGTAGCGGTGAGAATGGAAAGCGTTCAGATCTGCGGTTAACAGCGGGATTCGTGTATCCTTCCCACCATTTGCAAGAGACATTGAGGATCAGGTTTATGAAAATGTGATGCTGACATGTAAAAATCTAGAAAAAGTAAACTTAAGAGAAATAATTGCCACCCCACAAGACAATACTTTGCATTTTTTTTCCTACTTTCCCTGAATGTTCTCGATACTCTTGAAATTTTTCTCGGATATTGTTGGACAACCATGTGACCTGGGAGGACCTCAAGCCAAACAGCATGTTTTGACACGTGCTGAGTGACTAGGAACTTATTTGTTATATTTCTCCATACACTTAAGCAGCAGAGGTTCTGCATTTCATTGGCACAGTCCCCCTAGTACATTGTGCCAAGTAGACTTACAGCGCTGTATCATTAATAACTTTTTTGCAGTAGGCACTTATGCTTTTTAGCACACCTGCCATGGGGACATATGGTCTATTGCATCAGCCTTGGTAGGCTCCAATTTTTACCTACCAGGAAAATACTTTCTTTTTGTGAGTCCACAGATAGGATTTTTCCTGTCATATTTCCACAAGTAACTCCCCGAAGCATCACAAGGCACAGTTAAGTATTGGTGCAAACCAGCCAGTGGGCAAACTGAAGGAAAATGTCCCATCTGCTAGCCTTGTCCTGAAGAGCAGAACACTAATGCCTGCTGTTTATTGAGAAAAATCAGTGTCAGATTTACCTCGGTCCCTTCCACTTTAAAAAGATGCAGTCAAGCTTTCTAAAATTGACTTTAGATTTGGGACCATTGTCACATTATACTGTTACTAGTATTTTGTTTTCCTTTGCTGTTTATTATTTCTTCCTATTGTATTTAACAGTACGCTCAAAAGGAAATCTAAGAGAATTATCCTGCAAAATAAGACATAATAGAAAAATCTGGCTTGATTTCTGAAATTATATGGAGTATCAGTATTTCTCCCTGAATATTTCTCCTTTTCATATTAATATACACATTTAGCAGTGACAGACACGGTCTCTGCCTTCTGACAACAGCCCAGCTCAGAACAGCACAGGTATTTGAAACGAACAGTGCATAATACAATGCGTGAAAGCACCTGGCTGACATCGATATAGTCCTTTCTGCCTTTTTGGAGTATGTGCCATATGTAAGAGCACAACTGGGCGCAGCCAGCTTCTGGTCACAAGGCACTTACGTATCCACCTCTTCCAGGAATTATGAGAAAGAAACTATGTAAAGAAAGTGATTTCTATCTGAAAGTACAGCACAAACTGGCTTACAATAACGGGAGCTATACAGCCAAGGAAACAGTTTTGTTACAGTGGAATTCTCACAGCTCTACATTTTCATTGAACAATGACAACCAGTTCCAGGTAGAAAAATAGCATGCATGCTTTGAGCTTTGGTGACAAATTTTTTATAAATAGCAGAGCAGATTAAAATTTGACTGTTAAAAAACTTGGAAATCTAAAATAATGTAGAAATTGTAGTTGTAATACAGAGGCTTATTTTTAACACAAAAATGTGACAGCCTATGATGACATTTTTATATTATATAATTTTTTAAAACAGTAGAATTGTCCCAGAGAACATATTTTTGGGAACCGATGTAATACCATGTCCTATGAATAAAATAATTTTAAAAAAAGAACTTGCTGTTTTACCTGCAAACGATTGCAGGTTTCCAGACACTGTTAAAAAAATTCCCAATATCAGCATATTGGGGTACTTTATTTGGACTTTAAAATAGTCACCAAGGTCTTCCTCAAGACTTTTTATTTTATGCCATCAGTCCAAATACTTACATGTCTAGAGAGGAAGTTTTAATAATCTTTTAATTAAAGAAAAAAAACACAAACACCAAAACTATATATATCTACACTACTGCAGCCTATTTTAAAATTTGACATTAAAGAGCTACTTTCATGAACTGAGTCAAATCCAAGTCCTGTTCACTGGGTCATGCTCTCGGATGATAAATTCCTTGGATGAGGGACCCTGTCACTTACTTTGACCTGTAAAAATCTTCTATTTTAAGGATTAAGTAAGATGTACTTAAAAAAAAATAAAATAACAAAAGCACCATTTCCCTTTTCTAAACAAATCTGTTTATACCAGTTCCAACAAAACATTACTATTAATAACAAGGTGGAATATCTATCCCTATAGAAAGAGGCATCCTGCTGCGACACACTATCTTGTTTGCCTTTCATCACTGAGAATATTAATCTCATGCAGTTCCTGCTGGGACAAAGATTTATAGTTTCTCAGATTTTGGAAACAGTTAATTAAGCAGCCACACTAACTGAGTTTCAGTGAAAGGAAGCCCAGAACATTTTGCAAAATGCAAAGTAAATCTTTGTACCCAACTTTCTGGTTCCAACTGGAGCAACTAGAGCAGCCTGAAAAGAAAAGAAGCCCTTTTCTAGACATGAAATGATCCACGTATTTCAGAGTCCCATGCCCCTGGCACTTTCACAGCTAAACACTAGGACAAACAGGGACAAGACTGGAACAAAAGAAATTTCTTACCTCCTTGGAGCTTCCACTTGGAAAGAAAAGATCCGGTTTGAAAGGGAAACCTTGGTCCACAATTAGCAAGGGCAGGTGAGCTAGATTCAGAGGCACAAGTTATTCCCGCCTTGTTGACTTTTATTAGAGTGTGGGATAAAAGTGGGACTGGATAGGGCTTCCTTAGCTGTTCAAAGGTAAGAGAGAGAGCTCGCTCTTTCCTCTGAGCAGCTCAGAAGTAACTGTTGGGCTAAAAATGAAGCTTAGGATATTCTGCAAAAGTTCCCCTTGTTTATAAAGTGGTGTGTGGTGTCCAGGAGGGAAGAAAGGAGGAGTTGGGAAGTTTGCTATCTTTAGCTACCAAGCAAAGCAAGAGAGGTTAATAGATCAAAGCTGCTAAATGGACTGAAGTCCTTGTTTGTGACTACAGACAAGGCGTCTCCTGGAATTCCCCATTCCCTTGTAGACAAGCTCAAAGGATTCTCTTTACTGTTTCTTCTCTCTGGATTCTTGGCCCGGAGTAATGAGATGAAGAGGGAGGTAATGAACTGAGCGGCTACTTAAAGCCCCACCAAAAAGACTGGCTGTGTTCTCCCAGATGTCAGAGAAGGATCAG
>NW_009647223.1:1842000-1856090 GCF_000708025.1 Charadrius vociferus | reverse complement strand
CAGGAACGTCGCACTAAGAAGGGCTTTTTTTTTTTTTATTATTATGATATTACACTGGAGTTTTTAGTCCAAAGCTGGTGGGTGGAAGCAAATACCTTCGTGACTCTTAGCCTCCTCACATTAACTTGTTAATGTTTACTCAGAGCCTTGAAGAATTTAACTGTTAACAGTAACACCCAGTTAATGTTGTAATACCCAAACAAGCTCCCGCTCCCTGATATTAACTAGAGAGAACTATCTTAACAATATTGTATTTAAAAGAAGAAGAAAAAAGTTTTCCCCTCAGAAGTTCTGTTCTGACATTACAAAAACTAAGAAAGTAAGAATAAAGTTTTTCACTTTAAGGGTGGTAAGGCACTGGAACAGGTTGCCCAGAGAGGCTGTTGAGGCCCCATCCCTGGAGGTGTTCAAGGCCAGGCTGGACGTGGCCTTGGGCAACCTGGTCTGGTGGGAGGTGTCCCTGCCCATGGCAGGGGGGGTGGAACTCGATGATCTTTAAGGTCCTTTCCAATCTAAACCATTCTATGATTCTATGATCTATTACAGATATATTTTACTGTTGTGATAAGCTGAGCAAGAGCCTTTTTTTTTTTTTTTTTTCTAAGTAAGAAGGCAGACTTAGTCTGAACTGGTAAATGGTATGTTAAAAAAAAAAAAAAAGAAAGAAAAAAAAGAGACTATTTTGCCCCTGCCCCAAAATCCTGGAGACATTGTATTCTATCATTAGCTTGCTCAGGGGAAAGGAAAAAGAGATAACTCTGAAGGAAATTTGGCTCTGGAAGATGGGGAAAGTCTGGGACATGTAGGAAGAATGGCAAATTTTTAAAAACTGACAGCCTATCCTAAAGCCTCCTGTCATATAAACACCTGAAAATTAGTGGTTTTCTACAAAAAGACACCATTTTAAGTTGTTGGTTTGTAAAGTTGTCCTTACTGTAGACTATTAAGTTAGTTTTTCAAAGCCAGAAAAAATTATTTTCCTTTATTAATCAAACCAGAATTCTTAACTGTAGTCTCCATCGAAGATCAATAAATGTGTTCACATAAGCTCTGACTGAGTTCTGAAAAGTCTTATATGCATGATTGGTATGTGAATAGGGCTGCCTGCTTGGATCACTCAATGCAGTTAATCAGATGTGCACATTGAATACTGTGCTGTTTGTACAGTGTACAAGGAAGGAAATCCTTTGTAGTAGAGACAGAATATTGCATAGTTTCAGCTTCCGTAGCTTTCTGTAAGAAGTCATTTACTCACTGTAAATACCTTTAAAACAGGGTACAGTTGTCACACCCATTGGTCTATAATAAGCAAGCAGTTTGAGAATCGACGGAACACAAGCAGAGGACTGGAGAGTAGAACTTTCTATCTGGGCAGTTTTTTAGCCATATTTTCACAGTATCATGGCAATTAGGACCATTCAGAATCGTAGAAGAGCCACAGCTGTTTGTATATGCATCAGGATGGATGCTTTTAATGGGCATTAAATTTTCTACAAACGCAGAAGCACGGCCAAACCTGTAGAACAAATATATGATTATATTTCTATGGCATTTCCTTTGTTCTGCCAGAATCAGGCTCCTGAACCATTTAACAAACCTGGCAAAATAAAGACAAATATTACTGAGGCCATTTGTTTTGAAGAAATGCTATATAATATCTTTTTGAAAGCTATGGCATATTAGAAAGATTTCAAGATAATTACACATAACTGTTGTCATTTACTGCAGCCTTAATTAATATTCTTGTTTTTCTAGCTCAAGTAGTATTCAGGAGACAAAACCCAACAAATTTTCCATAGCAAGATAAGCAGAGAATAGCATTTCCAGGATTTATTTCCTACAGTGTCAAAAAATTGTCAGTTACTTGCTGTTCCTTAACAGCTTCTGCTTTACACCTTTAGAGTTATCTACAAACAGTAATTGATAAAGTTTCATAGGAACCCTGCCAAGAAAGGAAACTGCCTGTTCCATCATATAGGAAAATACAATGATCTTTGCCCTAGAATAGAACAGCAAACCCACGATTTTTAATGGGGAAATTGATAAAATAGCAAATGGAAGTCCAAATATGCCACAACAGAATGAAATTTTACAATTAAAAATTTCACGAGGATATAATGATTAATTAGAAAAAAAACATTTAGAAAAAGGGGGTTTGTTTTTTTTTTGTTTGTTTATTTGTTTGGGTGTGATTTTTTTCATAGAATGGTTAGAGTTGGAAGGGACCATAAGGATCATCCAGTTCCAACCCCCTGCCCTGGGCAGGGACACCTCCAACCAGCCCAGGTTGCTCAATGCCCCGTCCAGCCTGGCCTTGAACACCTCCAGGGATGGGGCAGCCACAACATCTCTGGGCGACCTCTGCCAGTATCTCACCACCCTCACAGTAAACAATTTCTTCCTAATATCTAATCTAAATCTCCCCTCTTTCAGTTTAAAACCATTACCCCTCATCCTATCACTACACTCCCTGACAGAGAGTCCCTCCCCATCTTTCCTGTAGCCCCCTTTAGGTACTGGAAGGCCCCTATAAGGTATCACTGGAGCCTTCTCTTCTGCAGGCTGAACAACCCCAGCTCTCTCAGCCTGTCTTCATAGGAGAGGTGCTCCAGCCCTCCGATCGTTTTCACAGCCCTCCTCTGGACTCCCTCCAACAGGTCCATGTCCTTCTTATGTTGAGGGACGTAGAGCTGGACGCAGCTCTTTTTTCTTTTTAGACTCTAATCTCCTTTGAGCATAATTAGAAAGTACCTTAGCTTTAATTGTCACTTAAAGAAGGTACCTTAAGCTGAGCAGTGACAACAAATTTGAAGTTCATCAATTCTGCTAGCCCCTACAAGCTATACTTTGCCAATCTGTTGGGCAATTATCGACCTATTAAACTGCAATTCCACTGCAGCTCCCTGGTGGAATGCCACAGTGCATTCATTATAGACAATATAGGGAAGACAGTCCAACAGGCAGATCTGTGATCAGAAAACAACACAGATACGATACAGCCTCACATCATTTACACAATGTGAAAACTCTGTGTTCTAAGTCTTGAGGAAGAGAGGGTATTACGACGGCTTTTGTTCAAGTTAGGAACCTACCAGAGTTAATCACTTAATAAATAAATCAGCTTGAATAATATTCCATTTGTATATTAACCTTTAATCTGTGTATTTATGTGATCAGCCTTTAGTGAGAAAAGATTTAAGATAGAAAGTGAAATGATAGGTACTTATCTACAGACAATCAAAACAATGTTGGACATTACATAGTTACAGGACTGCCGCATAAGCCTAAGTGCTTTGTTGGAATAGGGCCTAGATATGAAAAATCTTCGTTAACCCTCTGATCTGTCTTGGGTGAAAGTCATCAGACTGGCTTCAGAGCATTCACTTTGCATTTTGGCATGAGTTAAAGATTGAGGCATCTGATGCTGATTTTAGTCTACTTTCCTGGGGTTTTGTAGAGTTGAGTCAGAATAGTGATGTTATTCCAGGGTAGAATTCAGCTGTGTTCTCTTTTACATAGAGGAAAATATTTAAAGCAGAAGTACTGTGCTTACTTGGTGAGTGGTAAACCTATTTAACAAAAGTTAAAATGTAGCAAACACACAAACCGTGAATTTTTCTTAGGCTACAGAGAACAAAAAGGCTTTATGGGCACCATTCCAGTTCCAATGCAAATGGCAGAGAAAGGTGTGACAGCTCCTAACCCAACAAATGCAGAAAAACATCCATCCACATATCGTTACTCTCAAAACAACTGTTTTCAATAACATGAGCTATGCTTTATGTAAATGGCTGTTTAGGAACAAAAGTACAAAGCAATACTTGTTGCAAGATCTGATGTATCATTTTTGACATACTGGAGAGAATGTTTTCTTCTTGTCTCTCTCAACACTTCTTTTCCTTTCTCTTTCCAGAGCGGGGAAGAGTATCATGTCAGTTCTAAAGTTTTAACCAGTGTATCTGAAACTGAAGCCATGGTGCTGCTACTGTAATTAAAGCATTTCTCACAAGGGCTTCTAAATGCAGGAGAAAAATAAGAAGGCACATGGATTTAAGTTCTTCATTGAATTGCAGATATATATACAATCCGGTTTAAATCGGTGAAGCAGGGGAGCTTGAGCAACCAATCAGGCTCCACTCTTGCACATTAATGAATACCCCACAGAGGAGGCTGATATCCAAGAAAAGACTATCAAAATTATATTGCTTTTCTTATTTAGAAATATTCCACGACACAGTGTAATGCAATATCATTTCAGCAGAACAGCTAATGCCTTGGGAAGCAGAACAGTTCTATCACAACAAGCGTCTCACCAAGTACTTACCTAAGCAAGAACCACAAGACTCTTTCTGTGAGCCTTTAAGCCAGTGAGTCTGTATCTCCTTCTGAGATATTGGCTCTGGCAGAAGGTACAGCAAAAGATCATCACAGTTCATGTACGGGGCACCTTCCCCTGTAGTTAGAACTCGACAACGACATTGTATTACTGAAGAACATCTTTTAAAGAAGGAAGAGAACTGTGTGTAATGGGGAATAAAAAAGATTTCTTAGACAATTTCTTGCCATTCTAAATTTTTAAGACATATATTGTTACAACAACAAAATAATTCCAAATCAACCTTTGCATAGTTTAAAATATTTTTTTTGACAGGATTCTTTAACATTTCTATTAACTGTGTTGGTTGTATCAGGTTTTTTTTTTTTTTCGAAGACTATCTGAACAACAGGTATTCATCATTACTATTGGTGCAGTACCATTTTTAAGGTCTCATATCTGTAATCACTGAAAAGAATAGGAAAATTCCTATATATATTATCGGTGCTGGCTCAATGACTTCTGTGCCAGAAGAATCCAGTAGCATTGGTATAAAATGTAAAGAACTTCTTTTAAGCTATTCTGTGCCTCAGTTTGTCAAATGGGCATAGTCACAGTTAGTATAGTAGGTTATATACCCCAGAATTGTTTAATCTGAATTTCACCTTTCTCCGCTTCTGAGTGTCCAATGAGGAAACTCTTGGCTTCTCAAATACATTTTCTGTAAAGGTTCTGTAATTATTTCTTGCTTTTGTGGCACGTATAAAATATTTATAACCTGAGTTTCTGTAATCTCACAAAGATTAAACTGTGCAACCTTGCAATTTCCCTTAACAGGTAGAATAATCTTCGCAGTGAAAACACAGATACAAGAGTTTACTTCCTATAGAATTTTTTTGGGGAGTGGCAAAAGGGAGCATTCCTTATTGGTTTGAATACTTGTGAAAAGAAAACATGAAAGCAGTAATAAAAGAGTCAGGTGACATCACTTCAAAAAGTCAAACTTGAAAGAAAATCTTTTACGATATTCATGCTGCACTTTTTTAATGCAGTGGGGGAGATTAGAAAGGTAACCTAAGGTGTTCCAAAATAGTTATTATATGAAACATTTTATATATCAAGATGTGAAGTACTCCTGGCTTTGTTTAGCAGATGGAGATTAACTCCTGAAAGATCTGTATGTACTCAACTACTAAGAAAATCATCCCAAGTATCTGTGGGAAAGCGAGTCTCTTCGGTCAGGACTCCCTGTCCTCCTCCAAGCCAGGCTGTGTAACAAAGGTCACCTGCAATGCGGTACCTTTCTTTGCATAGGCACAATCAGAGAGTCTCATTGCAAAATGCCCTTTGTGGGGCCCTGGTCTGTACAATACGGCACAGATTTTGGGCAGAATAATTTATTTTGCACTGAACTCCCTGCTGCCCTAGCTAGGCTTCTGCTAATAGCTGAGCTGCCACCCTCTACCACGCTGGAATCTGCAAGGCAGACCTATTTCACGTGCTGCAAATCTTTTTACCTCCTCTGCTTTGTAACAAGAAGGTAATGCTCATTACCCTGTGTGTGCAGAACTTAGAGTTTATTCGTTTGTGTGCTGTTTGTAGTTCTGACTGTATCAGAAACTTTACTGAAAAAAATTTACTATGCCAAAGCAATTGCTACATGCCTTTTCCTCCAACAGACCTTATGTTAATCAGCTGACCTGTTCTTGTGCCACGGAGCTGGAAATGGCTCTTACAGTAACAGTGTACAAATAGTGCATTCCCAAGGAGAAATTTGAAAAAGAAAAAAAAAAAAAAAAAAAAAAGATTGCTCGGTCCTCTTCTAAACAGAGAATCAGGTTTATTTATTTGTTCCTTGATCTAGAGAGCTGGTGTCATTTCAGAGGCCATAGAAATAAAACCATGTTGAATGCAAAAGGCTAAAGCTTTTCATCCCCCAGTAAATTCTCAGTTCTGAAGCACTGTTAATTAAATGACATGAAGCAGTACTACACCATGGTGATATCTGTTTATTCTGATTCACCCACTTCTGGAATTTGTATAAATTAAATTAATCTAGAGAACAAATCAAATTTGTTTCAATCCAACTAATCCAGAGAGGTCATAATAAATGACTACCATAATAAATATTAAAATAATAAATGATAGCAAGTCATGAGTAAGTAAGGTAACCTTACTGATTCATATAGGCTTAAAGTTAAAACCTGTGCCCACTGATTTTCAGGTTTTGGTAATTTTTCCAGAACTACTTCATGTACCAGAAACCAAATATACATGTATATTTGGGCAATATGGGAGAACCTCACTGTTTTCTGGAACATTAATCAATTTCTATTATGCAGCTGGTGAAATAAAAGTTAATTTCTAGAGATCATGGTCTTCAAGGGCAGGGGTTACAGAGATCAGGAAAACTGAATGTGCAGTCTTTGAAAGTTTGGGGCCTTATCTGATACAAAGGCCAATTAAATGGGACCTACCAGTTTAAACTCGGTAAGAAACTGAAATCCTGGACCTCTGGATCATGGATGTTCAAACGTAACGACGCTACATCCAGCTTGTTTCTGGCAATTAAACGATTGTTTTAAAGAACACATTGCTAACAAATGTTTCTGTGTGCCACTCCTGGCACCAAACACCAGACCCAAATGTTGGGTTTTTTTCTGCTCAAAAATATATTATTAATGTGGTATTTAATCTCAAAGGGAGGAAGGTAAACTCCTTTTGGACTCCATGCAGTTTTCTTCTCCAGTACCCAGATATGCATTGAAAATTTACCACTCAGCACTCTTGCAAGTAGTGACAAATAACATCGGCAATGGAAATGGCAGGGAAAATTAGACAGACTGAATGTAATTACTTGCATTGGAATCTGGCCAAGACATTCAAATTAGCGACAGGACGATGAGAAAAATCTTGTAACAAAATCTGAAGCCAAGTAACACCTGGAGTGCTCTTTTTGCTAAGCAGGTGCAATATCAAAAGCTGGAGGATAGTAGCAGCAGCCAGAAAGTTAAACAAGACTGTGATTCTAACACCAGGTGGATGCCACTTGTAAGAATACACGCAGCATATCTGCCGGAAGGATGTAGCAAAACACCTCAAGGTGTTCCTCAAGTGTGAAGTGGACAAAAATCAGCTTCTGGACAAAACAATTAGAACACATTGGAATGTGGCTGGTGACCTCTGCTCCAGGGCACGTAAGAAAAGAAGTTGGCAAAAACTGTCATCAAATGTATCATAATCCATCTCCAGAAGAGATGAAATAACCACAGAAACTGCCTCTGGCTTTATTTGCTATGACTTAATGAAATAATACTTATTTTCTTAAGATTTGACCTGGAGATTAGCTCTGCAGAACCAAAACCTAAGAAAACAGGTCAGATGCTCTGAAAACTAAACACTTCACAGGAAGACCTCTGTTATAACATAAAGAAAGCATCTCTACCTATGTTGCCCAGGGAAGAGGTGGGCTTGGTGGCATAACAATCTGCAACAGTGTTCAAATTAATTAGAATTTGATTCTAGAATAAGCCTACTATCTCCCTTTTTTCTACTCCTCCTTCACTATAAAACAAGCAAACAAAAGATGTTTATCTTATGGGGAAATAAAGAAGCTAGAAGGATGGTTAGTGAATAAAGGCACAACACTAAAGGATGGAGACAGAATCTGTTGTCCATCCCTGCTTCAGATGCTGTCTGGTTGTAGGGTAGCTTTAAGATGCAGATTGGTGCCTACTGAATTTTCCAAGGTGGCCCTTCCCCCTGCCTGAAGCTCCTTTCTGTACAATGAAGATAACAAGGCTTGTTTGCCTCCTGGAGAAAGCAAAAGATAAAAATAACTGGTGTCAGTAACTGATGTGTACAAAATGTTATGTTCTCTCTCAACTGTTGGATGAATCCAGAAAATGAAGATGGAAAAATAACATCTAAACTTGGGTTTGGATTTTCTAGGAGACAAAAGCATGAGGCTCCTAGTTGTTACTGATTTTTGCCTTCTAAATCTTTTATCTTTAGACCTTCTGCAAAAAACAAAACAAAACAAAATAAAACCAACCACAAAACAAAAAAACACCAACAAAAGAAGCCCACAATCAAAAATACAGTAAACCCAAAAAAGTTTAACTTTTAGTGACATTACTGGCAGATTCCATCACAATTCATCACCAGGGCTAAGGAAATGCCCACTCTGTGATGGAGCATGGAGCTCGATGATCTGCCCCTGAATGTGCCGCCACATCCTCTTGTTGGAGCTCATTAGCACTGGTAAAATGACAGTCTGTTTAATAACAAAGGCAGTATGGATGGTGGTAGCTCAGAGCCCCCAATTTGTATGCATTATTTCATAGGGATGGATGCTGGTGAAGAAGAGAAGCATAGCCTGTAAGAGAGGTCTCAAAATCTGAATCTGACATCTTTTGACAGAGCGCTGGACAGCTCTGCTGTACCATGGGGAGGTCGAAGGAGAAAAGGAGAGGACACAGGCTACTAGAAAAGAAAAATGAAAATGCTGAATTGCAACAAGGACCACAATTATCAGTTCTAAAATAACCTCAATTCAAGCAATTTCTGTGAATTTTGGAGGGTTGAGAGATCCTGCATGATATAACCTTTACACACTCCAGGTAAATATATACGTTGCTCCAGGTGCATATACGTTATATAAGCTTATTGCTGGTCTTCTGTTTTCCCACATCAAGCATTCAAATCATCTAGCTACCCCAATTTTGAACGGTAACTTCTTATTTCTCTAATCTGTAGGCAAGCCACATCATAACAAGCAAGCAGCTATGGATCATGCTCTACTGGTTCTCAGAGAAGCAAGGAAAAATGCAGTAAAGCTTTGAATATCAGAAAAATCTTTGGCAATAACTAAAGTGCATTGTGTTTCTGATTTACAGGAACCTAAAGCAGTAGAGAAGATGAAAAGAACTGAACAGGCTTAAAAATAGCCTCAAAGATCAGTGCTGCTCAGAGGTTACAGGCAGCGTGAAACATCCCGCCAGAGAGGTACGTAAGGAACAGCTTCAGGAGCATGTTTCTGATTCACAGTCAGCAGGACAAGAGAAATATTACTGTGCCATCCCGATGAGACAGTCTGAGCATACCCCAAAGAAATACCCAACGTATTTCCTTCTGAGGTAAATGAAGAGTACAGATAACCCAGCAAACTGGCTTCAAATCATTATAGTCCATATGTTTTCTAATGCCTGGTCGTATACAATGTCATTGCTGTTACAGAGCCAACTGGACCCTTTATATTCCTGACCGAGGGCCAATAGGTGCAGCCAGGCTCCCAGTGCAAATGGATTATAGTGGGCAAGTGAGCCATGAGGTCCAGCAAGGCAGACAGTCTCCACAAACAGGAAAGCAATAGCTGCCTGCCAGCTACCTAATTGTGGAGTTGGTGTCTGCTGGGAAGCCAGCTGCCTTCCCAGCCTTCCAGATGGAAATGAGAATGTAAAAGAAAGTAGACAACGCAGGGTACATGGAAATCAAATTAAATAAACACTATTTGCACTACAATTGTGATCTGTTTTGACTGGCCCTCTTTTAAGAAAAGCACTTCCAGGGTTTTCTTTTTCTGCATGTGCTAAAAAAGTAAGTCAAGCATAGAAGGTGATGAAGCAACAGTACTAGATGGCCCCTCTTACATTTGCAGCAGCCGTCTTTAGTCTCCAAGTATACAATCACTTTTAGCAGCTATAAGTGAAAAGTTCAGAGTTTCCTCTTTGATTATATTGCAGTTTGGATTTTCCCATGAATTTGGTCTAAATTCTTTCAGTCTGCAGCTGAAACAACTGCTTGTATTTCCTTCTCTTACTGTTTCCATTCAGGGCAGTAATGCCAGGACTTCTTCCTAGTCCCGATCAATGAGAATAAGAGATAGCAGCTTTTTGGAGCCCCAGAAGAAGAGGGCAGGTAATTTCTTGCTCACACAACACTTAGATAATGCCTGAGATAAGATGAACACTTACCTGAACAAGCTTCCTACCGACTATTAGCAGAGCATCGAGGGTAGAGTTCCAGCTGACTCACTGATGTCAATGCTAAGATATTTATTTCAGTGCGGCATATTTGGCCTTAATTACATAATCAACCATTTTCAACTGTGTCAAATTAATGTAAAATTAACACATGTCCCCCTGCTACTAGTACGCAGTTATGACCATTAAGCCACAGCTGAAAAAGTCTACAGAAATCTGATAAGGTCATTGCCGGATTACAAATCACTGCAAGTTCAGTACTAGCAAATCCATCCAAAACATTAGACAATCCTCCCAAAACTCTGGATTTGACCATGCCCATCAGGAGAGATTAGAAAGAAAAATACATACTTCTCTTTAAGTGCCTAAGTAGGATAAGAGCTAGTTCAGGTAATACCACACAGTATTTTTAGATTTCTATAAAAAGATAGAAGTTTTATTACACAGAACAAAAGGGAGAGCACAGATGTGATCTAAACAAATCAGGATATGAACAACTAGAAATTGTAGGAATTCTCACCAGTCTCTTTCTCGAGCTCCAAATATTTTGCAGAGAGACAAAATCAGTTTTTAGGTCTTACAGATATTTTCCTCCACAAGAAACAGCCCCACCAGTTTTTATTGCCAGTAAGGCTATCTGAATGTATATTTCTATATTCATGCCAGTATTCATATGAAATAGTCAACTGATTTCAAGTAGAACAATAATCGGGTAATGTGTATTTTACAGAAAAAAAACTTAAAATACCTTACCCTTAATTTAGCAACTGACTTAAGTAATTAAGTGCTCAAGATTAGAACAGAATGGTGCATTTTCCAGAGTTTCTAAGCCTACAAAGTACAACATAAAAACAACAAACTGGTAGATTTAAGAAAAAGATCAGCCCCAGAAAAAAATTTTTGAAATTATCCATGGTAAATGAAAAAAATTGTAGCCAACCTAGGAAGACCGCTTGATTACTAAAATAACATTTGTCCAGCTTTATCCATCAGCACTTCAGGAATTTCCTGTACTGATCATCTATTGCTTCTACTCTGAACTCCTTAACCATTATTCATGATAAGGAGGATAGTAGAATACTCTAGTTTTCTCTAATACATCTTTTAAAATAACAAAAGAATATTAGGGCAGTAATGTTGATAAATATGGAGTGCTACAGCTTTATATTCCTAGTTACCTCCTAAGGAGATATTTTCATAAAATCCTAGTTAGATAGTAACTGCCTTCCAAAACATAACACGTAAATAAAGAGTCAAAAGCCATTGTAAAGATAATTAAGTCCTTCACACTACTGTCCACAGATTTCCTTCTTGTCAGAAACCCAGCCTCTAAGTACTATTTGTCTTCAGAGTAATGGTAGATACCGCTTTTACGTTTTCTGGTGACACAAAAGTTAACTACCAGCCCAGGAAAACTGGAATGAACTTTGTAGAATCACACATTAGATCTCCCTGGCTATTTTCCTAACAAACCTGGTAGCAGGAATAAGTCCAGGTTCCTTGAATTATGCCATGGCTAGATGAAAACGAACAAAATGAGTCTTTACAAAATGAATTTTCTTACTACCTTTCTATTGCTGACTTGTGGGTCCTTTCCACAGAAAGAGATTTCTGTAAGTAAAATGAGCTTTGATCCAGGTTCCCAACTGATGGAAAGTAATTTGAATGTGGTTCACAATTGGTGTGAATTAGTGGAGCCTAGCTGACCTTTGATAGCTTCTACCACTACAGATTTGCATTTACAAATTAAACTCAAGTCAAATCCAAATACTTTCATATCCTCTCCAATCATAGAGACAATAAGGAGTGCATGTTCTTTGGCCTTTCAAATGTAATTATTAGTCAGAAAAAACATTCAACTGAATGAATCTCTCCCTCTTACCATCTTCTCTCTTTTCTAGGTCTGCTTTACAGTATTTTTTCCCCTACTTTGTGTTCCAGAATTCATCTCTTACTACAACTGAATTTAAATAGTTCATTTTAACATTAGATGAACTTACTATAAAAATTAAGCTAATTTTTCTTTTTGATAGATAGTCTTGGATGTAGTTCCATTCCTTAAAGTGTCAGGCATATAGTGATGAGCTCATCCTTTGCTCATAAGCAGGGATCTGATCTTACAAGTTTATACAAACAATATCAGAAAACCAAGCACGTAAATAAAGCAAGCCATCAAGTGTTTGATCGAGCACTTTCTAAACAAATACTAAATTTGCTTAGAGTAGCAACACACCAAAACAAAGGATGCACACTCAATGACAAAAGATTAAACAGGCAATCTTGTGGCTGGATTAATTGGTAGGATGACAAATCTCTTCCAGGCCTATGGCTGTGTCATTGATGAGTAGATGCCAAGCCCAAGCCCCCAGCGATTCATAGACCTTAAAATTCCTACAAACGCCTCCTGGAGGGTGTTTAGAACTATCAATCTATATTGTAGGAGTCAACCTCCTCACTTGTCAATGTACGCGCACAGCTGGCAGCTGTCCCTGGACCACATCAGAGGCTTAAGTTCGCTTTTCCTTCTTGTCCCCTCTGTGGTTACTCGGAACTATTTGTATTTCCTTTTAGCATTGTGGGATTTCCTTTATTTCTCCCCCAACAAACTGATATTTATCAGGAAACCATTTCTGGCATGTAACACCTACACAGCATCCTTTCTTTCTGTTTTTATCATATCTATGACCTTAGAAGGTCTCCTGTAGTTTTTCCACCTGACGCTGCTGTAGCTTATATGCCAGATATCTCCAGGTATAACAGATGGCAGAGAAGCTGTCTGTATTTTCAGTTCAGAGTCAATCTTTTCAACAGGTTATGACAGTTTATGCCACTATCCTTCTTTATGCTTTTTCTGCCTTTTTTTTTTTTAAACAAACAAAACAAAAAACCAAACACCACCCTACATTCTGCAGTAAGCGTGGGCTGTTGGAACAAGGAAGATATTTGGGGTGGTGCAGGGTTAATCACAGTTTTGAGATGTGGGTAGATGTGAAGTAGTTCGTATTACTAGGATAGGGAAAATCTATTTCTTTAAACATCTTTGTAAAAGTATCTATAAAAATGTCTGTTCATCATAATTTCTGGCCTTAAAAGCCTCCCATCATTTCAGAGTATAGGAGAGAGGGGGGAGGCAGAAATCCAAGTTCTATTTAGCATCTCTGTTGCTTTTTAATGATCTCTTTAGCGTCTTAAATGATCATCTAATATCTTCTGTCATCATTTTTCAGAGTCCCACACAATCCTGAGCGTTACTGTCTGTTTTCACGGCTCTTAGCTCTCTAGCATTGCAAGGCATCAGCAAGCTTTTACTCCTGTCTAAACTGGCTGGGATAATAGCCATATCCATCACAACGTAGATTCAGTGACAATTCATTGTACTCATCCTAAACATCCTCAATGCAGTTCATTACTTCCAAGTCCATAAAATCTGTTTTTCCTCTGCTCAGTGCGAATCTGTCCCATTCCATCTCCTTTCAAGCCATTGTCTCTTATACTGGAAACATCAAATGCTGCATATTCCAGCCCAGTTACATCGGTGCCTCTGAAAAGCCACTGCATCTCATTTACCTCTCATTTGGGCCCTTTCATTACAATCATCTATCTTTAAAAAAGTCCATTATTAGTTTTAACATCTGGTAAATTCTACTTACTTTCTTTTTGTGGAATTGGAGAAATAAAAATTATTTCCACTTAATTTTTCTGTCAAAATTTATACCATCTCCTTAGTACCCTCTCTTCTTTTATGTGTTTCCCAGGATCTCACTAAAAATTTTGTTATTTTATCCCCTGTT
>NW_009647223.1:1810159-1841939 GCF_000708025.1 Charadrius vociferus | reverse complement strand
CATTAACATATAATTTATTGGTATTTAATTTGGCTAGAAATACCTTGAATGTAGTTTTTACACTAACCTATCTCTCTCACAAGTTTATTTGAAATGAGAATCAATGAACATGCCCTTTTCTTCTGTTTTTACTTCTCATATTTTATGACAAGTACTCTGGAAATCTATGAACTGTTTGTTTTCTTTCCAAGAATTCCTAATGTCTGCTTAGATGTTTAGAAATATATTTCCAAATTCTGGCAAAGTTAAAAACAACTCATCAAACCCCGCAGTTTATTTTACAATTTATATCCTCTAAAAAACAGAAAGCATAAACTACCATTAGAAGAAAAACAGGCAAAACAAACAAATACTCTGCAAAAATGAAATACAAAGTGAAATATGTAAATGAGTAACTAAGAGCTGACACTGATTTTAGTAGCATTCAGAATACATAATTCTGTGAGTGCCCACGGATATCTGTTTTAAGCTTAGATGCCCAGTATTGATAATCTGAATACAGCGATGTTAAAATATTTCCCTCGGTTTTCCTTAAGATGCATTGTTTGTGTGCCTGACAGGAGACAGTACGCTACGCAGTCCCAGACTGCTGATATCATTAGTTGCACAGAAGCATGCATTGTTCTGCTCCTTTTTCTAGTTAACTTTTTCTTTCCAGACAAGCTTTTTGTACTTAGAGAGAAAAGAAAAAACATACCATGCGGAGACACATTCAAACTGAGATAAATCCGTGACTTTTTATTTACACTGGACATGAGACAGACTTCCTCAAGATGTTGAAATTTTAATACTGAATGATGGTTTTATTCTAATGTGAGTTTGTGCACTGTAACTTTCTACAATACTTCTGGTTTTTATGCATTTTCATCCAGTTTATTCAGGAAGTTAAAAAAGAAAGAAAAAAATAAAAGAGAAAAAGCATGACAATTCTGCCTTCCTGTCCCTTAAAAGAATCAAATTTGAAATTGTTAAAATAAGTGTTGAAAAGGTTTATTTTTTTAAATTAACAGAACAATCCAGTCTTGCTTTTCCCCCTAGAATGTTAATAAAATAGGTGTATTTAAACATCCTCATTTGCTGAGACTTGTGCAGATCTCACATCCCAGGTGGTCAGAGCAGTCAATGCTACACTGAGCTTTCTGCCCTGTATTGCCAGCACAGGTACAGCTCATGGGAGAAGAATCTGTTCCCTCTGCTTTTTGTGTGCAGACTAGTCCTCACAGACACGTTCATAAAACTGCAGCCACTGAGTTTTTTCAGGTTTTCAGAAAAAAAACAACCAACCCAACCCCAACCAAGATAGTCCCCATTGTACGATTTTTTTTTTTTGTGTTCCTTCCTCCACTCCCTACTTCAGGGAAAAGGTAAGGAAGCATCCAAGGGCAACAGAACTGGGACTTGGAATGAAAGATTTTGGTGAGCAATGGATATTAGGGGAAAAAGTGTCCAAAGGGAGTATACAAAGAAATGTAGACTTAGAATCATTGGGAAATCCTGCACCATCTTCTTTTGCGAGAGAAAAATTGAGGACAAATACTAAGCACAGCTCCTGAATCTAAAGACTCAGCTGAATTCCCCAGTCAGACGATGCCTCCCCAGATTAATGCACAAAAACGTATCTAAGTGGAGGAGCTTTCTTCCCTTCAGCAATGCTGGCAAACTCTAAAAAGGTAGTTTTGGCCCAAACGAACTGCAAAGCTATGTAGAAAAGAAAAAAAATAAATATCAGAGCTCAAACCTGCCGTTGTCTTTATTAAGAGGAAGCAATAAAGCCCAACACTCCCTCCTCCTCCCCTTCCTCCGCTATAAATTTAGCACTTGGCTAAATTTATTGAGCAGTTATTTCCAGGAAACCTTCTTCACTATCACACTGTCTCCCTTCCCTCCCACTGCAAGCCAGTGAAGGAGCTGGGAGAAGCTTGCCCTTATAGCAGAGGACAGCACTGCTGGGGGAACAGAAGAAACAGATGACAACGGGGTGCAGAGCCATCAATTCTTCAGCTGGAATATTTTGCTGTTCAAGGTTTTGGATTAAAAAGTGGGAGTAGGGGTAAGGGAGAAAGTTTAAAAGGAACCTAGGAAAAGAGACAGAGAATGGGGCAGGAAAAGCAGTGAAGTTAGCAATATATATAGATTTCCAGGATCCGTTGTGTGTCCTGAATTGGAAGCTTATCAAAAAGAGCATAAAGCTGGTCTGACAAGATAACGCAGTGAGTGGTATTGGAAAAAACCCATAATCTGTTAACAGAACCTTACACAAGGCTTTTTTTTTTTTTTTAGTTACATAATAAGTGTACTCGTGCATTCATAAAGTGACACATGGCACACCTCCTGATGAATGGCTAGCAGTTTAAATGGTTGGTCTCTGAGCAAACGAGAAATGCTCAAGGAGGAGTTGTTTACAAAAAGCAAAACTTTCCAAATGGTGAGATACTGACAGGCAATTCATTGTCTGTCAGAGATATCAAAACAGTTTTCAGGAACTTGTAAGGAAAACTTTTATCTCTTGTCATTATTAGCTTTCTATCCGTGACTCTGGGGTTTTTAGTATTTTTTAACTTCTGTTTGTGCCTGGGAAACAGCAAAAGCAATTTATGTGCTCCATCTGCTCGGGGTAAATAATGATTAGCATCTTTACTCCCTTGAAATAGTTCTTTTCTTGAAACCTAGGTTGGCTTGTTGCTGTCTTGGTTTTTTATCAGCATATTTTGCCTCATATAATGGCACTTCAGCATCTTCTGCTAGCACTGGATGCAGGTCACGGGAGTCTTATTTGCACATGCTTGAAAATGTACAATTAGGATGAAAAAGCATAA
Organism: Charadrius vociferus; assembly: GCF_000708025.1. Classification (NCBI taxonomy): domain Eukaryota; kingdom Metazoa; phylum Chordata; class Aves; order Charadriiformes; family Charadriidae; genus Charadrius; species Charadrius vociferus. The sequence goes on along the minus strand of NW_009647223.1, from coordinate 1,839,123 downwards.
TCTATTATGCTCTAAATGTAAGTTTTGATCTCCAGAGATAGGTATGAACTAAAAGCACTAGAAGTATTCAGCTTGCTGTAAAATAATTGCAAAATCACCAGGGACTCTTGTGGACTTCTTCAAGAATGTTACAGAATAAAAAAAATTAGGGTGCAATTATTAGAATTTTTAATTGAGGAGACAAATTACTTGAAGTAAAAGGATACAATCTGGAACAGATCCAATACCCAGGCTCTGTTGTAAAGGAGAACGTGTCAAAATATACGTTCTCATCCAAAGTTCACTAGGCAAGAAAATTTTCACGGTTCACAGTTATCTTTTGTTATGAGAAATTAAAACACATTTTATTCTATAAGAACATAGGGAATGCCCTATTGAGTAAGACATTACTCTGTCAAGTCTCTATTCTGCTCTGGACAGTGGCATACAAGACACCTTTAAGGAGAACAAATAAACTTGGCTGTTTTGAATAGTCCACTAGCCTTGTCATTCCCCTGCATCCACACCTGCTGCATGAGCAGCCCTAGAACTAGTTCCCTTTAATGAGTAATCACTAATTTACTCCTTTTACAAAAGGAATTTGTCTAATTCCTTCTATATTTGCTGATGCTGTCCATCTGTCAGCTCAGCCTCCTGTGGCAACAAATTCCAGAAGTTCATAACTATCTTAACGGAAAAGTACATCCTTTGTTTTAAGCCAACCTCCCACCAGTGTCAGCCAGTACCTGTTAGTTCTACCACCAAGGGATTTGGTGAACAACAGCTTCGCATTCACTTTATCATCATAACTTCAGAAACATTGATCACGCCCCCTACTTCAGCCTTTTATTCTCCAGACGGAAGAGTCCCAGCTTTTTTTAGTCTTCTTATAAGAGAGTGTCTACATCTTTAGTAATTTCTGTTGCCATTCTCTGCACCTTTTTTAACTCCATCACATCTTTCTTGAGATGCAGAAAACAAAACTGCCCACAGTTGGGCACACCAAGTTTTCATTTAGTCACAGAGTGTTGCCTTCTCTTCTGCTCCCATTTCTCTCTCTCTGATGCACCCAGAATTTTCCTGCCTTTTCTGGACCCTGCCTTTTGACTCTTCTCCATCATGAGAGATGATGATTTTGTCCCATCCATTAATTCCTATCCTTTAACCAGCTTTCTGATATATAAGAGAATGTTTAATCTAATCCAATAGCATCATGATTTATTGGGAAGGGCAATGAACATCATAAATGCAATAGAATGGGAAAACGGAAGAGCATGTGGAATGCAAAATGCAGCTAAATTGCTTTGTTTCCTCATTCTTGAGGAAAATTAAGCACATAAAATTCTTTATCAATTGCGCCAGGCTTCTCACGTTCAGAGAAGAATGAGCACGGTACAGTCAACAGCAGAAATGTGATGGTTAGTAAACTAGTCCTTGTCATGTGGCATATATGTTGTGCCTGTCTAGCTGATAGCGTTTCCTCTAATGCCTAACAGAGATTACAACCGAAATCAACAGGGAAGCTCTTGCCAGTTAATTCAGATCTGCCAATTACCATCTTTTTATCAGCACATTACGGAAGAGCTGCTTGCTACAGAACAGATACGCAGACTAGCAGTTTTTGCGTATATGTGCACGCACACAAGAGATTTAAAAAAAAAAATATGCATCTACAACATTAAATCAAAGTATTTTAAATAGTTCCTGGTCAAGTGAACAACTGTTGAAGATCAACAGACCTGTTTTCTCTCAATCACAAAATGAGTTGCATGCTGAGCAAGACATTTTTGTGGATCAGTTAGCTCATACGTTAGAGTTGAAAGCGAATGATTACCTATTTTTTCTACAGTATTTTGAGATTTGTGAATGAAGACAATCAAAAGAGTAAAAAGCCTTACTAGTTTGTAGTCTTTCAAGGTGACCTGGTTTTGTTTATTTCTAGAAACACTTAAGAATATTCATGAAAAATATTGTCTTTGGGTTTCAAGGGAGGCATTAAAGAGAAAGTCCAGCTAGATTTTTTGCTGAAGATGTCTGTTCTAACTTTTTGATGTTTCCAGACATAACACAATGGAATATGTTCCCCTGATCAGTCACAGCACCAGAGTTTACCATTTAGTCTAGTTTACCATTTAGTCCAGTGGGAGGTGTCCCTGCCTGTGGCAGCGGGGTTGGAACTCGATGATCTTCAAGGTACCTTCCATCCTAAACCATTCTACAATTCTATGGTTTCTCAGCTGAGGTCCGAGACTCACATTGACCAGTGGAATTAGCCATAATGTCTACAGGTGTCCATCCAACCTGTCCTCAGTGGGTTGTTATCTCTAGAGAAGGAAGACCTTGTATACTCCTGTGTTCTCCTCCAGCACCTATTACATTTACCAGCCAAGAGTATTAACATGTTCTGATACCATTTATGGTTTATGCCAATTTATACACCAAAAGCTAAGTAGTAAATAAAAACAGGCACACTAAGACAGAAGGTCCCTCTAGCACAGTATGTTGTCTCCAACAGTGGCACTAGAATAGTAAGGCAGGGCAAGCACAAGATTCTCCTCGTACAGCTTCTAGCTATTTTCAGTACCTTCTCTTCCCATTCCGTCCCCTCCTCCCCCCATCTTGAATAGATGTCTCCTGTTGATCTGTCTAGTCCCTGCATCGAGTTAATTTGAACTTCGGCATCCACAACATCCCCGGGTAAGGAGTTTCACGGGCCAATTATTTACTGTGTGAAAAATTTATCTCCTTTTGTTCTGAACTTAGCTCCTTTCAGTTTCATTTGATGCCCCCTTATTCTTGCATCCCTGATTTTTCTTACAATTCTGTAAACCTCTTAGTCCTTTCTTCTGCAGACTGTTGTATCTTACTGAACTCTTCCTCATACAGAAGCCTGACAAGACACATCTCATTCAACAGCAGCCTTCAGCCACTGTTACTTGGATTGCCATGCTAAGTAACTCTTTCAGATACTCCCCATTTTGTCTGTTTGCAAATGAGAATCAGAATCACAAAAGGACTGGCCATGTGTCTACTCTTAAGCTACCGAAAAAAGCAAAACGAAACAGGTCAACTTAAGCTACATAGGAAAAGCTAAGGGAGGGTTGTATTTTCAAGCTTAGAAATTCCCTTTTCGGTATGTTGGCAGGGAGGAAAAAGGAGAGAAAGCCTTGATAAAGCCAGTTGTATTTAATAAAAGGGGATACATTTTGAGATTTTTTTCCTACAGAGTAAGCATACAATGACCTTAAAAACCTGATGACATTTTCCCTTGGACTATGAGCTTAGATTCCTTTAATGGTTCCATCTATACCACTGGGAACTCTAAACCACTTACTGCATATGTCAAACTTCTAACAAGGCCCCCTAATACTTCACAATTTTTTTTTTCCCTTGGATATTGTACAGAAATATAATCTCTGCTGGGATTTTGAGAGAATTTTAAAGGCATTTATCTCTAAACCACTGTTTCAATTATCTGCACACAAACATCCCACTCTTGGCTTTACCCGATTTAAACGAGAAAATCAGACGCACACTTGTTATTTAAGACTTTGCTCCTTTCCTCACTTATAGTGAAGGTTTGTTTATTTTTTTTTAAGCTGCGAAACTGTTCTAACCAGCTCCTCTCATGCTGAGAGAAAAGCATGCTTCATCCATTACTTTCTCTTCAAACCTCCTAAGGAGATAATTAGGCTTTGCAATTGATTGCAATTTATTAATCAGACAGTCTGCTATACTTTTTTTTTAAAGCCATAAATTTATAGTTGAAGAAAAAGAGGTAGAATATCCAGCCAGATTTCCTTAAGTGCAATTCACTCTAAATCATTCTTGTTTTCTTTTTATCCACTATGTCTTGTCCAAGTTTTTAAATGGATCATGGAAAAGCGTTTAGTTACATTGTTATGGCACACAGAAAATTTGTTTCATACAAGAAAACAGACAGCATTTTATGCCATTCATAGTATACGACTGATTTTCTGGCTCACTGTTTTCCTGTAACCTCCACTGCCCCTCTGTATTGTTTATGACTGATAAAAAAGGATACTATCACAACATTCATGCCTTACCATTATTTCAGTGACACGCAGCAAGTTTGAGTACAAAGTTTCAGTTGTAGCCCAAATAAATATTTTTGTGGAATTAAGTACTGGTCAGCCACACACAATTTCCTAAGGGAAATGCATATTTGCAAACAAACCCATGAAAGTATTTTTCACCAATGCTCTAATTTAATTTACTTTGTTCTATCGTTGAGTATGATAGCATTGCTGAAGGGTTTTCATGACATGTTTAAGGACACCATGGGGACACATTACACTGATAATACCTGTGATATTCCCAACAAAATTCTAAAATCAAATGGTGACTCTGATCTCTCAAACCAGAAACCTGTAGAACTGAATGCATGAGCTCTTAACAGCTTGATTCAATAAAGCTCCACAGGTCGCACTATAGCCAGACAAATCAGGACTCCTCACCTTCAGAGTGCTTGGACCTATCGCCTGCCGTTTTGAAATGGGTACAGAGCTTTTACAATAAAAGCAGAAGAAATTTCCTCCACAAGAGGATTTTAAGAGACATTTCCAAAACAGTGATTTCACCATTTCCAACAGTGGTCCCTTGAGCTTTTAATTTTCTGTGGCTTTTTATTGGTTTTAGGACTTCTCCAAAAGTTTGTAAACACACTAAACATCACAGAGCTGCCTTCAGTGTTCTGCCATCTGTATTTTTTATGATCTGCCTCAATATCAACTCCACTTCAAATCTGTCAAACCAAGATGACCAAAACCCACTCCTCTCTCTCTTCCTGTCATACCCAAACTCTTTCCAAGAATAAGAGATAATACTTAATGAATCACTCATCCTAAAACACAGTACAGGCTTTAAAGCATAGCAGGAGACTCAAAGGGAACACTGCTAGGCTTGGAAGTTTTCAGGACAGGTAGGCTGAAAGTTTCAAATTTCATTTGTCTCAGGTTGCATTTTTTCCCCCATTTATCACAAGATATACAAACCAACCATTGTTTCTGAAGTGCAGAGATCCTTTCGAGCTTGCAACATTAGACTTTACCCCTTCTGATTTTATTTGGCTGGCAGGTATTGCTGGAAAAAACCCAAATAATCCCCCAACTCCCAGACTTCCCCCAAGTACAGCAGTAGGAGTTTGTTTAGTTCCACTTTAGCATCTCCCCAGTGAAGGAACACCTTATGGGAAGATATTATAGTAACCATGTGCTAGCTTCTTGACCTGATTCAGTTTGCAAACCTTTTCACTGAGAGACTTCTTGAACAGAAGAAACAAAACAGCTCCTCCCTCTCAGTTGCCATCTCACTAAAAACTGCCAAAACCAAAACCAACAAACAACAGAAAAACTAACAAACAAAACCACTGCAACATTTTGAATGGACATACTTATTCTGATAAACAGAGATATCGTCTGGACCATGTTGTAGGATGGAATTCCTCTAGCCTAAGAGACAATGAGAGATGCAGATCTATCTGCCCATCTCAGAGAGTCAGCATGCACTTGCAGCTCAGCTCTATAGCAGAAGTTGCAATGTGAATTTTGATCCTGCCTCATCTTTCTCCCCCTCTTCCCCTATGTAATGTGTTGAAGATGGTTGCTTTAGTTCTGGTTTTCACAAAGTTTTGAGCCACTAACAGGATTAACTTGGTTTCTTTTACCTGAAAATGTATGTACATCTGCCATATATCACTGCAATGAACTTGCACTTATTTATCTAAAAGGCTGATTCTTAAAATTATTTCCAGAGCTAGAAAAGAGTAAGAGCACTTAATTCAACTAAACAGAACAATAACTACCTGTGTTAATCAGCATTTTTGATGTAAGTCATCAAAATCAATTTTGGTGGAGATCCGTGACAGTCTTATTTCTCTCAACAAGGATGGGCAATCCTATGTATGTTTGTTACACAAAATTATGTGTTTACTTCAGTGTGGCACTTAACATTGCTTCTCAGTTTTGAGGAGGGCGGCTCTCTGTAAATCAGAATCTTTATCCATTAAATTTTCAAGGATTGGGTGCTGTTGAACTGAGCAGGGAAATTAATGGAAAGCCACCAAGTTCAGTTTGACCATAGGACTATAAACTTGTATTTCACCAGACATTGTTTACTTTCAGCAAGAACCTTTACAACCCTTCTGAAACCATTAGCATGTGTTAGTTACTATTTCACTAGTCTTTTACCTTTTAGAAGTGCCTGTTTACATGCAGCATTCATCAGTGTTTCCAACTGATGGGAGTCTCTTACATTATACAATTACATTTTTCTTCTTTTCTAGATGCATTGCATAAAGTCATCAGTGCAAGCAAAGAGAAATGTAGCAAATTATGACAGGACCAGGTTATGTTGATAAGAATCACCGCTCAGTGCTGAAGAACTCCCACTGGAGTCTTTGTACAGAACTACAACTAATTGTTGTTTTATAAAAGAACCTATTGGCTTTTTTCCCCCTCCTAGCCACTACCTCCAAATAGAGAAATCCTGGGAAAAAAAAAGCATCTTAAGACATTAGAATATAGTCAGCATCTAGTTATTTGAGCCAAAGTTGGGGAATAATCAACATGCTTATAAGAACGGAACATTTTCTCTTCATCACAGCATGCAGCAGCTGACTGGCAAAGAGATGTCATTGCTTACTCTGCTAAGTAGAAACCTCTGAGCAGTTTTATTTTTGTAGAGTATCTCAGAATAAGAAGAGACACAAATTTGTGACATACAGCACAGATACAGAAGAGAAGCAAGATGAGGTGCAGGTTACAACACTCTTGCATTGGTCACTGTATTAATTTTTATATTTTATTTCTCATTCCACGGGACTGTTGAAAGCTAGAGTTTGTTAATACTTGTAAAAGGTGAGAATATCCTCTACAGAAATGAGAGAATACCATCTTCTGATTTTTTTTGGTGTCAGCACACCTGCTGTATTTTTCAAAAACACACTTTAGATGGGAAGAAGCATGCAGATGCGAAATACTCATGTAAAAATGTTCTCAAATCAGATGAAGCACATAATGTCATGAAGTAAAATTGCCATTCTCTTACACTATTCCTTATCATAGTATGGGATTGGTTTCAAAGATCTAAGCAATAATCCCATCTTGAAAAAAAACATTTCTTTGATTTGGGAGAACATGCCAATAAGACCTTATTTACATAAGAAACATTGATGAATTTTCCAATCTCTAGAAAAACAATGGTATCAGACAGGTACATGCAGCAACTGACGTGCTAATATTGCCTGCCAGCATCTTTGTCATGAAGAGTTAGACAAGTCAGTAATTTAAATGCAGGAGCCCAACCCTAGGGAAGCAGTGCCAGTAGTAGCAATGACTTTTCAAAAGTGAAAAAAAAAAACAACAAAACAACTTAGATTCAACACTGGTAAGGTGTCTATGCCTGGAGTATTTTATGCAGAATCCAGAAGCCAAAACTGATTAAAGTTGTTTGTGCAGTTAATGTAAGTAACAATCTTCAAAAAAAGTGTCTTAGCCTGACAAACACACCCCATTTTTAGAGTACAAACTATAATTTCTCTCTTTCTACAAGCATCACAGATATACAGTATTTCAGAAGCAGCTGTGATCCAAGATCTTTCTCTCACACACACTAAACTAAAAAAATGTCACAATTCTCTCCTTAATAGTACAGTTAAATGTTTCCAGTCCTGCTCTCATGGGCTCAGAAACCAGTTTATATCCTGTTCGTGAGGAGTTTTTGTTTAGCTTTTGTAAGCTTATTAGACACCTTATTAGACACCTAAAAATCTTATTAGGTTTTTGTTTTATACCTAGCGCAGTGGGAAGAAAGGGTATGGCTGGCTCTCCTGTAGACTACCACAATACAAAATGTGTGTAAAGGCAACAATTCTTTACAATTCAGTAGCTTGCATAAGATTCCCCAAATCATATTTAGTGGCAGAACTAAAAAGACTTAACCCAAAACATGATGTTGAAGAACCAAAAACTCAGCTTTAAAATATGTGTCCCTCATTTCTGGCTTATTTTAAAATTGAGCCAAAGGAGTTAAGGTGAAAGCAAGGAGAACATGCAACTGAGAAACTGAATGACAGTTATCATTATAATGAGAAGAAATTGTTGCCGTCTCCACGCTAGATTTTATCTGCTCCCCTTCCCTGTCTCTCACAGCAAATGACAGCAATTACTGCACAATATAGCTTTTGGGCACAGTATAAAAAAGCAGGGGAGAAAAGGAAAGAATAGAAGCTTAAATCTAGCAAATCATTGAATCCCTTTGCTATATTTTTGGCATTGATAGGACCAGGTTCATTCAACTGGTTTAACTACCAAGAACTTGAAATCAAGGTGTTGTGATGACAGTGGAATATATTCATTCAATGAAGAATCTACAAGAGCTCTAGACCTCATGAAAAGCTCATAGGTGTAACTTACCGGCAGAATTTGGCTGTTTTTACAATGATATCAGGTTGTGCATGAAAAAAGTTTAAATGAGGTCTGATTTTTCATCTTGCTGAAAAAAAACCCAAAACAAACCAAACAAACAAAAAAATGGATCTCACCTCCTTGTGTGCCTACGTGGAACAAGCAACAATGATCCTGGTGAGTAAAATCAACTTGTGGCAGATTCCTTTGATGTTAGCATACATCTATGCCACTCTAAAAAAAGCTCTGTTAGGAGAATGAGTCATGTTTTTATTATTCTCTACTAACACGAAGAAATTATTCATCAGCATTAATCACGTGAAATTCTTTGCACTTGGCTCCCTTCAGAGCTACAAGATCAAAAGCTAACCCTTTCACTACATCTTGTCTGGAATTTACAAGTATCCATTTAAGAACAAAGAAAGGCACTATAGAAAATTGTATGACTTGTAAACATATATTATCTGTGTTTGCAGTGTTGGGTTATCTAAAAGAAATGAGTTGCTTAAATCTGGATAAGCACAGGTTTACAGTTCAGGCTATTTAATGATTGAAATTTTTTCCAGGAGTCTACCCACTGAACCTCTGACAGCAAGCACAAGAAAGCTGCAAGGTGACAGCTGGTCACGGGCAGTAGGTAGCCACAATTTGAAAGTAAAGTGATAAAAGATGCCGATTCTCCCTCTTCTGCCAGTTGATGATGGCAAAAAACTCAGGGATTATAGCACGCATGGACTGCTTGCTCCATTCCATGCATTCTGCTGTGGTGTTTAAACAAAAATTTGGCTGCTTCTAGGCAATGAAGGTCTGTCTTCCTTTCATCTCCCTCCCTTCCCTAATTTTCTCATCTGAAATACTGTGCAAACACTGTCAAATTCTCAGCATAACAAGGTTATGTATTTTGTTTATTTTCCATTTTCTGTATTATTCCTGTAGCCTTCCTCAATACATTATCACAACCTGGTTATTTTCCCCTGCTTGCTTTCCTCTTTTTTTCCATGATAGTCAAACAAATAAAGTTTCTTTATATATAAAAGTCATAATATGAAAGAAACTACTAGTTCTGAATGCAGGAGAACACTTTAAGTGTTTCTTAATTAACTGCTGCTCCTCTGCACATTCATTGTCAGTCTTTGCAGGCTGCGTGAAATCTGTTTATCTGGGTGTACTGAATTCTGATTTGTCTTAGGATGAGCAAGAATAAACACACAGGATAAAATGTCTCCTATGCCAGGAGTTCCCCAATTCTTTCTTTTACAGCTGGATAATGCTGCTATTGGTCATTACATTTCAAGAGGCTTACACATCACTTAGAGTACAAAAACCTAGTTTGGAAGTCTCTGTTGCACAGCAATGCAGGTAAAATTTGGCATTGTTGTAGTAGCAAGAGAAAGAGTAGTAACTGAAACAGAAACTTCATACTGAGCAATACATGCAGTTGCTGCTTTTGTCCAGATTGTACCGCCCACTTTGTCTTCCTCAATCCTTTGGTGAAAGACACTAGAGATTAGCAGATTCATTCTCCTCTGGCTCTGATAGTCTCCAAGTATGTGGCACAGAGCAGCATATTCTCCTTTGCTGTTGACCTAGGACAGGCTGAAGGCTGTCACACAATGCTACACGGCGCTAAGCCTGCGCATTTCAGTGGTAAACGCAAAGGAAGCCTGCAAACCGGCTCACCGCTTTCTAACTGCTTAAGAGTACCCATGACACACCTTCTCCAAGACTTTGCCATGCAGCTGGCTGATAAGCTATCCGAAAATCTAGAGCAGGAGGGAAACTACTGCATCAACATACTATCAGCACCATAGGGGGCCTACAGGCATGGACCAAATGATCAGGACAGGTGCATAACAGACAAAAGCATCCTACGCAGCAAGATTCTCAAGATGTCCGGTACAGATACAACAGCAGACAGTACTGATGTTGTTCGCTGTGGCTGCCTTGCCGACCCTGGCTTTGGGGTCTGGCAGCCTACAGCACAGCAGGGATTTCAGTAAAGGAGTGCCCTTTACTCACCTACCATAAACTGTGGTCGTTCCTATGGTTAAAGTGTGACAAGAATCTGAAGCATGCACTAAAATCCAAGCCATTTACTTAGGATTATCGATCATGAGACACAATTTCTACCACCTCTCCACATTTTCCAGTCTGTCTGAATCCCTGGAGCACCACTAGTGAATGGTGATCAGGCAATTAGTTCTTGACAGACATTCTTTTCTACCACTAGCTTCCGAACATAGCAAAGATTTTGGAAATGGTAGCTCTTGCAGAGTATACCTGCGCCATTTTGGTATTTCACGTCATGTCTACCTCTAAGAGGTTGTTATAATGTACAGATCAGACATCAGGGACTGAGCAACATGCAGTTAGCTCAGCCATGCAAAACTGAAGATCAGCAGTGCCTAAAGAATAACTTGTTTGTCACATCAGGGCAAAAATCACTGAGTGCTATACCAAATGATGCAGATGGTGAACGTATTAAAATGTATTGCTTGATATCCAGCCAATTTCTTCTACCCTGGATGTAAATTGACACGATAATCAAATGCTATAAACAAAATTAGAGTGCACTGTAGTACAGCATGATATATTAAAATTTCAAATCAGATACCATATAATAGCTACTGCTTTACGATTCCAAAACTTTAAAAAAAAGAAGTTACTTTTATTGACAGAAATTACCAGAAGTATTAGCTAGGTACCTTGAAAACACCACCACCCCCCAACTCAAAATGCATACATCCCACAACACAGATTATATTTACTAGCATGAAACCAGCAGCAGATTTGTTTGCTTTGTTTGAAATTTACACCATTAAAATTCAGACTTTCCCTATCTAATATGTTGTCAATGCATAACTTGTGGTTCGATTTGGCTCAAGACTTGCAAAAGCAATCAATTGTTATGGAATACCTATGACTCTCCAGCTGACTACACTGCTTATAGAGTGCTGAGCATATGTTTTAAAGAATAACAATCATGATCGTTACCAACTTCTCTTTCCTCCCCGCTCCTCAAACAACTTTTTTTGCACAAAAGAAATGGAAGCTCCATTTGAAATACCTTTATGACATCTCTTCTTTCATGATTCCCATTATATGAATCTTTCTATGTGTAGAGCTACTACTGAAAGATGTGTAACGTATCAGTGATAAGGTTAAAAACAAAAATTTGCTATTGTTATAGTAAGCATGATTTAGCCCGATTCATATATCAAGGTCTCTTTTCTAGGCTGGAAAAGTATTCTAGTCAACAGAATTTAGCACACCCTTAAATCTGTCACTATTTACTTTTGAAACTATTCTCTATAACATTATAAAGGAACAGTTTTTAACTGCCATAAGAAGAAACAAAGCTCCATAGAATTGTATATGAAGCTGCCTGTATTTCTATGCCAGATTTTGGCGAGACATGCACTCTTACATTCAGAAACAAGCAAAACTAAGAATCTGCTGATGATATTTCTGTTGTGCCTTTGGATGGATGTACAGAAGTGTAAGATGCAACCAAGTTAAGATTATGAAATGTCAGACACTAGCCTCAAAATGTAGAAGGGAACACGTGTTCCACCACCACATTAACTTCTAATTTTTTGGCCACTGTGAGCTCTTTCTGCTCTATCCAATCTATCAGGGAGCTGTTGTTACTGCTATTGTTGACTGAAACACTGGAGCAATTTTGCTGATTCTTTGCTGACCGTTTCCTGCTTCTGTCTCATCTATACAGCATCTCTGTACATCCTGATCCTAAATTAGGCACACTAGAGATGGAAGGGAAGAATCAGTGGGGATGACAGATAAAATAGCAGGCAAAAAGACTGTTCGAATGGGAAAATCTCTTAATGCAAGTCAAGACTACAAACCAATTCAAAAATCATGATTAAATCAAGGCTTTCCCAGCCAAAAGCCACTAAGAAAACCCAGTTGAAATACCTGATTTTTTGTGCTGTTGGGTTTGGGTTTTTTTTTATCTGCCTTTTCTCTGCTGTCTCTTCCTTTCTTGAACCAATAAAAGCAAGGAAAATGGACCCTGCCATCCACTACAGCCCAAAAGATTATGTTCTTTTCTGCAAAATTTTTCAGTTTCTGAGGAACTGTATAAATCCAAGACAGAGCAGAAGAGGTATTTATGTTCTAATACTGTTGAAATAATGTCCTTATGCTGCATAACTCCTCTCCAAGTACCTGCTGACAATGTTCCCCAGTTGGAATAGGTTGCATATAGCCACATTGCCTGGAGAACACAAAAAACAAACCCAGAATCTGGCATCAGTGATTTAGATGACTACATACTCCGTTCCATGACAGCTATTTAAGATAATCAGCATTACTGAGCTTTACTAATGAAGCGTTGCTATCTGTATTCCAAATCCAAACATGATGCATTTCTCCTTTTTCATCCCTAACAAACATAGAGAGTATAATGCATAATAGGAAGGATTATGCATTCAGCAACTTAGAGTAAAATCCTGTTTGCTTATCAAGGAAAAACAGTCATGAAGAACTGGCTTGCATACCCTATTTTTTTTTAAGCTGTCATTTAATATTTCAGCAATAATAGGGAGCTACTACATGGTATTTTCTAACTGGTAACAAAACCTGAGTTTTTTCCACTCGATTCTGTGTTCGGAGGACAAACAGAGTATTCAGGTATTATTTTTTTAAATGAAACAGGCTACAATACAGAATATTACTGTTCTGGCAGAACATGAACAAAGAGATTTCACCTTAGACAACATTATTCAGAAGCCTTGTTAGTCCTGAAGTTCTTGAATTAATGTTCCTCAGGTGGACCGTATTATCTGAAAGTGAGCTATTTTCAACTGAGGAATTTGGTTCATGAGGGAAACTAAAGCAATCCCTTGCTTTCATTCCAATCCCATTTCTCCTACTACAGTAACATTTAGTTGCATTGTCCTGATAGGTCCTGATTGTCCTGTCTCTGGAGGTAGAGGGATGTACAAACTTCTAGACCCAATATATGGACCCAAGATCACTACTTCCATTTTGTCCCTCTATTCTTGAGCTCGTTCCATTCTGCATCCTTAAAGATCCCTTTCAGGAGAAGTGGAGGCAATCAGAAGTCTTGTATTTACTAATTAAAGAAAGGCAAACCTCAGTAACTATTAGCAAGAAAAAAGAAAAACATTGAGAAGAAGGCATGTTTGCCTTACTTCACTTGACAATCAAGAGTGGAAGATTTATTTTTTCCTTTAGGAGTTAGCAACTGAAGATAAAGTTTGAGTCCAGATGTATACGTGACACAGGTATAAGAAACGATGAGGAGGCTAGTGGTGAACTCTTCATTCTGCTAGAATTACCAGCTTGGTTTATGACACAGTGAGGTCAAATGTCACCCTCCATGTCACATTTATTTATATGTAAAGAGTTCTCAGAAGCTCTAGCCAGAATTTGGTTTCCTGACATGGGAGCATATTCTGCATAAACCTTTAACCTCTCCTTGCTGGAAGCCAAGTGTATCATTAACATTAGAGGTGGGAAATTAAAAGCTACAAATGGGGAAAAACATGTTTCTTGGTGCACCCAGACCTAAAAATAAAACTTAACCTTTGGTCATGCCTTTTATAGTGTTAACACACTAGAACATATACACTGTAATTAATCCATCAAAACAGACATTCCTCTGGACACACTTTTGCATACAAAGTTTTCATGACAGAACAGAAAAGACAACCACAAACCTCTTGTTAAGTGGCGTGACCCATAAATTGTTCAAGATTTTTTTACTCCAAAGAAGGGCAACCAAGGGACTGTGTGAAACAGAAGTAAAATTCTGCTGCTAAAGCAGTATCCATTTTGGGTTTCTTCTTGGCAGGGGATAGGTGATATAAAAAACCCCAAACAAACCAACAAGCTCATCAGACTTGCAAACCTTTGAGTTGCTGGTCAGATACAAAATCTTCCCTTTCAAAGTATGCCAAGGCATTCTCAGGGCCAAAGAACCCAAAACCAAGACATGTTCACACAAAATAAAGAAAATAGAAAAAACCAACTCACTCGGGAACATTTCACACAATCACAGGAGAAAAAAACCCTAACAACCATCAATCTAGGTAAAAGTGGTCAATGTCCACTTGGTTCGGAGGTAACTCCTTCAGTTGATCACTTTAGCACAAATATTCAAAGAATTTTAGTCTCTCTGTGAATACTCATTTTCACAAAATCTTCGGCATTTAACTTTTAAGAGACTTCTGTCACCCCATTTCTTTCTTCCCTGCTCCCTCTTTTCTAATTTGGCTGAAAACAGAAAAAGTTAGTTATTCAAAATTTAGTCGGACGAGCCGGCAATTATACATGGCATATTTGTGTAAAGCTGCCTTCATTGGAAAATCAGACTAAGATGTGCAAACACCTATAAATGATCACAGACTGCCATCTGTTTCTAATGTAGCATTCAGATTGAAATAGAGGAATCCACACGGAAAGAAAAGACTTCCAGGATGTATCAGTGTGTTTCCTTTTCCTAAATGGGCTGCATGCACATATGATTTAAGGAAGAGATCTTAGTTATAAAATGAGACATTGATTGAATCAAACTGGTCATAGGACAAGAAAAAGTGGACTATGGAAACTGGAAATTAAGTCTTCCTGGACTTTTATGTGACAAAAGTGTTGTCAAAAATACACCAAAAACTTCACAGTGCCTCCCGTCTCTTCTCTCACAGGGAGCCTTGCTTTTGTGAACACTGTCTTTGAGAGTACTACCCATGTGAACAATCAAATGACATATATTCACTGAGAAATTAATGCCCGTTACCTGATATGATACATATCAGATACCTCTGTGGGTGATTCAAATGACCATTACCTTTTTAGGAGATATAAACCAAGTTTTACTAAAGCAGTTCAGTCAGTCTAATTCCTGAAAGCTATATCCCTCTAGAGATTCCTCAAAATCCTGTTGGAAAATGAGGTTTCAGTGTTTACGATATACTTGTATCCAGAATACAGCTCTCATTGAAATTGTCATTCCAGAATGACAATTCAAAAGCAAGACAGACTTCTATCAAAGTCTTCTTGACTTCTATCAAAGCAAGACAGACTTCAGGATTGCTTCACATTTGATATAAGCTCTATGACAATATTTTGAGAGAAAGGGCCGATGGGATAGGCCTCTAGAAAAGATTGATTCCCCCCCCCTCTCCCCCGGTGTGTCAGGCACAATAGAGAGACATTAGAAAAGCACAGCCCTTTCTGTGAAACACGTAGATCTGCTGGAACGAGAAAAAAAACCCACAGGTTCCTTGAAGAAACAATGCCCCATCCCCCCAGGGTAACGCTCACAGCCTAGTGAAGAGCTGTTCTTGGTCGTAGATCTGCTGGAACGAGAAAAAAACCCCACAGGTTCCTTGAAGAAACAGTGCCCATCCCCCCAGGGTAACCCTCACAGCCTAGTGAAGAGCTGTTCTAACCAACACCAAGCAAAGAACCAAGAAGAATTCACAGGGATGTGCCAGAAGTTCAACACTTATGACCCATATTTCCCCTCCATTCTACTTTTAAAAGACCATCTAAAGTTGACTCCCTGCTGTTGAATTTCAAACAGACAAAAATACTGGTTCCAGTCCATTTGCATAGCCTTAGGCTTCATTGCTATCACTGCTTGAGTCAGAGCACGCCCTGAATGAATCAGTCTTCAGTCTCATTAGGTTACTGTTTGGAATATTACTTCTGAATAAAAAGAATAAGGGTTTGTTTTGGGACACACTAGTTTCAGGCCCCACCTAAAACCAACAGCCTGAGAAGAAACTGTCCGACTGGAGCGGTAAGAGGCTGGGATATGTGGTCACTTAATTGGGACAGTTCCACACACTGGAATACTAGAAAAAAAGCCACCTCACACCTGCTTCAGATTATTATCTCCAGGCATCTTGCACTATTACTTTTTTGTTGTTTGTTTTTTGGGTTTTTTTAATCCATTTGCATCTCTTATTTATATCTACTTTTCCAGATAAGAATTGTATCCGAGTGGCAAGTAACAGACTACCCAAACTCCTCTTCTAGGCAGGCTGAAAACGGTCAGTGTTTTAATTCAAATGAAGACTCCCATTCTGTACGTTCCTTATTAACCAATTAAAAGCTAATCATCATGTTCTACATAGTGGTGAGTGACACCAAACTAAGTAGCTGCTGTAAGGCAAAATTAAAAGAGCAACAAATATTTACTGGAGTGTTGAAGGTCACGGCTGTCTAATAAAAGATTTGTGACTATGTGAAATTGGAAAAGAAATGGTATATTCTGAAGCTATTTTCATCCCATTAGCTTCAGTCAGAAAGAATAAAAGAAAATGTTGTTTCAAAGGTTAGTTTAGAAATCTGATGTGCAATGAATGAACACGACTGGGACTTCCCCCCTTCTCCTTCCCTCGTATCTTTTAGATTGGGTTACTTATCTTTTTCCATAGGAATCCAAGTGCAAAGTTATTTTTCATCTTTGAGCCTGGTGTCCAAGAGCATGATGAATTTTTTTTTTTTTTTTTTTTTTTTTTTTTGACACAAATAATCAAATTCACTGTTACAGGAATTTTCTCTAATACAATTGTCCTCTTCATTTCACAAAGGTGATCAACACTCAGATCGCTTCCTATATATACTCATAAGTAAAATAACCAACCTGATTCTTCACTTTACTACATCACTACCCTCCTCCCCTTTTTAAAAGCTCTCCAGTGATACCAAAAGACAGTGGGCGTGCAGTACGAGTGACCCTGATCATTCTTAGAGCAGATATGAACTCAACTTCCTCCATGAGTCCAAGAAATTGTTGGCTGACTGTTGTTGAAGGTGAGAATTTCAAGGAAGTACTATCATGCGGGTACTAGTGATGGAAAATAGGTATTCGTAAAGCAAGAGAGATACAATTCATCTGATTCTATTGGAAAAATCATTCTGTCTTACTTGCAACGCAATAGAATGCATTACATACAAATCTATTTGCAAAAACCTGGGCTTGCTTAGCATTTCAGTGTCTGAGTTTTGGTTGAGAAACAAGGTAGTAAGAACTTTGCTTGTGACTGAAAACCCTGTATGACATGAGACTTTTTTTCCCCAGATCCTGTATGAACTAAACAGCAGAGAAGAAAAAAAGGAAGATTTATTTTCCCTCCAGAAAAAGAAATCTACACTAATATTTGGTTATCTAGTCCATGTTCACAGTCTCAGATGATGATGGTTCTACAGTCTCTTCCTAAAATATATACACAGCAGTAAAACAAGATGTAAAATTCCCTGTAATTTAATTTCTGTTTTCTTCACAAATCTTTAAGTCAATTACTTTTATTCTGCTCTCACTGGCAAAGAACAACCATTTTTACCTACCTTTGAAAAGCAAAAGCTTCAAAGAGCTAATGTTTCCTTAAAAACCAAACCAGAACAACCCCCCTCAAAATATGCGTAAGCAGTTCCATATCTCCTTGATAATTCTGTCTAGAATGGAAGATGTCCAGTTCTAGAAATCTTACTTCATAGATTTTGTCTGCCATCTTTAATTTTTGTTGTTTGGTTGTGAATCTAATTGCTTTTTAAGATGTTAGATGAAAAATAAACCCTCACTGTTTCTGCTAGGGATTGAGTGCTGTCAAATAGAGCTGAATAATTATCTTGCCCATTTTCTGCATGATGTCTCTTACAGCCACACTCCAACAAAAATACAATGTTCTGCATGCTACATTATTTTTTTTCAAGAGAGTTGCAAAATCTCCAAAAACAGTGATTAATCTAAAGCGCACCACAGGAGTATCTTTAATTCAGCTAATATTTCCACAGAACAAGGCAATAGTTGAAAAAAATAGGTGCAAGATGAATGGCTTTGACTATGTACAATGAACAGATGTGAAGGGCTGGTTAGTCTCAACATTGCTTAGTATGGGCCCTAATGAAACTGGCTGAAGGCACATCTGTCCCCACCACCCACCACCTGTCAGGCAGCACATTTTACTTGTAGAGTACCATGGGTCTTTTACTAAAGAGAACGTTCAATTAAAGGGGCTTTTTTTCAGGATAAGTTTCCAATTAGAATTGAATCAGCTTGGGAAGAAAGTTTTCTGACTACCTTAAAGTTCCACATTTCAGCCAGCTCTATTGTTTATCCATACTCCCAACGCTTCTTGCAACTTTTAATCTCCTGTATAAACAGTCTTGAAACACATACACTCATACACACACCCAAAACCAATTTTATGACACATTAATACCCAAAATACCCCTTCATTAACTTTTTAACTGTGAACATAAAAGTTAAGGCAGAGCAGCAGCATCCCTTTTGCCATATGACATGGGAGATGTGAACAGAGAGATCTGGAGAAGACAGCCAGGGAGTATAATTCTTTCACAGGCTAAGGCTATAGACTCATTTGAAGTTCTCTGGTTGAGACTGTCTCCTGCAGTGATAATACTTGAACTGAGGAATAATGGATTTTTCTACTCATTGGATTAACTGGAGAGGCAAAGTGAAAGAGTAAAAATGTAAGTGTCCAGATTATAGCCAGGTAGTTAAAAAGCATAACTTTACAGTGTAAGCCAAAAAAAAAAGTTTTTGAAAATACTATTTTTGTTTAAAATTACTTATAATAAAGAGAAAAAACTATCAGCAATCAGTCTAGTTATAAAAAAAGTTATCTTTCAGCTGTAATTAAACGATAAGATTTTCAGAAGTAATTAAACTATAAGATTTTTGAGTTTGAAAAAAGCTCTGTAATACAAGAAATGCAACTTGGGATGCTCAGACATATAGTGACTATACATGTTACTTCTGCATTGAAGCACTTAAAAATAAAGTATCTTACAGTGATATAAACTTTCTTTACTTCCAGTTAAATTCAGTAGTCTTTGTTTCTGTGACCAAAAAGGTGATGACAACATTAATGAAAGTGCATCTGACATCTACACATCAGCTTTGCCTGCGACAGAACAGTAGTACAAAGTTTGCAGTCATTTAGAAAGTACGCAGAGATACTCAGCTTCTCATTTAGAAACCCCTTCTACAGCTCAGCTCCAGCTGCATTGATCATAGAATCTAGATTTTGGTTCTAGTATAAGCGCAATTGTTGTGGGATGGAATCTAAAACAGTTATGTGTATGAGAGGGAAAATGGAGGGCGTATCTGAGCTGGACTGCTAACAGCTAGCCATTTTCTTGATGTGGTTTGTGTTATTTGCCTTTCAACACTTTCACTAGAGGAAAGCAATTTTCAAACTTTTAGATCAACTCCATGGATTATCTGAATTTTAGCTCTTCTTATTGTAACTAACCAGGATATTATTTCATTAGTGTGAAGGTGTGCTGAGGACAAGACTCCCACAGATAGCATAGTGACAGTTTCCTCATTAATCCTTCCTATTCTTTAATATATTATGAGGAATAATAAAAAATCAATCCAAATCAATCATTTTCAGTTAAAAAGATAAATTTCTAAAGCATGAAGTAACTTCATTGCCTTCTGTTTTAGCTAAAGTGGTGAAATCTGACCCAGTAAGTTCTGCTAAGACCTCCTGTATTACAGCAGATGACCTTAGATCCTATACATATACCACAGATCTTACAAAGAGGCACAAACAGCTTCTAAACCTCCTAGCCTGGTCCAACGATCACAAGCTGTCTAGCAACCAATTCGCACAGTATAACAGTCAGCACTAGAGACTGCACTGAGACTGCTGCATCCCTACAAAGGTTAAACAGATATCTCGTATTCCTTTAAAGGAAAAATGGCTGAAGGTATAGTACTAACCAACAGCTACAGTATAACAGTTTAAAAATTTTATTTCTAGAGCTTTTCTTTTCCATTACTTTTTGTCCCCCATCCTGTTTTCCACCTACTCCATTTTCCCAATTCTCTTTGCTTCCTCAAAATAATAAAATAAATCTATTTATATACAGATCTACTAAATGCTAGATTAAAAACTAAGACTACAAGCAGATGTTTTTAGGTGGATGCATTCAGATATTTAATCCACCCTAGTTATATTTATAGAACAGCTACATCAGCAGAGTAGAAGAAAGATTTCTGACTCCGTAGAGAAGAGCTGTAACACTGAATTTATTAAATTGGGTCCACAGTGTCTTGGTGACTCAGCTGTAAAGGATTAAGTAAGCCTCCATGGGAACATTTATGATAAAGTGTATAATGTTGGAGAGATGCAGGTGATACTTGCTTGAAGATTGTGAGAATTATGTGTCTCACCTGTTGACTGATCTAAGTGAATACAGGGAAAAGGGAGCAGGAGAGAGGGGAGTGTATTTTATACTAACTGACCCTGAATTGCAGGTAAGGAGGCATCTAAGATTTCACCTTGTGACATTTATGTTCTTTACTTATACAGGATTTCTATCCTTATTGTTGATCTATCTTCATAGTTGTTTGGGTTTTTTGGTTTTTTTTTTTTTAATAGCATGTTAGAGAAACAGTGCTGACTCCGCAAGACATAGGCAGAATACCCTCTTCTGTTCTTCATACACACCAGAAGAGATTACTGACCACATCGGACTGAATTTTGCCACTCTGTATCACTACTTTGCAATGACATCTCCCATCTATTATCGGAAGACTTGAGCTAAACTGTTCCAAATAAACTAAATTATATCAGACCTGATGAGTATTACTTAGAATCACAGAATAGTTTGGGTTGGAAGGGACTTTTAAAAGTCCTCTAGTCCATCCCCCTGGAATGAGCAGGGACATCTTCAACTAGGTCACGTTTCTTAGAGCCCTGTCCATCCTGATCTGGAACGTTTCCAGGGGTGGGGCATCTACCACCTCTCCGGACAACCTGTTCCAGTGTTTCACCACCCTCATTACAACAGATTTCTTCCTTATATCTAGTCTGAATCTACCCTCTTTTAGTTTAAAACCATTACCCTTTGGCCTATTGCAACAGGCCCTGCTAAAAAGTTTGTCCCCATCTTTCTTATAAGCTCCCTTCAAGTACTGAATGGCTGCAATAAGGTCTCTCCGGAGCCTTCTCTTCTCCAGGCTGAACAACCCCAACTTAGCCCGTCCTCATAGGAAAGGTGCTCCAGCCCTCTTATCATTTTTGTGGCCCTCGCCTGGACCATCTCCAACAGGTCCATGTCCTTCTTGTGTCGAGGACTCCAGAGCTGGACACAGTACTCCAGGTGGGGTCTCACCAGAGTGGAGTAGAGGGGACAGAATTCTCTAACAATCTTACCAAGTCAAAAAATTGTTTCCACCAGAGTTGTGTGTGTGTATATATATATACACACACATACATACATACACACACAGAGTTCTAGGAAAACAAACAAAACCAAGAAATCAAAACCATTAAACATCCTTTAAATGCATAATTTTGCTTAACACAGACAGCTGAAAATAGCTGGACTCATAGCAGTGGAACAAAGAACATATGGAGAAACCAAAATGATGGTCAAGCTATCTTTGCACTGTTTGAAACACTACCTCTGACCTAAGGTGATCACTTCTTCCTCAGCACAACTGATTAGATGCTCTTACAAGACCTTGCTGTCCTAAAGTGCTTGAGGCTATGAGCCAGGGACACAGTCAGTGATAACTGCAGCTTTTATTAGTATGAATGCATATTTAATAGGCAACAGGATACATTTGCAAGACAAATTATGTCAGTTTATGAAAGACAGTAATAATGGCTAGTCACTTGGGATTCATAGCCTGCACTTTTAAGTCAGATATTTGCACAGCATCAGGCTGCACACATTGGACAGTCTGCATCCAAAAGAGACATCCAGGAGAGCTGAAAAGATTTTCTAGATTTTAAGTTTTAAATTAAGATCTATTTCTAGATCTTAAATCAAGTCGTTGCCCCTTTAGTCAAAGTGATAAATGTTTATCACAGATAAAAGAAGAACTAATTAATGATTAGTGAGAACAGGTTTATTTCTCACCTTACAAGGAAACCATGAGTCACTCAGCCAGGTGAGCTGAGAGCCATTGCGTGAGAAACTACACTGCCAACAGTTCTGAGGCAGGTGCTACGATTATTTTTGGAAACTGATTGCTGCCAAAGAAAAATAAGCAGGCCAAGTTTAGGGTGGGGATTGGCACGGCAAAGGAAACAAGAAGTGTTATTATGGACTAAATCCCTCTTACTTTCTAATCTGCCATCTCTTACCAGGGACCTGCAGACACCATCAGAAAACATGAAGAAACACAATCCCTTATGGAGAGCCCTGTTCTCCACTCCTCCGAAGCGTCTGACCTACAACCTGCTGTGACTACCCAGAGGGTCCTACATTCTGTTTAGATCTCTAAGCGGTCATGATAGAGCAATATAGGAGCATTCTGGGAATGCTACTACAGATATTAAGTATAAGAAATCAGATCACAAATAAGAACGTGTAGTATTAATGCACTCTCAGGTATTTTTACAATGAAAACAAGTAAAAACTTCAGTTATCACACAACTTCTGAATGCCATTCTACAGGACCTAGATCTCCTTTACACTGTCTAGGAAAAAGTGCATGTCCAAAATAGCTGTGGTCCAAATGAAGTCAATCTCAGGAGCTTCATCTATCCTCATTAATGGAAGGGGATAGTTCTCAACCAAGCCAATATCTTATGAACTAACTTAACAGTAGTAACTCTGGTCCACCCAAAAGATTATGTACTGGGACTGCAAGAGTTCAATCAAGATATGTGCTGAAGGAAGAAAGAAATGTTATTAAAAAATAGCTCTAGGACTCCATAACTTTCAAGAGTGAAAGTGGTTAAGACATACAGGAGAAGAACACTTAAGTAAAAAATTAACTTTCACAATGCATTTCACATCATCAGGTTTTTCTTTCCTTTCACCATGAGTAGATTAATATTGTCTTTAACCTAACCAATTGTGTGCTATTTGCTTCCCTGATAGCCTTGCATGCTCATTAGCAAAGAATTGATTCTCTGTTCTGGCCTGTGTTATTCAATCACTTGTCAGCTTTATCTCAGGACAACAGGTAACCGTTGTGACTGAAAGGGTCAAGCTTGTCTGCTTGGCATATTTAAACATGCCCCTTGCAAGTACTGCCTTCAAGAACATGCAACTTTGAAGTAGTCTCTCTGATAAGATGGTGGACTATCATTACAAAGGCCGGCTTCACAATCTGCTGGTAAATACTGTTTATGTATTGGAGTTCTAGAAAGAAACAGATGTAAGTCTGGCCGGGGCTTGAGGGCTTTTGTGGTTTGGGTGGGGTTTTTTCCCCTCTTATTTTTCAAAAAATAATTTGATCAACAGGAATGTTCATACAGAGAACACTTTAGAGGCTATTCCACCAGTCGTATGGCATTCACGGGGAATAAATACCAGGATGGCATCCCAACAGAGCACAATAATTTCTGCTATGTGGCTCTCCCTGTTGACAGGAAGGATTAAGAACAGCAAAGCATTTAACTTCTAAACAGGGAAGCAGAAAGTTTAACTAGAACTAGTATATAATTGATAAGTGTCCTTTTCAGTTTGACACTGGCAATTTAATTATGTGCCAGGAGTTAACACAAAATTCCAACTGTTTCAGGAACTTCTTTTTTTCTTATGGTTCAACCTTGAATAAGAAAAGGGTTTTGTACGTGCAACCCCTAGTCTATGCTTAGAATGTCAGACACACAAAGTCAGGAAACTGCAGTCTGTCAATGCCTCACTTTCCACCCCCAACCCCAAATCTTAGGTGCTAGAGCGCATTGCCTGGATACACCATTTCCATGAGGCAGGAAGAAAGGGATTTATCTTCTGTAACTCTTGGTGTTTCCATACATATTAAAGAATAACACAAAAGCAAACGAAACCACAGGAACGAGGGAAAATCCACCTATATGTACACAAACGGAAAAATCAAGTTGACTAATCCAAACGACAAGGTGCCAAAGGCAGAAATGAGAATTCAAAGTAAATTTAATCCGAAACTTTCACAAATTCCATTCAAACGGATTGTTTCATGTCAAGAGAACTTTCTCCCACTGATTCCCAAATTCTTTAAAGGCTAAGAAGTTATGTCCTATACTACAGCAATTCTATATCAATTCACTCCATTTTTCGTTTTCCCCTTCAAAAAGTGATCAGATCATGCAATCTCTAAGTATTAGATGAATCCATCTTAGATGTCATTTTCCTAGATATTATTTTAATCATGTTCTTATCACTGCAAACCTCCTATGATTTACCATATAAAAACATAATAATTAGCAAAAGTTGTGTATAATACTCAGAACAGTATATCTAGAACCATAACTCTCGACCTGTACAGTGCTAAACCCTCACAGAAGTTAGTCCCTTCAGTCTGCTCTTCTAAAATTAACTGTTTAAGTACAATCCTTATTAGCTTCTGAGAGGTGACAAGAACTTAACACAGGAAGGGTAGCAAACATGGTACCAGATGCTTCCTGAAATCACGACGAGTCTTACCTGGTTATCTCTCATTGCCTGACCGAATAGCATGCAGAAACCCCCCGTCTATCAATCATGCAGCCCTTTGCTTTATAGGCAAGTTTAATCAGACACAATCCTAATGACACCTTTCAGAATGTTATTTATGCTGAATATTCCACAGTTAGATCTTCTAAATAATAGGCCAAGCACCACATTTAAAGCTTTGTAAATTGTTTCTGTCACCCAGAGTAATCTATTTGGACAGGAAAGCCCTTTCAGTGTTAGTCTTCAACAGCAAAGCAGCTAAAACACACCACTGAGGCCCTCGGTGTAAAGTCTGTGCTATGATGCCAGATTCTATCACTGTACAGTTATCACTCAGCTCTGATATTTCTGTCATGGATCATTAGCCAGGTGCTAAGGAGACAAATGGCAGCATTTGCCACTTGACAGCTTGCACTGTTTTTATACCAAGAGCTTATTTTATCAACAAAGTACAAATAGTTCTACCTTCTTGATTCACATACTGCATGTTTATGACAATTCTGTAAAGACATTAAAGTAGAAAGTTTTAGTATAGAACAAATTATTTTCTTATGCATAATTATCTCAAAGTTTAAAACCCTGATGATGATTTATCTGCTATATTAGCAATTTCCAGGTGTAATTTACTCTCCTTGAACTTCATATTTTCCATTTCATTATACTGCTCTTCTCAAACCAATGAGTTAGTATTTTACATTACAGCCAAACATTTTAAAGTAGTAGGCATGGCCAATTTTCAGTAGCTGTTTTACTTCAAAACATTGTATGATACATCCAGGTCAATGCCATCTGCTAAGTCTTCTCATTTTGTACCCACAGAAAAGGAATGAAGTTAAACAGGTTGGAAGAAGGAAAATGAGATTGGTTTTAGGATGGTCTGATACAGTGTGTGCACTTTCAGTAGCATTACATGGTAGCACTCTCCTTCCATCGTAGTAAAACAGCATCAACTGCTAAAGGATATGGGAACTTGTCTAAATCACTTGAATGCTTTACAGCAGGGCAAGAGCTCACCTAAATCATTTAGGTATGTAATTTTTTTTTATATTTAAGACCACGATGGCTTTTAGATATACTTTTGCTTTATATATAGCCTATACTATGCTAGCTGAGAAACATGTGTCCCTTCTCTTCAAGTGAATGGGGCAAGGTTTAGAAAACCACCAACCAAACCCCAAATATTTTATTGTGGTTATAGTAGCAAGCGGTTAGCCAGATTAAATCAAAATGTTTTTAAGCAATTAATGTAATTCATTACGTAAAATCAGGAGACAGTAAATAATTATTTAACCGGTTCCAAAGGTGAACATAATTAGAATAATTAGCTATGTCAAGCAATACATTTTTCTACTCAATACTGGTCCAATGAAATAAAGACTCTTTAAAAAAACAACTAGTAAGGCGTTTACAACTCAGATTCTTCCAAGGCCCAGGCTATAATAGTGCAACATATGAAAATGTATGGGTTTTGAGCAATATCAATTACTTGAAAAGAAATTTTAATTATACTTCTCAAGTTACTGTATAACCTCAGAAAACAGAAAAGTGGTTGTAACACAGGGGGATTTGAATAATTGGTTTGAGTTAGCCTATATATTTGTAACAGGCTTAACATCTTTCCTTTGAATAGCCTCAGATTTCTTTGTAAAAAATGGATTTCTGGGATTCAATACAGAAAGAATATATTCTACAATGGAAAAAAAAAAAAATAAAAATCAGGCAATATGGCCACTAAGGAGCTGAAATATATCTTCAACTGAGTCTTAAGTAAGAAGCCTTCTTAGAATAGTGCTCTATACAATCGAGCGTTGTATTGAATACATACTCCGAAAATTAGCCACAGTTTGAGGAGGGGTTAGTTATTAAAAATTTAGGCACACAGTAGTTGCCCAATAGTTGGCAAAGACTGCCTGTTTTCTTTATGTATATTTTGCTGT
Organism: Charadrius vociferus; assembly: GCF_000708025.1. Classification (NCBI taxonomy): domain Eukaryota; kingdom Metazoa; phylum Chordata; class Aves; order Charadriiformes; family Charadriidae; genus Charadrius; species Charadrius vociferus. The sequence continues at coordinate 1,812,374 of NW_009647223.1, read as the reverse complement.
TCCCTCTGTATTCCTTGTGGTAAACAGTATATGAAACAGCAGATAAATAGGAAGGGTGACATACGGGTACCACAGTGAACTTAATGTAAAGAAGCTGCAGTATGATATGGTCCTGGAATGAGACAGAAGCTGTAATTTAACATAAAAACTATTTATGGCTATATATGACATCTGTACCTATGACATCTGTCTTTGGGTTTTTCCCATAGTTAAGTTAGAATTGGGTATAACAGAAAGACTTAGTACATTATTGCTAAACTTGTAACTGTAAGCACTTGGAAAGCATCCTCACAAAGAAGCAAACCTACCCCAAAAAGGGATCTGGCCTTCCCTCTGAATGGAGACTGGAAATTTTATGTGATGATGCAAAGACAGTCTTTGCATCCATAGCAAAAGAAATTAAACTTTTGTAAAAGAAGAATTTTAGAAGATCCAAGTCTCAGATGTAAAGTCTCAGAGAATCTAAAAGACAGAGAAAAGCATTGACTTAGAAGAACATAATTTAGAGTCCACAAGAACGGAAACAAGGTGTAAATTACCACAAATCAAGCAGGGTTGGCCCATGAAAGGTAATTAAGATCATTTCCAAAGAAGAACTATTCTGATACCCTTACAGTGCCAAAAATAGACAAATCTGATCCATAGTCTAGACTTTGAAAGTTTATGATGGCAGACATAGACCTCTGAACACAAGGAGTTTTAAAGGATGCTTCCTCTTTTTGAATTGAGGAAAATGGATCATCAGTATTTTTCCCCTCCCTACATGTGTATGCTGTTATTCTCCATTCCACCTAAAAGAAGCCTTGCTAGTGGGTCAAAGGCACACTGCTGCTCTTCTCAACAGCGGCTAATAGCTCAGTGTAACAGAGATTTCTACAGTTTATCTGTTACAAGAAGTAGCATTTAATTTTGTTCACAATCTACTATCTATTACTTTATTTGAGGACCCCTGCTCTTACAAGGAAAGGAAATGTTTCTTCCTTCTCTGCTTCACCCTCTTTTTTTTTTTTTCCTTTCTCAGTCATACCCTTTAACACAGACCATGATGGCACTCTGCTGAGACCTTTCTCCCCTCTGAAAACTGGTTATTAGTTTTTACCCTATGTTTCCTCTTTATCCAATCCTTTGTCCACTTGACTTCTCTGATCTTGTGACAGCTTGGCTAGAGATTCTTTGCTGAAGGACTTCGTAGAATGTATTTTAGCACTCAAAACAGGTTACCTCAGTTGGATCTTCCAAGTCCACTGCCTTGCTGACAGCTCACAGAAAGTAAATAAGATGATTTATTTTCCCCTTTTTTTAATGAGTCATGACTTTTCAAGTTTTGCTGACTCTATCTTTTATTCATACTCATCTCCATGTCCACTAATTCTATCTATTTGGCCAATATGGACACCAGACTTAATAAATTCTAGTTCCCTAGATACCTTTAAAGTCTCACATAGATTTTGTGACACACTAGCTGCTATTGGTCATCTCTCACACTTTTTCAACAACACATTACACAGTATTCAATAGCTCAGCTCTCCCATTCTTACTTTTTGAATTTATGGATTAATACCATTTCATCAGAACAATGTAGCTAGATGAATTTGTATTTATATTGTTAGAAACACAACAACTGTCAGAAAACGCAAGACATCAATAATGATCTGAATCAATAATAGATGGTAAAGAGCATAAATAATGAGGCAGTAAAGGAGTGATTCATCTGGGGTATATTGTTTCTGTGCATTGATTGTGCAGCAATTTCTGAGATGGAAGAAGCATTCAGATCATGATTTTATAGCCACGAGTGAACTTATCTTTTATGAATTTGCCTAAGCTCTCTTGAACTTTTTTATTTTTTCCTGACAGAATGTAATTTGCAATGGGTTCTACAATGGAATAATGAATTGCATTTAAAAAGCCAAAACAAAACGTTGTTTTAAGATTCTGTCTGCTAAATGACATAATGAAATTAATGGGAGGAATAATGAATAATCTTTCTCCTATTTATCTTCCCCACAATAGCAATATTTTATAGAAAAGGCAGGTATGAAAGTCTCATTTTCCACTGCCTTTCGCCCCCTCCTTTTGTAGAGATACCCAATAAGCATGAACGCAGCTAACACCTGTTTGCATTGATGTGACTTATTGCACGAGTTTCACAATGGAAAATGAAATTCTAGATAAGGAGATAGGAATTTACAGGTTAACGCTACTTTTAAAAATT
>NW_009647223.1:1776936-1810106 GCF_000708025.1 Charadrius vociferus | reverse complement strand
GGAACCCACTTTATTTTTCCCATTTAAGTTAGAATAAAAGATATTCCAAACCAGAAGTAGGATTTATTAATTCTGAGGAGTAGAATAAACATGTACAAAGAGATTCTAAAGAACCAAGTAGTCTTCTTTCCTAGCACACAAGTTTTTCTTTTCAACATTTCAAAGGTTTTGACTTAGTTCTATGGACATAACAAGGGTGTTTGCAGTGAGACTGTATGAAAAAAGGAAGTTTTACTCATGCTGAATATGAGATATTAAAACCAACATACAGGATTTTCTGCAATGTTGAAGACTTTCTCGTGTTCTGAAATGCACAAACCTGTTTACATATTTAGAGAGAAAGACTAGGGAAAAGCCCATTATTATGCAGGATGGCCCTCCAATGATTTTTGGATCATGAATAATTACTCCAAAAGCAATGTCATTGCTTTTAGGCCAAATATACTGCTCGTTGTAGCTTTTGTTTTCTTTACCAGTGTTGTCTCTGTAGCTCTCATGTAAAGATTCTGAAAAAAATGTTACATAGTAAACTAATAATCCTTTGTATTTGTTATCATTAAACAAACTTTACTGATCAAAACAGACTTATGTAGCTAACGTGGCATCTTCTGAACCCCTTCTGAAGAAAAATCTGTAGTATCTGGGGAAAAAAGGTGCCTGTAATTTTAGGGAAAAATAACCCACATTTTAGATAATCTGTAAAAACGCAAACCAAGCCACTTGGCTCATATCATTCAATAACATCTTCAGTTTTCTGCAGGTAAAGTCAAAATAAAAACTCAGCTTTCACCTCAAACTTCAAGTATTCTTAAACATATAAACATTTTGAGCATTCAAAAAAAAAATAATCTGGTTTGTATACCTTAGTATGAGAGGCCTTATTGGAGCTCCAAAAAGAAATGTATAAATGAGAGTCACCATGGAAAAATGTAAGTTATTATCCCTGAGAGGGAAGTAATTTTCAGTGTTTATATTCAGTAAAAGCAGTCATATTGCAAGATGAAAGTCTACAGGTAATGGCAGATAGCAAATCTTGCATCTGTTTGCCTCCAAAAAAAGTGAAAAGATTATTTCTAACTGCCTATCACAAATCAAAGAGTATTCTCCTAAATAACCATAGAAGATATTTCAATTAGTTTTAGGCAGTATATTATAAGAAAGACATGGAAAAACTAGAGGGAGGTTGGAGGAAAAAGAAAATAAAGTAAGCTGGAAAAAAACCCACAACCTTTATTTTTTTTTGAGAGGATTACAGGAGGTTAAAAAAAATAAAAAACCCACAAGCAACTTGTTTGGGTAAGTAATGACTAAGAATGAATAATATATCAGGCATAACATATCTTTAGGCTATTAACTTCCAAGTGGGAATGGATTACTTAGTGTGGTGCACAATGCATAACTAGAAACAGCAGCATTAGACTATGTCAAAGAAAATGCAGGCTACATAGAAAAGCTTACTGACAGGAAAATATGTCACTTCCAGAGAAGTAATAGGAACTAAATATCAACTCCAGTGCATTAAAAATCATTACATAAGAGATACGCCTGAGGATACATACTTATCAAAAATCAGACTAACTTTAACCTTTCTAATTAGTCAAATTAGTCAAAGAGAGCATCTGACATTCATTCAGTGGCCAGTCCAGCCCAAACCACAACAACCAGTCATTCTACTGAATGAATTATCTGTCTTTTTCTTGATTGAAGCCTACTGATAAAGATTAATCATCCAATACTGAAAAGATACATCAAGAGTGATTATCTACCCTATGTTGAGTTATCCAAAATAGTTAAGCTGCATCTCATAAGAAGCCCTAAGTATCTGCAACAGATTGATTTAATTTCAAAAATAGTGTTATTAGGTATTTTTATAAATGCTTTGAAGACATTGTTAATGAAGTCTTAGAAAAAATATCCTGGTATTTTTCCTTCCTTCCTTTTCTCAAGTGAATTGCCTGCTAACTACATTAGTTTAGCTGGAACACATTTTTCACACCACCTTTACAGATGAAGAGATATGAAACTCCCCCCCCCCCCCAAATAACAGAGAGAACAATTGTTTAAAAAAAAAAGAAATCTGAAATTGTCTTTAGGGTCCAACATTCAGCACAATTTATCTTTTCCTTATGGGAAATCACAATGGTGCTTGGGGACATCAGTCAATCTTTACTTTACATTAGGAGAGAAGGTTATTTACACAGATTAACCTCAGTTATCCGATTTCCTTAGATTATATGCAGTGAAAAGAGATTGGCTTCTGTAGCAGGAGGCAGGTGGAGGGAAATAGGAACCACAGCATGCTGGTTTAGGAGGAGTCAGGGGAGGGGAAGTTAGCTTCACTAGAGACATAGGTAAGAATTAGTTCTTGCAAAAACTCACTCAGCCTATTCAGCGTCACTAGTATCATGTAGAATAAGTACGCCAGTGTCTTTGTTGAGTACTTGATTCCTCAGGGAAGCTTCCTGACACTAGTCCTTTTGGAAACATACATACAGCAAAAAGTCAAGCAACAATTACTTAATTACATAATTAATTTGTTACTGGTTTAAAAACGAGACACAAGAAAGCACACGCATGCAATACACAAAACAACCAACTACTATGGGAGTGACAAACCTTTAGCGCAATCTCATACATAGATAAAAATCTCCAGAATTCAAGTGGTGCAGAGGCGTATTTCTGATATAGATTATAACATTTTATTTCTCTTGCACATTTTTCCTCAAGCAGCTTGAGCCTTCATTTGTTATCTATTAATACACTGCTGCCATCAGCGAGCATTTAAACTGAAGCAGTTGAGATTAAGAAAAAAGGTCAGGACAAAAACTTATCCGAAAATATCAGTTCATGTCAACCCCTTTACACTTTTTTAACTATTCCCTCTTTTTTTTTCTTATTGCCATTATGGTATTTTATGCAGGGATTATGTAGCTCACACAACGGCTTGCACGGCGGTGTATAACTGACACATAAATGGAGATTGTGCCACTGTAACCCAACAAATATCACACTGGCATGCAATATTGTGCTTCAAGTCTCACTGCATTTGCATTGAGCAATAAAGCACTCATCTTTAAAGAACTAGCTTTTCTCTAATTCCTGACAAGAGACACTGAAGTTATTTAAATGCCAAGCCTCACAACGGGTGTTGAATTTGATAATCTAGTTTTCAGATCTGTACAGATCAACTGGTAAGTCTCTCTAACCTTCCTTGAATTTTAATGATCTTCCATTTCATCAGACAAGCAACCTGCAAAGCTTGCCATAAATGTGTCCTAGTTTGGGTTTGCATAAGGGGATGCCCACTCAAAGAGGAGAGTGTACTTTGTTCCTAAAAGCTATTTAAAAAAAATAATCTGTATATATATATATATATAAACACAAATTGATTTTTGAACAATACTATGATGAATAGAGGTTAGAAAAGGTCTGGTGCAATAGAATGGAAACGTATTGGTTGTCATGGTGAATAAAGCTGTATAGTAAGCCAAACATGTTTCATTTTGTTTAAACTGTTATTCAGATATCCATGAAAGTATTTTCTCATTTGGAAGAAAAATACAAGTACACCACAAAAAATTGATTTTGTTGACACAAGTACATATGATACAACGTAAATAACTTTTAACTTAAGGGAAAATATTTATCATTTTAATATTAAAACAAATTTAGGTAGAATGCCACCAAAAAACCCCTGCTGGATCAGCAAGTTAACTAAAGCTAAACACAGCATGCAAGAGTCTCCTATATCCTAGGTAACGGATATTAAGCCAGGAGCCTTGTCTTGCCATTCAAGTCCTCAGCAGAAAGCATCAAGCGAACCATGTCTGACAGACAGATCTTTTGAAACAATACTATTAGAAGCAAATACTACATTCTTTTCCAATAATCTGATCTATATATTAATTTACAGAGGATAATTCAGACAGACTACACAAACAAAAGATGCATCAGCATTCCATGTGCCCATAGGAGAGCTAAAGTGTTTTTGCAGTCTTGATCCTACACTAAATGGTTCCTTCTGCAGTTCTTCTCTGTACCTTTTACTTCAGAACATCCAACAATAGAAATATTTCTCTTAGTCAGTTCTAAATGCCAAACCAATTCTTAAAGTACTTTAGTGCTACAAGAGTATCCTACGTTCTTCAGTTTTGTAGTTCAACTTCATGCCTTTGTGGTCAACAGTACCTCTAGAAGAAATTTCTCTTCATTTTCTTCCAGCTGCTGCTGCCTAGACAAGACTGTATTAGAGGCAGTGAAATGCCAAGTGTATTTGGCAAAATATAGAATGTTGCCAAAGATTTACTTAAGGATTCTATAAGCAATGTATGCTGTATGAAGTCACCAGTTCCCACTATATGACAGTCATAATCTTGTTGCCAAGTGTTATTTCCTATTGTGGCCAGGACTTGACTTTGTGAGAATATTAATTTACTTGAGTTCACATTTGGGTAGTTACTTTAATTACAGAGGATGTTCCAGGTTCTAGTGAAGAGCAATGCCTTGCAAGTGATTGAATAAACACCAATTTTAGTTAGGCTGTGTTTCATGCAAGTTTTTGGAGTGCAATAGGAAATAGTTACAAATTAATGACTTAAACGACAAGTCTCTAGAAGGAAAGAGAACAATGTTGTGAACCAGCATCCTCCATTATCTGGCGATATTAATTATAAAGAATGTTATAGCAGTGCATTAAAATAGGAAAACAAAATCACCCAATTTTATTTAGGAAGAAACTAATGCAAACATTGGTCTGTTTACAGTTACGGCAGAGCTTGAGAAGACACGTCTTGTAAATGTTGTCCATGTCCCCTTATATTGTTTTGCTTCTGACACCTGCATTACAGTTCCCCTTCATACTGCAAAGGGTGAGACTATGCTTTTTCTTCTGGTCTTACTCTCTTTGGATTAGATTTGAAAAGCTTGTGCACAAGTACCAGGCAATACTGGGAAAGAGCAAAGGTGTTACAAACCAGACCATTAACAGGAAATGCACAGTGAAGTTTCCACTGTTAGGTAGCAAAAGCAAGTTCATTCATTGAAGAAACTTGTGACTGTAAAGCCAGAAATATAAAATGAGAACAGCAGTTGGATGATCAGTCAGAAAAGAGAAAATAATAACAAACACTGCAGCAAACACATCTCTTTTTTTATGCAAAGGGGATCATGAAAGTAATTGTGACATGAACAAGAAGTAGGAATTACAGCTGAATCCAAGAGCAACACTAAGAGTCTGTGGTGTTTCTCCCTCCAAGTTTTGGAGATTCAACACTGTGATATTAGATTATAATATCTTTCAAATACATTTAAATCCTTTTTCTCTTTCTAAAAAAAAAAAATAAATGCATTCTGGGCATTAAAGAGAGCATGACAAAGTTGTATACTATATGACATTTTCTCAGCGCATTTTTTTTTTTTTTAAATTGCTAAAATTTTCAAGCAGGCTAAGAGCTAACAAATCCTAAACTATGATCTTTTAGCATAGGCACATGAAGTAAACAAGTAATTAAGATTTCTCTGGTGGTTTGGATGATTTGTTTGAAGCAGTAAGTTAGATTTCAGCTCACTCTCTTGCATCATCCCACTGGCTTCTGAACCACTAATAGCAGAGGAAAAAAATAAAATCTTATGTAACAAAAGTAGGTATGACATAGACACATGTTGGATGTAAGAGTCAAAAGACAAAGCGACATTTTCATGGTGGTTTCTGATCTTATCATTCCAAGCTTTTTGCAAAGAAGCTCCTGAACGCACAACACTACTTTCCCACCTTTTTCTCAGAGCAGCACTGGAGTATTTCACTGGATTCTCAGATATTCTGCTTACACAGAGTAAGGGCTGCCATACACAAATAAGACAGACGTTCAGAATTTGCAATCCAACACCACATCTCAGAAAAGTCTGCCTACTGAATTATTAAAATACCATTCTGCTCCTCCTATCTTAATTTCCTTCAATAGAAAAAGTGAAAGAAACTAAATAGCATATTCATTCTGAATATTTCAAACACATGTCTATATATTTGCATGTTCTAAATTCAAGAACTATTTTAAGCAATATAAAGCAATGACAGAGAGAACTAAAACCTTTAGGATGCTATAGAAATGGAAGACTTCATACCAAGCTGGAGCTGCCGAGATACTTGGACCCAGTTAGGATTTGCTCCTATTTGAAATTACAGATAATTTTTCCAGTTACACTAAATTCCAAAAGAAATTAATATTTGTTTCTGGGTATAAGTAGAAAAGCTCTGTTTCTTGTAGGGTGAAGTTTTTGACTCCCCCATCTCCAAATATTTAGTTTCTAATTGTTATTTTAAAAATGTCTCACATGCACAGCATTTTTGTGGTAACTAAATATTTAAAAGTCAGTCAAATTTTATTATCTCCTGTCAATTACAACTAGGTGCAAAAATGTTCGTATGCATGTTGACTAAAAATTCTATCCCTGTTAGGAAGCAGTGTTTCAGTCAAAGTGTTTTTCTCAGCTCTGCTGAGTGAAGGCTGTTTCTGACAAATGATCATCTTTGTAATCCCATAATCCTACAGAAAAATGGGAAGCCATCACTTAGCAGGTTACAAGCAAAGCTTGTTGAAACACAGCGTGCTTTGGCCACCATCAGTCATCATTTAGAGAATACAGAACCGAGAAGAATAAAGCTGCTGCACAGCCCTGACAACAAACGCACATATTAACATACACACATCTACAGAGCACTTCTCAGTGATGAGGTATAGTATTTCACACCCAGTGCAGATTGACCTGGCCTAAACTCTAGTAAACAGATTGAAACTTCAACAGTTTATATTTAGAAGAATGTTGTTTTATTTTCCACTAGCAGGATTCTATGCTCTGTATTAAAAAAAAAAACAACAACAGTATACAGGACACACAAAATACAGAAATGAAAAAAAAAAAAAAGGAATAGACACATGAAGGCCCAATGCACAGGGCTAAGAGATTAGTTAACTAAGAATTCTCCCCTGCACGATCTCTTGCTGTTCTGGTAAATTCTGCAGGCTATCATATGTTCTTCATCAGAAACAAACCACTATTCTACCCACGGGATAATTTACAGCTTCTGCCAACTGTTAACTCACCAAGATATCTGCTAACAAGGACTGAAGAGCATCTCCAAGAACAGACACCACGCAATCATAGAATCATAGAATTGTCTAGGTTGGAAGGGACCTTTAAGATCATCAAGTCCAACCATCAACCTAACACTGCCAAAACCACCACTAAACCACGTCCCTAAGAGAAGATGGAAAAGAAGTCAGCAAATAGCGCAAAGCAAGCTAGTTTGACAAGTTTAAGTATTATCTATGGAGAGAGGAGATGTGCACAAGCAGTGTGGGGCCAGGTTGGGCCTGTCGACTGGGCTCAGAAAAACCCATGTTGGGTTCCTGTTTTGCCCAAAGCAAGCGATGAACTTTTTAACAGAAGCTTTTGCAGCTGCCATAATTCTTACAAATATTAATATGAATTGACTTCATATTTCTCCTTACAAATAAACCACAGAGTACGTGAGATAGCTTAAAGACTTTAAAACAAATTACAAGTTAAGATTGGGCTTTGCTCATTTCAGTGGACAATTTGCAATTTTCTACGAGACACGTTCACTTCGGTTTTATTCAATTCATTTTGCATTTTCTAAAGCACACATGCTTTAAGGCTTGGGGCATTCCTTTCATGCTCAAGGACAAAGAGAATGAACTTGTGTTCTTAGGGGAGCACACAACCAGGAAGCAGGTTGAAATATGCTAGTCCTCAAGCACCCAGCCCATGATCCAGGGCAAAAGTCTTAAAATGAAGATGTACCTACATTTACCAAACAGAAACAGCTGATGTTAGGAATCAGAGACTGAAATTCAAAGGTACAGATCTTCATCCAGAGGAAAATAAGGAAAAACAAATGTTGTCTCCAGAAGGTAAATGATTCTAGCAAGGACCTACACAAATGTTTAAAAATAACATAAAATTAAATTTTATTGGAATTAAAGTTATTCAAACAAGATAGGATAGTAAGGATGGCACCACTCTTATGGAGCATAATTGTTGAGGGCTGGATTGCGAGAATTCCGAGAAGGAATGTAATAGCCACATTAGACTAAAGGCTTGAGATTTCGCAGTAATATAACTAATTGTTGTTAGACTGATCAGTTGATAAGGTTAAGCTCTTCTGACAAGAAATTTTTGACTGTTATTGCTGGGTTTTTTTTGGATGTCTCATCTTCCTGTCTCTCCCTGATGCATGAAAAATTGCATGCTGAGTTGTTAATGTACAGAGCAATTTACTGGGAGCAAATACACACTCCCAGCACCATATAGCAGAGACCACAATATTATTCATGCTTGTAGTTGTCCTAGAGTACACTGAACTCCTCTACAGCTCAAAGGGTGCATACCAGGCACAGGTAGTCCAAGAAGCTGGGATAATGCTGGTCAGCTGCAGCTGGCAACAAAGACTGCACTAGAGAAAATGGGGGAGATAGTGAATGAGCCCCTTGATGGGGACACTGTAGGGTTTTTTAAGCTTGGCCCAAATGGAATCATTTTTAAGGTTCAGTATTCAGCTTTCTTCTGGATCACTGGAATGATACAATGGAATACGTGGTTTGCTTTGTTATTTTGTTTTGTTTTTTAACTATCCTGAGAAAATCAAATAAATCCAAAGAGCCTATCTGCATAAAACTGAATTATAGCTCCCATTTAAGCACAGCATAGGAATAATACGAGTTGTACTTTAAAACTTCACAAATAATAAACACTCATTTTGCTAATAAACTACAGACGAAGAAAGAGAGTTAAATTCTTCAGCAATAAGACAACAAGGGCCTCTCTGTACTACTATTAAGGCCTGTAATTTCATATAAGGCCAAAAAACCCCATCCAAACACCTGGAACACAAACCAAGTCTACTTTCCACAGATCAAATATCTGTTAAAGGAAATATTTATGCATTGCACCAGTGCTATGAAATACAACTTACTTATAAGAAAACCCCAGAAAAATAGCACAAGTCACACGTAGCTATTACCAATACAGAGAATATTATTATCACAAAATTTGAGGGTTTCTGAAAGCTAAGCTCTGGGCTTCACAGCTAGTAAACAGTCCAACTAAATAATAATTATGAGGCCTATCTTTAAAGATTTTTTTTCTCTGAACAAAGTGAACAAAATGCTCAGTTTGTTGCACACTTAAAATACAAGGAAGAGTAGCAAGTGTACAGGACTGAGCAATTAATTCCCCTTCAGCATCCACCCCTTACTTACAGCTTGGGCCAAACATTTCAGCTAGTCTATGAATTATTTTCCTATCCAAAAAAAAAGATCTTCCCTAGAACATGGCCACTTCAACAACTTTAGCTCTACACTTACTAGCAGCTGGCACCAACCTACAATTTGGGGTAACCAAAACGTTCTGAACGTTGCTTCTAAACAGCGGTCAGGGAAAAGAGTAGTTCTTAACAGCTTGTACCAAAATGTCTCAAAAAAACTCTGCTTGAGTTATCTTACCTCTGTAGGAGATGAGGTATCTTCCAGGAAGACAAACCTTAAACTACATGTAGCTTCTGTTAAGCAAGACTTTCTCCCCTATAGCATTCATCTTTTTTTTTCAGTTCCTTACTGAATATATTTTTTTCTTTTCAGTACAAAATAAACTTCAGCTTTTTTTCTTTTTCCTTCTCTCCTGTTCCTTCTGAACAGTCTAGACTAAGTGGAGGTTTTGTGGTTGGTTTGTTTGTTTTTTAAAGAGCCCAGCACCCTCCCACTTCTTACTTAGGAGGGATTAATGCTTAACTGGAGCCACCTGCTTGAATTCTCCCACTCTGCTTTCCTCTGTTACAATTCAGGTGTGTGAAACCCCACGCAAAAGACTTTCAGGCTGCAATATCCACTGTTATTCCAACAATGAATATCCATTTTTGTAATAAAATAAGTAACTCACAGGGTAGGAAGCAAAAGATAGTCTTTCCAGTTTTCTGCATGAACCAAAAGATCAGGGAAAGACTTACATACTCTTCTTCAGACATTTTCTACATGCTGCCTAACAACTTCCCTGAACAAAACCTTTAGATGTGACAATGAAAGGTGAAAGCCAAGCATACGTTTATCTTTCATGATAAATGAAATGGCATGGCATAAAGATACCTGTTTTCTTTTTCTCATTCAGAAACAGCCAGTCAAAAACCCCCACAAAGCAAAATAAACAAAAAACCAAACTAAACAAACCCTCCACAAAAATACACGGTCTGACAATGAAGCCAGCCCTGTGCTTCAAGCTGAGCTCTGTCTTATAGAAGCGATGGTGCAGCTAGAGGAAGAAATACAGTGAATGAGAAGGGTATCGCTGAGCTGCATTTCTTTTGGTGCAATTGCTCACTGTGTAATCATTTCAGAATAGTACTTCTGGAGTTATTTCACACCTCTTTTATGATCTCTTTAAAGCAAATGAGATGTAAGCATCTCTTCATTTCTCCAGAAAATATTATGCTAGAGAGAATGACATATTCCAAGTAAAGCCAAGTAAAACACATAACTCTAATCGGACTGAAACAAAATGCAGAGTTCTCTTGAAAATTGGGTCTAACCTTTTCTTTTTGAGGAGCTTTGATTCTCCCTTTTTTATGTTTTAAATACAAGATGCTCAACTAAATAATATTTTCAGTTTTTGCATGTAGGAGAAGATTAGCAGTTCTTACAATGATCAGTTTCCTCCAGTGTTCACCTTTTGCCAGAATCCACTGACTCTGTGAAAGACTTGAAGGTTGTAATTTGATAAATGTATCTTCTGGTGACACTCCAAAAGATACCACCTGTTGACAACAGGAAGTTGCTTGGCCTGTCGAGCCTCTGTATCTTCCCTTGAGTAGTAGATAATAATAGAGAGAAACCACAAAGTAAGAACAATCAATATCCTATTTTGCCAAGTCAGAAAGGAGGAAAAAAAACAAAAATTTGGAGAAAAAATTTATTTTCTCATAACAAAGTAGAAATATTAATTACAATAACAGCCTAGTTAGTAAGCACATTAGAGAAATATGTTTGCATCCCCTATAAATAAAAGATAGGAAAGCTAAGCAGCTCTTGTTAGTAAGAGCATTATAAGTTGCAATTATACACCCAGAGTAATAAAAAAATACTGCTTATTGCTTACATACTATTATCAAGTTCTTTCTCAAGAAAGACAGGATGGTTCATGTTTTAGCTGTTGACAACAGCCTCATTAGGTCCAGAAAGATTTACTGTCCTCGGCAAATTACCTAAGACTGAAAGAAATCGAAGAGTACCTAGCACATTCCTGTCTCCACCTTTGCTACTAAACATTAAGTCAGCAGAGGGTAGATTAGGCACCTGGTTTGACCGGCTCTAAACAATATCACATTAGTACTTCCTCCAGACTGAATTATTCCACTAGGTCTCAAGTTCTCAGCACATTTGTCTACCTCAGATTCGATATCCTCACCGATTTTTTTCTATACCTATTTCTAATTTAAGAATGAGCTGTTAGTTCATTAACAAAACATGCTGGGAAGATGCTGAGAACAGTGTAAACAAAATCAGTGGGTTTTCTTAAGCAAACAGGTTTCAAAAATGGTTGATACAGTTGAAGCAAGAATCTATATAGTCCCAGAAGTAATATTTTTCCTTATTGTTTAGACCTAGAATGTGATCCTCAAAGCAGATAGTCCTATCCCACAGTGATCCAAGAATCTATGAATAATTATATTGTATTTCCACCGTTCCATGGGCCAGCCCCCATAGCACCATCCCCTTTATGTATCCAGGAATGCTTCTTCACATGTGGCTACAAAACCAAACCCGTGCTATTATACAGTGCATGCTACGCTGAAGTTGCAGATTTTTCAGGCACACTGTGTCTAAAAGCAGGTATTTATGAGAAGAACTGTTTCAAGAAATGCAAACTTCTCAAATTCTTGATAACCTCTCAAGGGCTCAAGTGCTGTCTCCCATGGTTATTGCATCTCTATGGTATACCGAACAACTGGACAGTGCGGTGGCATCCAGCAGCAGGGAAATAGTGGGACTGCATTTTACCAAAGAATTGCACTTCCTAGCAGCCTAGCAGTAAATTTTTCCTTAGTCATCAGCCCTCAAGACATGCACATTGCATTTCCTGTTACTAAAGACATCTGCAGTAAGTGCCAAACTGGATTCCACAGATGTAAATCAGCATGACTGTTTTATTATTACCAGTTTATTTATTTATTTAAATTCAATAGGTACATCAATTTAACAGATGAGAATTTATCCAATAAAGTGGGGATGGTGATGAATCAGATCTATTGCACGTTGCCCATTTTGTCACACTATCAGTAAAATTTTCAGTTTGGGAGGTAAGAATACTTTTTAAAATCATGATCGTTTCAGAAAGGAAGTTTTTTGCTCAGACTGTCTATATACCATTAATATGAAACTTATTATAACATCAAATATCATACAAAAAAAATTAAATTCACCAAACTAATGTGCAGAGACATCTCTGTTTTAATTGGGCTTTCCATTCTAATTGGACATCACTTCACTGATAACTTTCAACCCAAACGTATTAATAATGTACTTATATGAATATATTAATATAAGTATATATTAAATTTTGTATTCTTTTCCCTTCTTAAAACAGCATATTTAAGCAGTAATTTCTGAATAAAAAAACTACAGAAACGGAACGTGAATTTTTCCAATATTAAGAATAATAACGTAACTGAGCAGAGCTTAATGATCTAGTGAAGCAACAGATGAGTTAGTTCTTAAGTAACAATGTTATTATTAATAATAATTCTTTTATAACAATGTATTTATTTTTATTTTTAGCTTGACTTTCAGAGATATTGAACAGCACAGTAGATTTACACTGAAGCTGACGTAACCAATGACTTCCAGGATGAGGCAAATGAGGCTATTGAGGCTACTGAGGCTATTGAGGCTACTGAGGCTAACCTCAGCTGAGGAATATCCACTGTCAACCTCTTCCAGGGTAATGGCCACAACAGTATGTCAGTTCTCCTTAATATTCAGTTGCAGACATTCTGATGTCCAGATTCGTTTTATCAATAACTTTAAATAACCAGTCTCTGAAAAAAGGATCTGATTTTGACACTTCTTGTTGAAAGATTATTTTTTATAGAATCCCTCAGCAGTTCAGAAGAAATCAGCAGCATATTCTTATGCAACACAGTTATTACTAAAAACTTCCACATTTTCTTTTGATTCATTATCCAGGGAAAGCAGAATCACACATTTGAGGAAAATCACTGCAGCAGCAGTTGATACTTTATAGCCATTATGATATTTAACACAGAATCAGCAACAATACAAAAGCTTTGTATTGATTCAGAATAGAAAATTAACATTTGATCCTTTCCTCGAAATGTCTGACTCCTAAAGAACTCACAAAAAGTCATACATTAACAACGTGAATGTGAGCCTATTCAGATTTTTTTCTGAGTTGTCCTCACATGAGTGAGCTACTGGCAAAATCTACAGCATCTAGCAGTCATATAACAAACTACCAAGAGGAATAATGCAGAACATCCACTCAAAGTAATCAAGAACAGAGACAGTGACTGTAAATTACGTATCTGGTGTTTACTCAGTCTTAATCTCTGGGAATAAAAACTTGGAAAGAAGACCAAGGCAGCAATTTTTCAACACATGATTAATTTATTCGTGACCTTATTTCAAAGATATACTAAAATCTTAAATTAAGGTTCTATTGGAATAGAAACAAATAAAAATATGCAACAAACTGTCTTCTATTTATCCATTCAGAATCAAGTCTATTTGCTTTTTCAGACAGATGGAAAATTTTATTGCTGTTTGGACTCATGAAGCCGATTCAGCTCCAGTGAGGGAAATGGAATTTTTTTCTCCAGTCCACAAAGATGTTGTCAATTATACAAGGCAGTTTTGTTTAATTTCTAAAAAAAAAAGTTGCCAGGAAGCATATATTCTGTGGGTTTTGCCCTCCAACAGAATAAAAATAGGATTAATCCATTTTAATTTGAAATAATGCACAAATGAATCTTGATCTAAAACAATGCTGCAGGAAAGAATTTTGTTATAAATTTACACAGCTATTTGCAGTACTACGTTTCAGTTGTGACAGTGTTTGCCCCAGCTGTTAAGCTCTCAATGCCTGTTTCCAAACTAGTGCTGTATGTACCATTTGCAAATACAGTACATCTTCATCAATGTCAAATTCAAAACCAGCCTCCTGAATATATTTTGTACTTTATATTCTAGTAGGCTTTAAATCTTTGTTTAAAGGCTTCTGTCTGTTCTTTTTATTTTGGAATTTAATTTAGTCATGGAAGGTTAATTAGTCTCCAGATTTATAATTAGAGCAGTGAGTCAGCTCTTCCCGTCCTGTGGTACGGCCAGTTTTATAGTAGAGTCTCAAAAGAAGAGACTGTAATTCATAATTTTATGCAAATATCCTGTCAGCTTTAAATGAAATGGAGATGGAAATCTTTTCAACTCTTGTCTGTGTAAGAATCCTACACCAAATGATTTCATTAGAAGCACTAGAAAGAATACAAAAGAAGAAGGTTTTATATCTCATTTATGGGGAACTATTTACATTAGCGGGGACTTCATTACTGAAGGGAGGGGGAGGCTGCAAGTTCTCTAATCAAACTGTTGCGCATCAGGAAAGGTTGTTTAGACAAACCCCAAATATTTCACAAGAACACATCAATGTCATCAGCTTTTGATAAAACACTATGGTAGAGCTTTCCTTCATCTTAAATATTTGTATGCAACTGATAATGAAGTGTTTCAATAAGCTTATTTTGCAGGGACTCTTTTTGTAATTTAAGCAGAAAGGAAATTAGTCTATTGTCAGAATTGTTGTTGGAATTGAAATTCAAGATTCAATCAGCTCTAGACACCTACTTACCAAGTCTAAAAGAGCAAAATCCTCAGTTACGTTTCAATTTGCTAGGGTCTGGGTTTTTTTCAGGTCACATTAAGAGGGAAATAAATCCATATGGCTCAGTAAAGAATCACATAAGCTACAGTGGATTGCTTTGGCTAGCTGTGCAACACAGCAAACGGCATGAATTCCTCATCCAGAATAACCTAGTGAGATTCAGTAAAATTATAGCTGTATCAATTAAAGTTATTCTCTCATCAGATGTGACATTATGCCAGCAAAGGAGAATATTTGTACAAAGACAGTTCGGTTTAACACTGTATGGCGGGAAACATCTTTGGAAATGCTATTAATGTTAGAGTAATATCTGAGAATGTCCAACGTAAAAGTACAGAAAAGCCAAATGCAGAAGGATTTGACATATTTTTGTTACTAGTATGCATTACGTATATGTACAGATTGCATTTTTATATGTACTGCATTTTTAGAATCCCCTGCAATAAACTTTATGCTATGTCACTGACCTTATCCTAAAAGAAATAAAGATACAGTAAGAATACTAATCTCACCAGTGTTTAACCAACAAAGCTGATCCCTGTAAGTGCCCTCACTTGGAAAGAGCTAAGTGCTTTCTGGGGATGACTAATTTCATTCTAAGCTAGTATCCAAGAGACATAGGACAAATCACTTACGAAGACACATTGTTCTCCCTATTGATTATAGTGGGAGCCTAGACTAAATGCCTAATTTTCAGATGTTTACAAGAGACATCCAGAAAATGCAAATTTATATTCAAAAAAATTATTCAGGGATGAGTTTTAATGAGTTCTAAATGACAAAGGCTAAGTGACAATGAGAAAGCATTGAAGCAGAGTTAGCTACAGACACAACCTTGGAGGTTATGGTATTTCAGCTTGTTCAGAATTCCTTTTGGTTCCTCTGCTCCTTAAATTTGAAAATAATGAGTCCCTGAAACAAAGAATTTGTTAGAAAGGAAAAGTTCCCTGATAAGAAGCAACTGCCAGCTGGCTTTTAGACATCATAAAAAATTTCTCCAGATACCTCAACAAGAAAAGGAAAAGATTCATAAAACGACAGTTTTCAAAATATGAGTACAATTGTTGAGCCTACCTGAATAAATCCAGAGGAGAGGAAAGGCATTATGGAATTAATGCACAAGAGGAGGTACCTCTATATGTGTCACTTTAATACAAAATTTCCAAAGAAGGAGTAACTATCTAACCATCCTGAATAAACATAGATGTTTCTTTCAGAAGTGTTACTACAGATGTAGCAGAAAGTGGACAGAGGATCCAAGGATCTAACAAAATTATCCTAAAAGTTTTACATAACCAGTTTGGAGTTAAATACTCTCAAAACAGAGGAAAATTGTGACTACTGAAGTCACTGCTGCTGCACAATAGTGAGTACAGTGCCATCGGAACTACAGGACAGCTAGCAGATAAAATTTCATCCTTATGTTTCCACATTCAGTGAAGCAGTGATGGAAACCACCTAACAAGCTACACAGTGCTTACTGACAATATTCTGCTTCAAGAAGCTGAAGGGTGTTACAAAACTCGATCAAAGCATTTGCTCTCTATGGAGTGGTTACAGCCATCACACTTATGAATGCAAGTGAATCTTTGGACACTCAAAGATAAAATTAACAGGTCTAGTCACCTAGCTCACCTTAGTTATGGCCACAAAGAGGTTAACTAGCTTACTGTTTACTGGCCACTTGAAAGACATGGAATGTAAACACTTAATCAATGAATTAGAAACTATGGACTGAACCTACGTCCACACAAGTTTGCATTCCACTTGTAAAGTTATTTCATAATGGGTTACCACAGCATTCCTGTATTACAGCTGTTAGCAGAGACAAAGCCTGAAAACTTCTGTACTAAAACTTCTGCATTCCTTTGAAATGGAACTTTCTCTACTTGCCTGAAGCTACCCTTATCTTACCTCCTATCTAACATATTTGATCCACAGATTCCATAGTACAGCTGCTAGAAATACATGCTCTAGGCCAGTTTCATATAGTACACAGAAACTGCTAGGAAGAGTAAAAAAGGATTTTTGTGTCTAAAATGTGTTTCAAATTTTGCCCATCTCTCTCTTTCTTGCCCCCCCTCTCATTGAAATCTCTTTATTTCTTCTCTCGGTTCAAGTATTAGCTGCGCGGAAATATAACTGATAGAAATGGGCTGCCTGTGACATAAATTGTGACTTTGTTGACAAAATCTACACATCTGTATCAGACTTCTCAGAAACAGCAATGATTTTCCTTAACTCTCAGACTGTGTCTTTTTATATCACACTGACAATGGCCACATTTCAATGATGTTTCCAGCCTGCCTCATCTTATCCATACCAACAATTGGCTTAACGTTTCCAGCATGGTAACACATAAGCATCTGCACTTTAATGCCCTGAAGTTTTTTTCTATTCTATAAGACTTACAGAGAGGACTCTTAGTAGCAAAAGGATAAAATAAGAGTAAGAACTGTTCAAAGTCATCGATATGCTTAAGGAGTGCAATACTAATAGCATCTACTGAGGGTCACAACAACTCACAGGATAAATATGATCATTACAGTGGAAATGTAAATGGAAATAAAATGGTCCTTCAGAAACAATTAAATATGTTGAAAATGCTCCTGTATAAGGAAGTTTTAGTCACAGAGTGACAATGTCTTGCCTACTAATGACATATTTTACATCTAAATGCAGTGTCAAATGGCATACAAATGAAAGGTTCTAAAGTGACATGGTAGCTGACATAATATTCCAGTGATAAATGTCAAAAACAACACCAGTCTGCAGTTTCTAGGTGTTCTGCTCCAGAATACCTCACGTCTAACTGATAGAAGCCAAGTTCTTGCTACTTCTGTTCATGGCAGCGTAAGAAGAAAACAGCATGTTCGAAACAGAGACCAGTGGACAGTATTCACAGTACTGACTTCAGGCAAATAACTGAGGTAATTGAGGCAATTCTAAAGGACAGTTCAGGTAATCTATTTTAGAAGTCAGCCATTCTCCAAGCTCCAATTTACTATAGAAACAATAAAGGTTTGCTGAGCCTCTAATGTTTGCATTGAAGTAAGATACGTAAACTGGGCAATGAAAATTCTGGGCTCCTAAGAAGCAGCAAATAAAATCAACGGCAGCTAAAACAAACCCAAACCAAATGAAGAGGACAAAAAAGACACTCTGGATGAACTCATAACTCTCGAATAACTACATACTAACTGGATTTTAGACCAAGAATTTAAAGGTAGTATTCCTACACATGTCCTAACTCTGAAAGTAGCAAATGTTAGGGGATCTAAATATTGGCTAACGAACATAAAGAAATAATTGGAGTCTAAAGGGAAAGTTCCTCATCCTGCCACAGTATCGTTCATGTTTCCAACCCTTTATGTGCATATGAACCTCCGATTGTAACAGCAATTTCCATGCCAGCTGGATTTCGCCTCTGGAGAAAAAGAAAGAAAAAGTCTTAAGTGTGCAACGTTGTGGCTGCTTTACATGAACTTGGATAACACTAATTGAAAAGCAGACTACAAGCAGGATGGGTTGTGCATCTCTGGCTCATGCAGAAGCAGTAAGCAGGCATCACTGCTTGTTTGCAGTCTCAGGCTTGCGGGAATGGTCACTGGGAAAAAGGCAAATCTCTGGGATATCAAGGAATCTGAACCATTCTGTATCTTTTCCTTTCTTTTTCTTTCAACTTAATTTACTCTAGTCTCATACTCTGCAGACTTATGTGACTAGAATTGTATCTTGAGTTCTTTTATAACCTAACAAGCATTACATTTACTTTAGGAATCATTTAGAAATTCCCACATAAAAATTTTTGATATGAGTTACAGTCCAATGAAGATGGCTTTTCTTAGGTTTCTAGAATATTTAAAAATGAGATTTGGAATTCTGAATCTGACCCACCACAGTCCCTCTGGCTTTAAGTGATTTCATTTCACTAATACGGCTTTGTTATACTTGTGGCCATCACACACTGTAAACTATCAGCTGGTATTTCTCATATACTACTCTACACCTAGGAAAAAATCCAATTTTGTCTTTAAGCCCACTTGTGCATTTCAAACAGTATTTTCATGGAAATATAACGGTCAGTTTTAGAGGCTCTGGCAACAGGATTTCTACACGATCATTTCAGGCTTTTATATCCATGTCATTAACCCTGATACAGTCTTCAGGCTTTTCTTCTTCATGGGCCGTTCAAAATTCACCAGCTATCATCCGTCTTCAGACTCCTAATAGCTGTATTTCTCCCTCATGATCTTCACTTACCTTAGCACCCCCTTACTGACATTTTCTATGCATCTGTCTTTGATACTCTGTTTGCCCGCCTTTGGAACATTTTTTCTATCAGATATCAAAACTGTCAGCCTCTTCTTTACTTAATCCCTACCTACTTTAAAACCATGTCTCAAGCCTCTTTCTGACCTGACCAAATAACATTACTGATTTTCTCTCAGCTTCTCTGTGAAATTGAGTCAAGTAGCAGCTTCA
Source organism: Charadrius vociferus (assembly GCF_000708025.1). NCBI lineage: Eukaryota > Metazoa > Chordata > Aves > Charadriiformes > Charadriidae > Charadrius > Charadrius vociferus. Next base: position 1,790,660 of record NW_009647223.1, on the reverse strand, counting down.
GGTTCTCAGACAGTTTGCTTGTGCTACTCTCGAACTACATGACTGCAGCAGAGAGCGCATTTCTTTCTTTTAGATAGGAAAATTTGATAGAGGGGGATCCAGTTGTACATTTGAAGGGATCCGGTTTATCCAGTCCACTGTGCTTATGAACTGTGCCAGGACCATATGGTTTGGATGGTCTTGTGCTCACCTTGCCCATAGCTATTAACTTCTGGAGTAGACTTTGCTGTCTGGTTATATGCCATGTCATCCCTGTGGCCCAGCAAAAGATAATTATTTTTTTATTCTTTTATTTGTTTCAATTGTTTAAAATTGTGAGGGTTTTGCACTGTGGCCTGTAAAATTATTTGTGTAGGGTAACTCTTTGAGTGAGTATTAAATGCCCCGGCTTAGAGGCAGGAGGGTGTGCGAGAACTCTGGAGCAGCTGCAATAGCGTCTGAGGAAAACCCTGGGCAACGGGAGCCAAAGATGGTGTGGGCGGCGTGTTCAGCATCTCTGGAAGAACTCTTGAGCCTATGTGGTCAACTGAGCTCGGATTCCCATAGAGAGATTTAGCTGACCAACTTCAGAAGAGAACCCAGGGGACAAATTAGGCTGTATAATGGTAAGTGAATAGATCCTAGGAGCAAAACAAAGAGCCAGACTGACAGTGTAGGTGTTCCTTGAAGAATCACACTCCAATTTCACATCTCCATAACCACACTATTAATGGTACTAACTGGAACACATATTGAACTCTTTGGTAGATGAACCAAGAGCCTAAACAAGCATGACAAAGACACTATGTCCAAGAGTTACAGTGAGTCAGGATAGAATATACTTCATATAATGCCTGAAATGTTATCAGGGGACTTTTGGCAGTCCATTAATTTTCAGTTCAAGGGAAATTATTCACTTAACGTATATATAAAAAAAAAAAACAAAACACCAAAACCTACATAAAGTATCCAAGTTCCTGTACAAAACTTTTCAACTATAGGACTGAAACGTATTTCATATTCATATTGTGTTAAGGTAACTTTGCTATCACTGCAGCTTACAGTGCCATGAAGAAGTGAAATAATTGCTTTGTGTACTCAGTAGCTTGAAATTTAAAGCAAATCTGGCTTATTATTCATGAAGTTCTGCTATATGTGGGTAGAAAATAGTTGCAAAAATAAAATGCCTGTATCTCTAATGCAGTGGAATTACTTTTCTAGGTAAGGATATTATTTGCTAGAACCCAAGAAGCAAAACTGCTATTTCAGGCTTTAGACTCTATCAAGACCAATGTTTTAAAATAGGGATTATTTTTTAGATCTGTTTGAATTTTCAGTTGATTCCTTACCAAATGAGCCATATAGCCCAAAAGAAGGTATTTTCAGTGTTTTAAAATAACTGTATTTGTGTATGTAATATATACAGGAGTAACTTACTTCGCATACACTGAATTTGCAAGCCATCAGTTATGGTGTGAGAATACTCATGGCTCGGTAATTCCAGAGACTCTTCATCACATTAAATTTTAAGCATTATCTTGCTTAGAAAAAATCAACTAAATCTAGCTTACAGCTTGTTGATGAAAACAGACCAGTTCAAGGAAATGCTTAATTTATCTACTATTGAAAGAGTACTGTCTCCCCTTCAGAAGCCAGATAATAGCAGATCATCAAATAATGTGTTACGATCTGCATATAAGGTGGAATGAAATATCTTTTAAAAGATGGTGATTGCTCTTATCACTTAGTGATGTTTGTTCCCCGTGGTTTTTGAAATATAAATTATTGATATTGATAGTAATGTGGTTTAAACATTAAATACCATTTGAATATTCGCCATACAACAGCATTCAGGTTAAAGTTATTAACAAAGGACATGCTACTTGCTATAAATACTCTACAAAGAGCAACAAACCTGTATTAACTTCAAATCTTTTTAGTTTAACATCACTCCTATTTATTACCCACCACCCTAATAGACAATAAATCCTCACAGTGGAAGCACTTGTATTTGCAAATTATAGCCTACCACACAAGTCATGTAAACAACTCTTTTATTGTTGTATCACCTCTAGCATTCATTGGATTTGACATATGAATAAGTTTTAAGTAGCTTTTATAGTTCTGTTGTTTGCTCATAGTTTTCAAAATTATGGTCAATCATTTCTTAACCAATTCGAATATAGTTCGTCGTGGGTGAAAACACTCATGCACATCAACAGAAAATCGTGAATACACAGTAAAATACATCCTAAATATATCTCAACAATAAAAACAATCCAGAAAATGTCAAATCTTTAAGGGGGTGAATATTCTGATGTGCTGTGCTTTTAGTCACATTACCCAACCAGCCTGTGACTAAGATAAATCTGCCCTGTGCCTCTTCTAAGAAATGACAAATGGAGTGGTCCTTTTCTAATCAATTTGTGGAACTGCCAACATCAATAGTGCTCCTGCTTTCATCTCTGGGTAAACAAGAGCTAAAGTTGTCCACTTTTTTCTGAACAGCTTTAAACATTGATACGTGAGCCATGATCTTCAGAAATGGTCGTGTTCAAAAATTACAGGAGTCAAATACACTAATCATCCCTTGCCTACCACAGCCTGAATACAGAAGTTTGAAGTCGTGCCTGAAATATCAGACTTGGCATCTTTGTTTTAGTCTTATTACAAAATGGGTCCTGAGACGGAGAAGGCTCTCCCTCCTCCATCCCTCCAGATACAACAGCCATGAGCTCAGATTCAGGTCTTCATATACAAGCACACCATACTGAGATTGTTGTTGACTATTTTCAGCTAATATCAGGATAGGCACTCTGCCACTGAAAGTCTTGAAGCTTCAGTTTAAAGATTTTGGGGAGTTGACGACTTCAGCCTACAGTCTAGCACCACAATAACTCTCTAAACTAACAGCACAGGATGTTCTGACCACAGCTATAACTTTTTAGTGACCCAGAACAACAAAATGATCATTCACTTTGAGCATAACCTGTTAGTGTGTTCTACTAGAACAGAACAACCTTTGTTTGGGGTTTTTTTCACTCTGTATAATCATGGGCAGAACGAGCTCAGGGCCTACAAATGGCTAATGTCCGGTTGTACAACCAAACATTTGGTTATCTTTTATATTGCAGAAATTGTTATCAAGGGCTTAATTGTGATTCCAATTCTTTTTAATTGGTGTAAAGCCCATGAACCTCTTCTTTCACATCTAAGTTGACTTGGAACACATTCTGTAACTGCTACATTGAAATTCTATTCCTTCTAACACTAAGACAAGCATTTGCAACATCTCTGTTTTCTTTAGGAAAGACTTATGGTCTCTACTTCACCTAAAAGTTCCCTCTGTATAGTTTTGAATAATGATTTCCTTTTCAAAATTGTACGAAAAGAAAGTAAATAGCATTTTAGTCCAATGAATTTTCCCACAATGATGATTTCCTCTACTGGATTTTCTTTAGGATGTCCTATCATTATTATCTGCAAAACAGAACCTTGTTCGAATGTGTTTTCATTTTTGTCTCAGAATGGTTAACATAGCTGGAATAAATTGGGAAGGAAACTACAGAGGCAGTGTAATACATTTTCAAAAGATTTTGTAAACACCAGGTATCAGGAATAAGTACCGTAAAAGTATGCACTCAATTCATGCACAAATTTTAGGCAACAGAACATGAAAATGTGCTTATTTTTTCTAACTGAGAGAATTTGCCTTGCAATATGTGATGTTTCCTGCATCAGTTCAAGCCAAAGTAGCTAACCTCAGTCAACGGGTATGTCTGTGGCTTAGTCCCAGTTGCCTGCTGGAATGACTGAATTGCAAAGGAATGTCCAGAGATCAGAGTGTGTGTGTAAATCACAGACTTTTGATCTGACCTTGGGCTGAACGTGTAAGGCTGAAATTACGCCTCTCAGAATTCTGTCAAAGTCCTTGCACCTACTACTGTCTACCGCTGGCTAGTTTTAAAGGCATATAAATAATCTAAGCTAAGTGGTTTTTGGCTTTAACCTCCCTGTACCTCATTTTAGAAGCTGAAAATAACATCATTACTAAATCTTATAGGTTGTTGTGAGGAGAGATATTAAAGATGATGACATGCTTGACTATCCGGATTGAGGAACATAAAAGAATCTAAGACCAGCTGGAAGACCATCCAAATTTCAATCTCAAATCTTCTAAGATCAGGTACTACAAGGTATGTGGAGAAACTAAAAACATAGTGCAAATTGCACATTTCTAATCAAGTCAGGGTTTCCAGGTGTGAGGGAAAGAAAGTTAGGGTGTTCTATGACCTCCTTCTCATTAACCCCAATGTCACAAAAGCTTGTTTGCTCATGCAGTGTCATGGTAGGAGAAGTGAATACAAGGGATAATGAAGGCAGGAGGGCTTAAACCACAGCAGGATGGAGCAGTGCTGTTGTGTCCACATGGCAGACAGCCCTAAACCCAAGCTCCAGGCCTAGAGATGGTGGTCTGCACCAGGGACAGCCTGTTACCCTGGGCTGCAGCAGCCTTGCACTTCAGGAGGCATAATTCTTCAGGAGCAGAGAGGCTGAACCTTTCTACAACCTACCCCTTTCCCCATATTCATATCAAGGCTTTCTCCACCTCTATATCTAGCAGCAGGGATCAGGAAAGATAGCTGAATGTTTGATCAAAATCTTAATTAGAACGTAAAGCGAAACTGATTTGCAATTCTCATCTCCTTCTCTGCACTTCCTTCTTGGCAAATGATAATTGCTGAAGTGGCATTTCGTAAGAGGATTCTGCCTGTGACATTCAGACATACTGGCATTTGAAAGAGGACTAAAGATACACTAAGGCAACACAGCATCTCCCTGGAACAGTCCAATCTGGTCATTTTATTATTTACCCTTCACTAGAAGCAGTGGAATAAAAACAACCCTAATCTGAGAGGGAAAAGGAAATTGTTTGTGAAGATCTAATTGTCTACTCTTCAACTCTTTCTTCTTGCCAAGCACTTAGTATGTCCCAGCAATTCTATTAATCATGTTTTATCTAAGTCTGGGTACCATACGGCAAAGCTACTATGACAGAATAGCGAGACTAATACAAAACACACAGTCCAAAAGGCCAGGGTAGTTTTCAGGAACCTAAGGGTTATGCCACTATATCACATGTTTGAAGGGAAGGTATATGGACAATCTCAATAGGAATATGGTGAGTGGGTGAACCAGCATCACAGATGCTTGACCCCAAGACCCTTTAGAAAAAAATGCACGGTTGAAGAAGTGTCATTTCTTTCTAGAGCTCCTTATGACCTTGTTTTCCAACAGATGGCCATAGAGTATGATGAATTGACACTTCAATCTCCTGGAAATCCCAATGCCTTCATTTTAAAATACTGATTCCACAAAGTGTACACTCTAATGATGCGGTGAAAGTGAGCGTACCTCTATAAAACAGCTCCTCGTTAAGATTAGAAATGAAAAACCAAACAAACAAAAAACAAGGCAGTTTTACTTAACAAGGCTATCCCCACCTGATTTCAATTCAGAATTAAAGTAATAAAGATAGACAGCAGTCTAATTGCATTTCTGCATTATTCTTATTTTCTAAAACAGTAAGAAAGTTAATTTAATCATATCTGAAGATAAAAAGTTTGGACCATTTAAGGCAGTGGGATTAAAAAAAAAAAAGCCACAAAACACCACCCTACCACTACATACTACAAAGATCCACAGTAGCTTTTAAATTCTGTTCAAGTACATCCTTCTTAGCTATGCTAGATTTCAGAATCTAGTGCTGCCATTTTAAAAAGGAATATAGTATATTCTTAGTCCTCACTATGAATCATCAGTTTGCATTAAAAAAAAAAAAAAAAAAAACAACAAAAGAAAACAAACAGCAGAAAGCTTAAAGCATAGAGAGAAAGGGGGGCGTGGGGACGGGAAGGAAGATGCTTAAAACATCCAAAAGAATCTTTGATCTTTACTGTGAATTGATACTGTGATTTTTGAATCGCATAAGATCATTAAAGTATCTTTTTTATCCACTTCAATGGACTTGGAGATCAGACCCTTAAAGCCTTGTCAGATAATTAATGCTGTACACTGCTGCTAGCAAAACTTCTGAACGATATTACTATTTTGACCTTTATTCCTTTTTCTCAGCTAAAATAAAAGCAGATCACTGTCTATATTGTTAAATCTTATAAATACAAACAGGAAGACATATATTTATGGTAGGTGTTTTTTTTTTAAAGCAACCTTTATTTTCAAGCCAAATTTCTGTGTTGGTACTCAGCACATTCTGAATAAAGTTAGATACTCCCACCTTGAAAAGATTCCAAGTCAGGCAGACAAAATTGATTGCCTATCATTTTTAGCATGTTGTTTCTCAATACTGAGAAATATGCACACAGCCTGCTAGATAACTTGTATCTGAAAATTACGTGAAATTTAGGCTGAAAAAATGATTTCTTCTTTACCATGGGAATTATTAGTAAGAAGTACTTAAAAACCAGAAGATTTTCTTAATTGTACATTACTAAATGCAACTTAATTGTAAAGCAGTAAGAGGCTTACCAAAGGTTTTAGTGAAAATATAAATCTAAGCAGCTCATTTGAAGCCTTTAGATTTTGTTTTGATAAAATAAAATGGAAAATGTACATTCCTTGCTCCCCAGAGCTTTTCATATCTCTAACTGTTGCATAGTCAGCTAACTTGATAGCTCTTTAGATATTACTGCATCCACAATTTTGTTGCTTGGCTCTTTTCTTGAGAAATATCGGAGGAGTGAAAGCATTTTAATACTTTTTTATAATTAACCCTTACTACACCCTCACTCCTTATGCCCAAATTTACTACTAGTTCTGTACATTAGTGTAAATTAATACTGCAACATATTTCAGGGCTGCAGATGTAGGGTGCAGCATCAGCTCAGATAAGAGATAAGTATGCTGGACACAATATTCATGAGTGGAAAAGGGAAAACATACGGAAACGCCTTGTGCAGAGTTCTGCAAGCTTCTGCCAAAGCCTCAGAGATTTCGTAAGAAGGATGAATCTGTTCTAAACCAGGAGAGGATTAGAATATGGAAAATAATGAAATCTGAAGAAGCAGAGAGAAAGTAGTAAGTGTTATATATTTCTAAAAGCTAAATTTTTCATTATTTTGAAAATTTAAAAAAGTAACCAAACATCTGGAAGAATGTGAGAAATACATTTCAAATGACTATGGAAAGATTGAAATTGAGAAAGATCTATAGACACATTCAGAACTTAGGTTAAAGGCAAAAAGCAAATATGAACACTAGAAGAGTATAATGAAGAAGGAAAAATCACTGAAAGATTAGTGGGCAGAAAAATACATCAAAGGGGACAAAGTTCCTTAAGATCTAGGAAAATGCATCAAGAAAAAAAATGGATAAAGTGAATGGTTTACAATCTGTAACTAGGACCATAAAAGATAACTGAAGAAGGATCATATAACCTAATACACCTCTATTGAAAAAAGTAAGGGTTTAAGAATACAAAAATAGGTTATAAACCAGTACAAAATACCAGTGAAACATAAAAAATGCAAATCTTGTAAAGATTTTGGCTTTGATAAAAATATTTGTTATGTGAGTAGATATAGCTTACTGACGTGTGACTGAATGGTCAAAATCCTATTTTATTAGTCAAAAATACTTGTGCTTTTTTCTTTATCCATATGCTCGTAGACATCAGGGCACACAGTTGGTGAATGCTGTCCTGCAGAGTGTACCTGCACCCCAGTATTGATATGGACAGTTGGTCTATATCTACTATTTCTGTATACAAATCTAACAATCGTGGCTTTAAATCTACAATATATAATTAAAAAATAGAGACAGAGAGAGTAGAGCACATATATAAAACCTATAAAAGGTAAAATTAATTGCCTAATATACAACCTCTGAATTCACTCTAAGTTCCTTCAGAGCAGAATCACATGGTTAGATAGCTTCATGGTGGTTCACAGTTGAGATTACAACATCTTGCCTAATTTGTGATTAAATACCTATGTGTTAATTCTTTAATTAATGCATCCTAAGCATTTTAGGATAGATACTCTGATCACAAAAAAAAGAAAAAGCATGTAACATGATGAGTTTGCTCTGGTGTGCGGACTATTTCTGTATATGATAGAAGGTAGACAAACTAAAGCTAACATAGAATCAAATGTATTAGAAGGCAGGCAAAGTAAACAATATGTAAACAGTATGAACCAGAAAGCTGAAAATGGATTTTTGGGAGCAGAATCTTACAAGGCAAACAGTACTTAGGCAGCCACAGCGTAACACTATGCAACATCAAGATTACCTAGGTAATAGCATGGGAAATATTAAATTTGAGTATGGAATTAAGAAAACTGGGATTAACAGGAACAAATATTTAGGACAGGATACTGATCTGAGAGCAGATTGGGGCAGAGAAAGGAAGATCAAGGGTGGCAAATAGGACGGTCAAGAAACAAAAAAAAAATTAGAATAAGTTTCAAAATGAACCTTATTCAACACTGAACCTTATTCTGTCACTGAACAAGAGAAGATGGCATCTTCGCAATCGTAGGAGTCCCAACACCAGCAGATTATAGCAAAACTGACCAAGTGCACTGGGATGCTGGGGGAAACCACTTGACAAATTCCCAGACTCGCCACCAGGTCTATATCCAAAAGACTTGGTGCAGACAGGTAAAGAGTGATAGAACTGTAACTCAGTAACCTTTTTTGTGATTAATAATGGAGTGAAGAGTGATAGAACTCTAAGTTAATAATAGCGGTATGTTTATCAATTAGCCTATCAATAGATAATTCATTTATTAGTAGTGTAATGATTAAAGCTTCTTCTATCAGTTACATTTCTACGTTCAAAAAGGAAAAGGTGAGAGTCAGAACTGGAGGTAACACCTCCTTCAGGTAATTATTCTTCACAATATTGTGCAGAAATAAAGAAAATCAACGGAAGTGTCTCTCCACATAGAGTTGATTAGCAAAATCCAAATATTTTTACAATAAAATGTACTGAATTTCTTTAAATTGTTTTTGAGTTTTTTACTTTCCTTTTCTACACCACATCATAGAATAAAAAAATAGTGTAAATAAACACAAATGCTTCCAGAAATAAAAATATCCCTTCACACCCCGCTGCCCCCAAATCTAGGGGCAATCAACAGTTACGTTTTTCATAGTATGCTCATCCACTTTTTTTTTCTCCAGTGTAACCATAACTGTGGTTTCCAGGGTCACATTCCTTCAGATAAAAAAACAACAGAGAATTTAAATAAAAAGTTAAAATCAGAGCAATGTAGGTAGAAGTTTAAAACAAACTAATGTTAGTCAGAAAAAAGTGCATACTTTTTCCATCGAGAGTAATTGATTATAAGAATAAACCGTCAAGAGATGGATTTTCCATTTCCATTTGTTTCTGCTTAAATATTCAGTAGTTTTTTTGAAAGATACCTAGTGGGTCAAACTCAGTTCTGTGTTATTTGAATTCAGGGATATTTGAATAAATTATTGAAGCTTTATTGAAACAAACATGCAAAATGATGTAACTATAAATATCCCTTGCTATGTTGGAATATATGAAAACATTATACAGAGTCTAATTGTAATACATGAGATTACTGAATCAAGAGAAACTTTTAAGACAAGGAACAAATCAAATAAACCACTGCAAATACAGATCAATTTTAGGTGATACACAAGAATACTGAAGCACAATACAACATCTCTTTATCCATCAAAATGGACCAAATAAGAAAAGTACCATTAAATATGTTGGGGTTATGGCACTATCAAAGGTTCAGCATAAGTTCTCATACAGGTGGGGGTCTTGAACGTGTTTTTAAAGATAATAACGAAAATTTGGCCTGAGTTTAAAAACATCAGCTACATCAGCTCTGGGGAACTGAAAAAACAAACCATTTCCACTAAAGGGACAAAATAGCGATGGATTTAAGGACTACCAATCACTGAAATTGAAGACATGTACAGCTGCTCTTGACAATTTTTGCTAAGTACTTGGCGAAATATATCAGGGTTATGCTTATATGCCTTCAAGGAGATAATGTTCTGTAAATATTATGTCATCGGTGGCTGTTTCTGTTGTTGTCAGGAGAGCTAATAAAACTGCCTAGCAGACAGAGCTCAGCCTTTGAGCTACTGCCTGTTAGAGTTTTCACATGTCATGATTTTATCTCTTTCCTTGGACCTGCCCCTGCAAAATATTTCAGTTGAGGTTCTAGATGTGTTTTCTATGTAAAATTTAAAAATGAGTAGTATAATTTTTCTTCATATACATGCATGCAGCAATATTTGGGCCACAGCATAAGGTACTTTTTCACCCTTTTTCAGTTAAGCTTTCAGGTTTGTGACATATTAATAAATTTTAACAGTAGAAATCAGAGTTTACAGAACAGGGAAAAAAGCCCATAACATGGTAAATATCAGAGATCCCAAATTTACCTATTAAATAACAAGAAATTTAAAATAGGCTGACTAAATAGGTACCACTTGGAGAATATTCTAAAGGGCAGCAAATTAAATTCATGAAGGATTAAGGAAGCAAGAAAGACATTTCAGATACAAGATATCAGATATCTAGAGCTGAGAAATGATGGTGTCTGTACTGCTGGCTGAGCAGCAGATGAAGCAACACATGGAGAAACAGAAGCTAGACGTTACGATGAAGATTTCTATGGATGAAGCAACTAAGGTAAAACTTACAATAAATGCATGTTATGCATAATATTAACTACAAAACTAATTTACAAATTATAAAAGCCCACCAAAACAGCACTGCATGCTATTCAGCACTCAAAAGTCCATGAAATCTCAATTTGCTCCTCCCTCACCTTCTGAAGGATTATATAAATACAGGCTATTTCTTACCTTCAGTCCTAACCTTTTCCACCCCATCTTCCTCTCTCTAAAACACATGTACATGCAGAAAAATCTCAAAGCTTTGTATAAGGAAATTAAACATAACATTTTGGAAAAACACGGAAAACAAAAACCAAACCAGATATTCCACCTGGAAAAAAAACCAAAAAACTTATTGGAAAAGCTGAGGTCTCTCTTAACTGCCTTCAGAGTTAAGAACACCGCTCTTGCAGTTTCTACCTGCGTGTTTCTTTCTAGCTGTTAAAACCTGGGCAAAGCAGCTCATTTAACCTGAAGACTGTTCAGAATTGTTTCAGTTCTTTGCCAGCATCATGAATCACAGATTATGTTGATGACTCAACTCTGCTGGATGTATTGGAGCATAAACATAGACACCTGATGTATAGAAAGAACACAGACAATACTGAAGTCTCCAGATACCGGGATATCTCTACAGACATCACTCAGAGATACCTATGTTTTGACTTTTTGCAGTTAAAAAGGACATGATATTGTTAGTAGAACTGAGGAACTCTTTAGTTATTGCCTTTATATTCTTAATTGTAGCTGGACAAGAAAAAGAGCAAACCAGGAGAGCTGGATTACTTGCAGACATCTCTGTTGCTAATTTTAACTGTTTGGTAGTAAGACATCATTATTTATTTCGTATGCAAAAAGAGCTTCATTCTGAGTGGAAGTAGGGAGAATTTTATATGGTAGCAGACTAAGTACTATGGTTATGACAAAGAACACAAATAATAAAGTAAATAACAGACAAATGTTATGATGCAAGTGAGATTGTTCATATGATACAGAGCATAAATACCCTCTGTTTTTACTTTTGTAGATTCACAAATCTGTGCCTACGCACAAAAGATTTCCACATCAAAAAACAGTATAGATAAAATTTAAAAAGTATGAATCTATATATCTAAAATATACACACACAGACATACACACATACCGTATTTGCATGTACCATAGAAACAATAGCCTTTAATCTAGATATGTTAGACTGGCCTTTCTGAAATGTGGGACTTGCTTTCTACCTGCTCAGTCATCAGATACAATTCATCTTAGTTGGTGAAAGAGAACTAAAATAGGTGAAGTGAAACAGGCATGCTATCTTTGGAAGTTACAGGAAATCCTAAATTCCCTCTAAGTTTCTTCTTTCAAAGGACAGGATTTGTGTAAGAAGGCACTTGTGTAAAACCTGCTGAATATTTTTTCATATCCATTTTTTCATATCCCTTTTTTCACTAGGGATATTCAAAACATTTTGAGCAGCAGACATCTGTTAGATGTTCAATGAAAAGATAACTAGCTGTAGTCTTTGTAGAACACAGAATAAATAAATTTTGAGTGCTGTCATATTGATCATCTCATTTCTGCTACTTCTTTGTAAGAAGGCGAAAGCTCTGGAGGGACTGCACACTTCTAGATGATATAAGCAGTTTAATAATTTTCTGGAGCTTGTAATCTGTTTTGCATATACTTATAATTAGTTTGAGTAGAAGTGTTTTTCTTGGGTAAGAGGATGATGTGTGTTGACCAAGATTCCAAATCATTTTACGCATTTCCCGTCATACTTAGTTTTGTTTAAAGCCCAGCTTTTACATATGTATCAAAAGCTGTTTCTTCAACTGAAAAACTTCGATAGTGAACACTTTAAATGAGAAAATGCTACATTTTTAGGATAGAATCACTAGGTTTCTTAATTTTAGCTTTTTATATTCTAGCTTTACAAAATTTAGTAAAGCTTTTATTCATATCTTTCCTCTGGTACACTATTGAAAAAAAAAAAAAGAAAAAATAGTGTTTTGCAAAAGCAGCACATGCAGAACATTATATTAATTCTCCCTTGTATTCCTAAAGGTATATCAATAGGAATACATGGTCTATAACTTGTGTCTCTGAAGTCTAGCGACATTTCTGCAGTAATTAATGTATTACAGGGTTTTTCTTCTGCTTCTTCATCACCATCCTATTAATGACTTTATTCCCCTTTTTATTGCTGCTAAGGTAATTTTACAAACATCATTCCTTGAAAGACAAGACATCAACAACTGTTAATGATGTCTGATTTCATGGAAGATCAGAAAGATTTTACCAGAATAGCCACAACACAACATGTCTTTTAAGGATTTTTTTTTTTTTTAGTCTAGGAAATTTCCATATTTAAAATTACTGAAATAAACTAAAACCTTCGAAATAATCTTAGCAATTAAAAGACCTACATTACACCTTTCTGAAAAGACACAATATATTTGAGACAAAGAGAGAAGAGAATGTAAAAGATCATGTTGAAAAAGGTATTTTTTAATAACTGAATGCTTTGCAAGTTTTCAAAACAAACTTGATGGGCATTGGAAATGCTCTTTGTTAAACTGAAGACTATGCTCTGAAGATATATCATAAGTGTCTGCAGATGCACTGAATGTATCTTGCAGGGTACACTGCAAAAGACACGCAAGGGAATATCACATTAAAACTTTTGCAGAACCCAAGTCTGAGAGCATACAAAGGCTTGCTGTCTCCTGATAAAATACCTTTGATTTCAAATATTTCTATATTCTGTAACTGTTGATCTTTCAAATTAGTATTTTTAAACTTATGCTTATCTTAAAATATGGATTTCTACTCATATTGTTAAAGTAAGTAAGGATTTATTTCCCTTATGGTATGTAGGAATCAGTTTTAGCATCCGACAACCTAGCAATATGTTGATTCAATTACTCGTTCAATTAATAACATAAGTTATTACGGAGCATATATATATTGCACATATATATGGAGCAATATATATATTGCATTCAGCTAAAACGTTATTAATACAATCTCAAAAGAAGCTTATGTTCTTAAACTTTTGA